>NC_088331.1:13345000-13945000 GCF_036884655.1 Musa acuminata AAA Group
GTCCTTCATGAATAACATAAGGAGTTTACAACATGTCATATCAAAAGCATCAGATGTTTATACAAGCTTATTCATGAGGTGGAAGATTAAAGTGCCTAAATAAAGAGTCAAATTGTCGATGGATTTGTTGTAGCTCGGTTAGGATTTGATCTTGTCGAAGTTCAAGCCTTTCTTGTCGTTGCTCAAATCGGTCCATCCGAATCCCGATATCTTCAATGGATGATGTGTGAGTTTGCTCAACCGGATGTGTTTCCTCAAAGGGACAGATCGGAGGAGAGTGGGTACTCCTAAAGACTGGGGTTTCCGGCTCTGGTTTAGGTTCAAGCTGAGGGGGATCAGTTCTTCTAGGCATTCTAACCCAGTTACCGTTTCTATAGTGACATCTCAGTCGGTGAAGTAGATTTTTGTTTATTATGCTGTATCTATCTGATTTCATTACTTCTTCTTCTAGTGGTATTTGAATGTCGTAAGCTTTCATTATTCTAGTAATAATTCCACCATATGGGAGCATCATATCTTTCGTAGATAATTCCAACATGTTTTGTTGGATCAGATAGCCAAGACAAATGTCACGTTCTTTTATAATTAGGTACATAATTCCTAATTCCAATTGACTCACTTCATCATGATGGTATTGCTTAGGAAGAATTATACTAGTCATGATATGATGAAGTATCTTAGTGTTAAAGGGCATTAGATGTTCACAACTTTTAGGAATAGATTCTATGTTAGGATTGGCAAGGATTGTTCCTAAGGCGTCAACGTAAGATGTTCCAATAGTATTTTCATCCCATGATCCTTTAAAGTAAAGTCCTATGCTTTTCATGGGAATACCTATTATATCACAAATGAATCTATCAGTGATTGAAATGTGTTGTCCTAATAGATAGGTTGATATCCTTTCTTCATCATCTTTTTGCATGTTGTTATAAAACAATCTAACTAGTCTAGGATAAATGGGTTCGTTGATCTGCAAAATGGGAAGTAGATTTAGGTTTGCAAACCAATGGATAGTCTCTACATCTCTTAGTTCATTCAGATCTACATATTTTCCCTTATTGATGCTTCTTAGTTCGAAGGAGAGAAATTTTTCAGCATGGTTTTTGGAATCAAAAAGAGAGAGATCAAACTCTTCTACTACTCTCCTCTTTCCCTTGTCCCTTGAGGATCTTCTAGATCCCATTACTACTGCTGTTTTAAAGGGATGATGATGAGCTAAAGTAAATGAAGAACAAAACAGAATTTAAGAGCTTCTTAGAGAATACCTTTGTGAAATCTTCAAGAGAAGGAAGGATTCTTGATGTTTTGCTCCGAAATGGGAGGTATTTGGAAGGCTTAGAGGAGTGAAGTGGGAATAGAGGAGTCTTGGAAGAGTAGAGGAGGAAATGGGGGTGAGTTGGGGTCGGTTCCTTAGCCGGCCCTAGCGTGATTTTAAGGGGGGCAGAGCTGCTGGCGGTTGCACCTCTGGCTGGAGCGGTGCAACCTCTGGCAACCCGTGAAGGCTGGAGGTGCAACCGCCAGCTGGAGAGGTGCCACCGCCTGCAGCAGGTGAGCATTTTAGGATGTTCTGATTTAGGGAGCCTTTGCCTTGAGGAGAGTTTCAGAGCAATTGATGTTTGTTACATGATTTCGTATGAATTTTCATTTAAGGAAGAAGCTCTTTGTAAGATAGATCTTTTAACGTGCATACGAATGTTTGTTTGGTGTCCCTTTTAAGATCATGACATGTTTAGTTTCTACAAGAATTAATTCGTAGATGAACAGGTTTTGAAGATCAGGGGGGTATGTGAATTTGGATATCATAGGTTTCTAATTGTATCGTATTTGTGATTTCATAGCTTCCACTTGTTACTTAAGTGTTGCGAGTTCCTTTTTGATTCTTGGTTTATGATCATTGAGAGTTAAGGAGCAGAACATTATTTCTTGCTCCGGCCTAGACTTTTAATGTTTTTATAGGAACGGATGATCTTTAGGAACCCATTTGCTTTTGGGTGCCTCATAAATAGATCTACATTTTCTATCATGTTGCATAGAGTTTATCATGGTTCCTTTAGGAACCCAAACTAATTTGTTTGGACTAATTTTCTTGAATGGACAATAATGTGTCTTGTGTCCAGATTTGCAACAAAAGTTGCACTTGGTTTGGTTTTGAACATGTAAGATGGGACCTTTCACAAAGGTAGTTGGATTTTGGTGAGGACTCCTCACAAATCCAATCCCACTTCTTTTGGGAGCATGACCCTTGTTTGTAAGGATCATGTTTAATGACTTGCTGCCAACCTCGAATTTCTTCAAGGTGTCCTTAAGCAGCAAGTTTTCTTTTTGTATAGTTTCTAAATCATGACATTTGATACATGAGTTTAAACTATCATGATGTTCGACTTTTAACTTATCAAACTCACAAGTAAGATTATCATGTACCCTTTTTAGCAACTTGTATTTTCTATTTATAACTTTGCATTCATCAAATAAATCATGGAAGGCATTTAATAATTCATCGAAAGATAAATCAGCATCTAATAAATTCGTTACCTCCTCTTCGATGGCCATAAAGGCGTAATGAGCAACTTGCTCGGTGTTGGATTCTTCTTCCTCGGATGCGCTCGAATCATCCCATGTTGCTTGGAGCGCCTTCTTCTTTGTTGTTCTTTTTTTGACTTGGGGACAATCACTTTTGTAATGTCCCGGCTTTTTACATTCATAGCAGATCACTTGGTGTATTGATCATCATATATATGGATTCTCCCGGTTGATCAAGATCCGATCACGCCGACAGCAAGCAGCAGATGAGGCGACGACCGTTCGATGATCGATCGACGGCGATTAGGCGCGCTCGATTAATGCAATGGAACCAAACCCTTGCGTCCACGGCACCGGCCCGGGCGCCAGCGTTTTCTACCCTCGTCACGGATACGACGAAGGATGCAACTCGCAAGGTGGGGACCACTCTAATGCCCTTCTGCAGAACGGGTACGAGAGCGTGAAATAGATAAATAAATGAAATGGTGGTCGATAAAGTTAAAGCGGAGGGGAAAAAAAGAGAATTCCGTTGCTTCTCTTTTCAGTTCTTGCACACTCACTGCTGCTGCTTCTGCTGCTGCCACACACACACATACTCTCTCTCTCTCCTCTGCCCTTCCCTCTTCCTTCCCACTGCGAAGCGACCAGAGAGAGGAAGTGGAAGAGAAAGAACAGAGGAAGCGGAGGAGGGGATAGGAACCCTAAGATCGAGCTCGAGAGACCCTCTCGTGGATATTCCATCGGGCTGGCCGTCGCTCCTCTTGATAGTGGGTGCGCATCCCGCTTTGCTGTCGCTTTGTTCGGAAATCTCAGATTCCTGATGTCGATTGCTAAATTTCCTTTTTCTCTCTTGTTTCGGTTTCCAAAGATCGAAATGTGCGAGCGAAGACTTGGTTCTACAATTGTTTTGATTTCAATTTTGTTTCGATTTCTTGCTGTTCTCGAATAGAAAATGGGAATGGGGAGATTTGGAAGGTTTTATTGAATGCTTGTTTTGGATTTGGATTTTCGTTTCTCGGCCATTAATTGATCTTTTGTGCAAAGTCGAGTCATGATCTGCAAGAATAGTTCTTCTTGTGAGTTCTTTTCTGTACTGTTTTGATTTGGTGATGGAGATTTAACAGCTCTTGATATTCGAATGAGTAGGTCTTAGGTCCCTGGAAAGAAGAGAAAGAAGAGTGTTCTGCCCAGCTTTAAAGTTCAGCGACGCCTGCTCTATTAATTGTAGCATCAGAAAGGGTTTGTGCAATGTTGAGACTACAGAGGCTGATACACGTTCTTGACGTGATTTGGGAGAAAATGAGGAACGGAACTTGACAGTGAAATCTACTGCATTTGGATTGTTTTTTCTTGAAGGATTGGCGGAGCCATAGGTGATGTTAAAGTTCCACATAGGATGGATGAGATTTGTGAGTTAAAAATGTCGACCTCGCAGCATCCTTCTGCTGATAAGGGCTTGGGTGGGCACGAAAGCGGCTCGACAAAAGAACAGAGTCCATCTGCTGTTTGGAAATCTCAAAATTCTAATGCAACTGTGCTCGAAGAAGCACGGAAAGGGAAAAGTGCATTAGAAGAGCAGAATGAATTAGCACCTGATGTTGATAGCTTCAGGAGCATGGACTCCTTTGAAGAATCCAGGGGAAGTTCTTTCAATGGGGCTAGTCATCCTCCGGAACCCATGGACACTGATCTTGTGAAGACGGTATATGTGGCAATAGATCAAGAAAAGTCTAATGCAGGGTGCTTGATGAGAGGGCTCTCTGTAAAAGGTCCTTTTATAGAAGATCTCTCTATTCGGGTTCCTGTGACAAAACCAAATGCTGCTCTTCTATCAACAGATGGAACCTCTCCCGATGAACCGAATGAGTCAGGTGCCGTGTCTTCTCCTTTTTCTGTTCCACATGCATTACAGTCAATGGAGACAACATTTTTACCACCAGATTCCGAAGAAAAAGAGTGTGTTTGGGATGCTTCCCTTCCCCCGAGTGGAAATGTTAGTCCTCACAGCAGCATTGACAGCTCCTGTGTGGCCACCGCAATGAGTGTCGTGAACAGTTGCACAAACACATACAGAAGTGATGGGATGACCAGCGATGGTATGCTTAGTTTGGAAAGGGCCTGCGAGAGCACAAAGGGAAGTGTTATAGGGGACTCACTTGGAAGTGCTAAAACGAGCATCAGTAGAGCGAGTGACAGCAGTGGTCTCAGTGATGACAGCAGCTGGAGTAATATCACTGGAAGTGCTAATAAGCCTCATAAGGGAAATGATCCTAGATGGAAGGCGATTCTTGCAGTTCGATCTCGTGATGGTATACTGGGTATGAGCCACTTCCGACTGCTCAAAAGGCTTGGATGTGGTGATATTGGTAGTGTTTATCTGTCAGAATTGAGCAGTACAAGGTGCTACTTTGCTATGAAGGTGATGGACAAGGCATCTCTAGCAAGCAGGAAGAAGCTGACAAGAGCTCAGACAGAAAGGGAAATCCTCCAACTTCTTGATCATCCTTTCTTGCCAACCTTGTACACTCATTTTGAGACTGACAGGTTTTCATGCTTGGTGATGGAGTTCTGCCCTGGTGGTGACTTGCATACCTTGAGGCAGCGACAGCCAGGGAAGCACTTTTCTGAATATGCAGCAAGGTAAAAGTTGCAACATGGAATGTTCTTGTTCACTGCTTTAACATATATGGTCCATTTACTAGTTCCTTTGGTAAGTTGGATATGACATGTGTTCTGCTGATGCTAAAGGCTTGGCTTTGCCATCATGATGCCACTTATCCTGTTATAACACAATTCTCTTTTGTTGATTAACTTTACATCCTTTGTGTGTAGTTGTAACTTTCTATTATTTCCTGCAGCCAAACATTCTGATTCAACTTTGCTACTTGAGAACTTTCAAATAATTAGTAGCTATAATCACTGCTTAACATATTTGCTTATTTTGCTTCGTTTATCAGGAATATAAGCTATAATCACAAACTTTTACAGAAAACACAATCTAAAGCCTTTTGAGTCATGATTTTCTAATAAAACCCTTTTTCACAATTGTAGTCACCGAAGTTGCCACTCCTGTGTGAGCTTTTTGAAAAGCAGCCTTTCCAAGTTAAGAAGATAATTATCAACGAACTATGTTAAATACTGTTAGGCAATTCTAAGTTTCTCAAGAATCTCAACAGCACATTCTTTCCTAATTAGTCAGTTACCAGGAGTAAGTTGCTTCACAGTATTTTGATCTACATATGGACATTTAGAAAGTTGGTACATATGTTTTGATTTGTGCAATTTGTGTATTTAGTATTCAGATTCTCTTAGAGATTGTGGATCTTGATTTGGTACATATGTTTTGAAGGCACAGTATTTTTTGATTGAAGCAGTAAATCCACTGGGATGAATGATACATTTTGTTTCTTGTGTCACTGAACAGATTTTATGCTGCGGAAGTACTTCTGGCTCTTGAGTATCTTCACATGCTTGGAGTTGTATACAGAGATCTGAAACCAGAAAATGTACTTGTTCGTGATGATGGGCACATAATGCTTTCTGATTTTGATCTATCGTTAAGGTGCGCTGTCTCACCAACTCTGATAAAATCCTCGTCTTTCGACTCAGATCCTTCCAAGCGGGCAGCGGGCGCTTTTTGTGTCCAACCGTCCTGCATTGAGCCTTCTTCAGTTTGTGTTCAGCCTGCATGCTTCATGCCAAAACTATTCCCACATAAAAGCAAGAAAAAGACAAGGAAACCATGGGCTGAGGCACCAAGGCAGCAGGTAGCCACCCTGCCTGAGCTTGTTGTTGAGCCAACAACTGCTCGATCGATGTCCTTTGTTGGCACACATGAATATTTAGCCCCTGAAATCATCAAAGGTGAAGGCCATGGGAGTGCTGTGGACTGGTGGACATTTGGTATATTCCTGCACGAGCTCCTTTATGGAAGGACACCGTTTAAAGGCTCAGGCAACCGGGCAACATTGTTCAATGTAGTAGGTCAGCAGCTTAGATTCCCAGACACTCCGTCAACCAGCTATGCAAGCAGAGATTTGATAAGAGGGCTTCTAGTGAAAGAGCCCCAGCATCGGCTGGGCGTGAAGAGGGGGGCTGCAGAGATAAAGCAGCATCCCTTCTTTGAGGGTGTGAATTGGGCGCTGATTAGGTGCAGCACCCCACCGGAGGTGCCACGACCAGTGGAGGCCGAGCTGCCAGCTAAGTTTGGGTCGGCTGAAGGATTTGGGACGAGTGGCAAAAGGATTGTGGGAGCAGATGTGAAGTCTGGAGGTAAGTATCTGGACTTTGAGTTCTTTTAGCTTGTAGCTTATTGTTTGATGCCTATGTATCGGTACTTCATCTATTGAAATCCATCTGTTGCTGTGCTACATGGTGACATATTCTTAACTGTAGCCAAATAGTTCTAGTTTTGTGTTTCAATAGAAAGTTGTTGGTTTCTTGTCTCCATTTTTCCAGTGAACTGGTTCAAATTGCATCTGATGTGCGTCTCTTCGCTGCCTTCTTTCACAGCCTTACCTGCTCACTTCCTCAAAGGCTGCTGCACTTTTTTGCATTCATCGTAAACATATTCTTCCATACATGCACACAATTGCAAATTGGAAGTAGAAAAATAGGGAAAAAAAGTTTGCATAAATTGCATCGTGACTTTAAATTTACGCATCGATTTTATTCATCCCTTTCAATATACATTACCGTTTTTACTGCCATTATTTAATTCGTGTGCATGGAAATGAGGATTTAGATTTCCATGGCATCTGATTATTTAACTGTTGATTTAGGGCAATGAACTACCAAGGGACCTTTCACTAAATTGTTGTGACCATGTCTAGCTTTTACAATTTACCAATTAGTTTAGGACATTATGAACTTTCTATCATTTGCATCTCAACCATGGTTTCAGGACAACATCTGTCAGACAGAATTCAGATTCAGATTCAATTCGTGTAGGAAATATCTTGTGCCAGTCATGAGTTGCATTACATTGATTTTTCTCGTCAGCATCTCTAGCTTCAATGTGACTAATCGATGGTAATAATAATATGTAAACAGTAAGGATAAATGTAAAGTTACATATCCAGGTATCAGTTCCTGCATCACAAATAAGTTGTTTGCTGAACAACTGCATTGCATGAGTTGTAAGATGCTGATTAGGTTTTGGAAATAGTGAGAACTTTACATCATTTAAACGTGATAAATAATTTCAAGGTTTCTTTGTTGGACAGTCTCCGTTAGCAGACTTTTCTCGTCTTAAATAGTACTGGCATGATTTGCATTGAAGATACTGCTTAGTCTCAATCATGGAAACTTATACAACAAAGAGCTGTGCACACTGATTGACCCTCCTTAATATCTTGCAACTTATATTTTCATTTTAACTGAGGTTAAAGAATTACCTTTGTTTAAAATATACATCCTTTGTACCTAATTGTAGTTTATGCTGCAAAAACCTAAATATTCTTTTCAGGATTTGCATTGATACTGTTGGTCAAGTTCCAAGTCGTTGCACTGATTCAGCCTCATTGATGTTAGTATTAACTTGCCAGGCAAATTAATGCCGTCCGATCAAATGTTAGTGAGAAAGAATATATATATATATATATATATATATATATATATATATATATATATATATATATATATATATATATATATTTCAATAATTGAAGCTTATTGCAAATAGATTCAGTTTTTTTAGTGTAGTTGTGATGACGAACAAGTATCACGATTTAGTGTGTATAAAATATATTACATCGAAAAAGATTAACTGTTTCAGTTATATATGTACCAAAGAAAAAAATATAAGAAGAACTTAATACTTATACATGTAGTGAGACTATCTCTGCATGGATCTTTTTTTCATCTCATCTTGGTATTCTTTAGGATCTTAAAATTAATGTGTCAGTAGATATAAATGATAACAATAAATAGTGTAATAAATGAAAGGTAAGTTTAAGAAATAAATCAATTAATCATAAAGAACTATAATATAACAATAAGCAGTATCTATAAATATCATAAAATAAATACATATTAGTTATCAACACAATATGCTCAGAAAGACGTCCGAACAAAAAAAGCTATTGGAACGATGTCTCACTAGCTGAGACCGTTAGATGTCGCATCTCTATTGGTAAAGAGTAAACGCCCTATCAAATCTTGATGTCCGGAAGTGTTTTATTGTTGCGGGGGGCCGACATGGGAACCTTTTCTGTGACCATTCATGTTACTCTCGAATAATTTAAATGAGTTGTTAATGTTTTTTTAGATCAATCTTGCTTGACTTTGATAAAAAAAAAAATCACAGATTCTAGTGCGGTATACAAGGGATTCATTAAACTAAATAATTCTGCCTTACATTGAGTTCTCAGGGGACATTAATTCAAAACTTGACTTTAAATAAGGGAACAACAATATCCTCGTCGTGTATACATCCATACACACGCCCTCTTGGAGGATTGACATGGATACTGATCCGGGAGTGGTGGCCGATCTACGCACACTTGAATCCTAGTCTTGATGTCAGTCAAGCTGCCTCTCTTGGCGACGTTGATTCCGCCACCACGACCCATTCTTTGATTGATTCCACGCATGCACACAGGCACGTTTTATTACAAATCCAAGCCAACAAAGACGCAAGAGAGAGAGAGAGAGAGAGAGAGAGTAGGAAGACACGCATGAACGACTGGTCAAAGGTTCTTAGGTGACATCTTAGTATCTATGACATGATCGTACTATTCTCGATGATCCTCGATGATCACTGGGTGGCCTCGTGCAGCTGCTGCTGCTGCTGCTGCAGCGACTCCCTGATGTCACGGGCCTTGGACACCAGACGCTGCCGAACCTGCTCCAGCAGCTCCACCCCCGGCGGCTGCTTCCCCGTCAGGTCCTTGTACATCCACCACAGCACCGCCAGCGCCGCCACCCCCAGCCCGCCAGATGCCAGGAAGCCTGCGGCCAGCAGCAGGACGACGATCGCGGCGGGGACCAGCACCGGGCTGAAGATCATCAGCAGCGGCGTGGCCACCGCCAGCGCGATGACCGTCCACGCCAGCGTCAGCCCCGATAGCACCAGCAACGACATCCCCGCCACCGCTGCGACGACCGCCTTCACCACCACCTGCTGCTGGTCGCCCTGCCGGTAAGATTGATCAATCCCGTACTCCGCCATCTTTTGTTCCTCCGTCTTCTTCCGAGCCACAGAAATGGACGAGATACATATAGGAGCGAAGAAATGTGAGGCGTGGAGGCGCACGTGACTGGCGGGGGGATCTGATGCGTGGTGGGTTGCATGGCGAGGACGCGACAAGTGGGGGGGCGTCTCGGACGCGAGCGAGGGGCGAGTTGAAAGGTGGGGAAGAATGGAAGAGGCTGCCTTTGGGGTTGCCGAGGGCTGGTGGTTGATCGGGACTCGGACCAGTTTGAGTCACTGAACCCGTCACAACTGGAACCAAACGGCCACGTGGTTGGGTGGCAGACTTATTTGGGTTTGGTCCCTTGGACCACTTCTATCTGGATCCGATTAGCTATCAGATCGAACACGGATTCGAGATCCCCGGTAACATTGTACTCCTCCGTTTTCAGATCTATTCATACCAGATCCGACCCGATTATATAAGGAAGAAACGCTTCCTTTCTTCTTTTCTTCCCCCAATTCTTCTCATGGTTTCCGTCAATGTCATCTCTCTTCCTCTCCCTCTCCTCCTGGTTTTCTCCCTTTTATGGTATTATCGAATTTTGTTACCCGATGAATGATGGAGGTTAGTTAGGATCAACAATGTCCGACAATGAAGGTAGGGTTTCGATGAAGATGATCGTCATAAGATTCATGATGGCTTATTTTTCGTTCCCTTTCGAGTCCACGAGCTCTTGATACAGCAATAGGTCCCTTATCTTGAAACTGAAACCGTTGAATTATTTTGGATATCTGTTTATTTGCTTCTAGAATAAGAGTGGACATATCATAATTTTATTCTCTCCGATGTCAAAGGGAATACAATGAGTTTAAATCTTGGGCAATTTACCTAACTAAAAAAAAACGTCCATAATAATGGGTTTTACTCATATTTGATTTTTATTCGAAAATTATCTTTTATTTTGATCAAAATATATTTTATAAATAAAAAATATAAGATGATTGAATAGATAGAAAAGCTTATGGGTCTAGGAATGATTCTAGAGGATAACCTGTGTGTGGATCTCATACTTCAGTCCCTCCTAGATTTCTTTTCGTAGTGCATTATGAATTTACCATGAATAAGCTTGAGGTGGCTCTTCATCAGCTCCTCAATATATTGAGGGAGATTGAGAGCACCATCAAGAAAAAGAAGTCGATTTTCTACGTTGGTGAGACCAGAAAGAAAAGGAGGGTCGAGAAGTCTTTTAACAAGGGCAAACTGGGTAAAGCAAAGGTTGTTAAGAAGGACCCAACAAAAGACAAAGGCTAATACTTCCACTATAACAAAAACAGGCACTAGAAGAGGAATTACAAAAAGTACCTTATAAAAAAGGCGAAAAAGAAGCTTGGAGAAACTTTAGATACATTCATGATTGATCTCAATTTATTAGAAAATTATGATAATGCATGGGTATCGGATACCGATAATGCATCTCATATTTGTAATTCGTTGTAGGTTCTGGTAAAACCTAGGAGATTGGCGAGAGGTGATGTGTGCTAGTTATAGGTACCCTGTAAACCAATCACATGAGTGATGACACATGTGACATGATACACATTCTTTTTGCTTATTATTATTATGATATTTTCTCACTTTATATTGCTTATTCTATACATATATTGTGATGTCTGTGTATCTATGCAATTAGAATCAAATCATGATGAGATCATAATAATGAGACTAATTTATCTTTAAACATAGACTCTAAATAATCTTAGTCATATATTACTCGAGAGGGACATCGAGATAACCAGACATACTGGTGTACTGTATACCGTTCCATATGATAGAGGTGACTGGTCTCATAGTTGTTCATGTGGGGACACTAGGGATATAGTACAGATGCTCATTGGAGAATGAGTTCACTAATTGATCTGCTTATGGAATGTTAGATAGTTAATGATACTTGACGTTAGACAACGATTCTATAGTCTCAATTGTGTGTTTGTTCCTTAGACCTGAGACACCAAAGATACTTTGTATGAGTACTCCATTCTTTGACGTCAAACTTATAAGTTTGGAAGTTTCAGATATGGTATAGCTAGTTTGTGAGAGGAAAATTCCATATATTCTTGCTTAAGCAAATCCCTAGCTAGAGTCATTCGGATTGAGAGAGAAAGAGTTCTCTAGGAGAATTCGATTAGAGCAAGACTCAAGTAGAAACCGTATGAGCCTGATAGCACCATGACCGATATACAGTATTTAAGGTATTAGATGGATGAGGGACCATAGGTATATGATAATTAAGGACATACATGTCCAATGGATTGGATTCCCTTGTATCGTTTTAAGACTACAACATAGTGACATAGTATGTCCATAGTCGAGGAGTTAAGTGAGTTATTATGAAGATAATAATTCATTGAGCCAGAAGGAATTCTGATCGGTATGACTCATAGCCAGCTCAATATTGGGCCTAGAGGGTCACACACATATGGTAGGTATTGTGACAAGTAGAGGTTCTAATATGAGATATCCTTTGAGCCCCTATCTGATTAGATATTTAATAAGCCCATGAATTATTAGATCCTATGGATGATATCCAATAAGAGCCAATGAGAGATTATTGGATAGAGATCCACTCATCTAAGAGGCTTGGGTAGTTGGATAGAGATTCAGTACCCAATAGGACAGTATCCATTAGGGTTAAGTTGATAATGAGCCTCTATAAATAGGAGGGAACCAAATGGCCATAGGCTGAGCCTTTTTGGTTGTCACATCCTATTCTCCTCTCTCATTCTCCTTAACCAGTAGGTATGGATCATTACTGCCATATGGATCACCACTAGAGAGGAGGACATTTGACCTTGTTAGGATTAAGAGTGGCAATAAGAGGGGTGGGGTGAATTAGTGTAGCAAAAAAAATCGGTGATTTCAGAAAATATTCATTTCGATTAAATTTGTTTCAAAAAGATATTAAACTTGAAGGCGTTCATAAAAGTGTAAAGAGAAAGTTAAGGAAGATTGCAGTAATGTAAATTGCTTGAATAGAAATGCAAACCATAATTTAGAGTGGTTTGGTCATTATGATCTATATCCACTTCCGATTCCTCCTCCGTTGAGGTTATCGGCGTCCACTAATGGTCTTCCTTCAATAGGCAAAGATCAACCACCTTTTACAACTCTTTCTCTTTTTATCAGGTTTAGAAGATAACTCTTACAAGCCTCACTCCTCTTTCTTAGATGATTACAAAGCTAAGAGAGGGAGGGGAGGACTCTTCTCACTTTTACAACACTTTAACACCCCAAGAATTCAATATTATGTTAACACTTTCGTGCCCTTTCATACAGAAAAGGGTGAGGTATTTATAGGCCTCGATGGCTTAAAAAATAGAGCTAAAAAATATCTCATTCTGATTTTTCGGGGTACTGGCGATACCACCGCCATTATTGGGCAGTACCACCACCTGTCACTCTAACACTGGGCGGTACCACCGCTTGATAAAGCTAGGAGATCGAGCTCTAACGGTACCACCGCCTGACAAGGGTGGTACCACCGCTAGTAGCATTAACTGTCGATGGTACCACCGCATAGTCTGGGTTGTACTACTATAACACCCCACTTAGTCCCACATCGGAAGTGGGCAATGACTATAATTGGCTTATATGGGTCTGATGATTATACCATGTTAACTCCCACTTAATCATTTTGGTCCATGGTTGAAGGACCAAAATGGAGTTATTGGCCAGTTTGGCTTATTAGACTTGAGTTGTGATATTTGGTATTAGAGTCAACCTAGCATCGTGAATGGAGTTAGATCCACGGCGTGGAGCCACCACTAAGTTAAGCTTTATATGCACTATACTAGGGTTATCTATGTTATGTTGGGCCTTGACGAGGACGTTAAGCTAATTGAGTTGGGGAAAATATAACACCCCATTATGCTCATCACGGCGTGGGCGGCTTATATGGGCCTGATGAGTGTACTATGTTAACTCTAGACTCGGGTCATGACAACTACCACCTGTTAGGATCGAGAGCACTAAGAGGGGGGGGGGGGGGTGAATTAGTGCAGCGGAAATCTTACAGCAATTTAAAAGCTAAAGCTGCGTTCGTCCGATAAAAAATGATTTCGATATAAAAGCAGAATCACAGTGCAGTTTGCGTCCAAGCGCAGTTTTGCGTCTAAGCGCAGTTTGCGTCTAAACACAGTTTGCGTCTAAGCGCAGTTTGCGTCTAAACGCAGTTTTACGTCTAAACGCAGTTTTACGTCTAAACGCAGTTTTGCGTCTAAACGCAGTTTTACGTCTAAACGCAGTTTTACGTTTAAACGCAGTTTTGCGTCTAAACGCAGTTTTACGTCTAAACGTAATTTTACGTCTAAATGTAGTTTTGCGTCTAAAAGCAGTTTTGAGCCTTGAAAAGCGTTTTACGTAGAAAGCAATTTGCAGTTATAAATGGAATCCGAATGTAAGCGTAAACTGCAGTGTGAAGATTGTACGAAAACACGATTTACGTTTGAATGCAGATTCTGAAAGATCAGAGCTTAGAAACTCGTTCGTAAAGGCGCAGAGGGCAGTAGCAATGTAGGAGGTTTGCAGTAATGATAAAGTACTCAAGGTAAAAGCAAACCAGAGATTTAGAGTGGTTCGGTCAGTCTTGACCTACTCCACTTTTGGCTTCCTCCTCCGACGAGGTCACCGACGTCAACTAGCTGCCTTCCTTCAATGGGCGAAGGCTAACTGCCCTTTTACAGTTTCTCTCCTTTTGACAGGCTCAGGAGACAACCTTTACAGATCCTTTCTCTCCTCTCTTTACAACTCAAGACTTGAAGAACAGAAGGAGGAGAACTTTAGGACTTTACACAAATTTGAGCTCTTAGAATCACTGAAAAGATCAAGAATTCGGTGTGGATCTGTATATTTTCAGTGTTGAATGGGTGGGGTATTTATAGGCCCCAACCCAATTCAAATTTGGAGCTCAAAACGATCAAATCCCGGAATTCCGGGATCAGGCGGTTGCACCTCTTGACTGGAGAGGTGGCACCGCCTGGCAGAGCTCGAAGACTGAGCTCAGGCGATTGCACCTCTCTGCCAGAGCTCGAAGACTGAGCTCAGTGGTTGCATCGCCTGGCAGAGCTCGAAGTCTGAGCTCGGTGGTTGCATCACCTGGCAGAGCTCGAAACTGAGCTCAGGCTGATGCACCTCTCTGCTAGAGCTCGAAGACTGAGCTCAGTGGTTGCATCGCCTGGCAGAGCTCGAAGTCTGAGCTCGGTGGTTGCATCACCTGGTAGAGCTCGAAACTGAGCTCAGGCTGATGCACCTCTCTGCCAGAGGTGGTTGCATCTCTCTGCCAGAGCTCGAAGACCGAGCTCAGGCGATGCATCTCCTGTCCAAAGAGGTTGCACCTCTCTGCCAGAGCTCGAAGACCGAGCTCGGTGGTTGCACCTCTTGGCAGAGCTCGAAACTTGAGCTCTGGCGGTGCTACCTCTTGACAGAGGAGGTTGCACCGCCCAGTCTCGCTTGGAGACTGAGCCCTGGGCGATTGCACCTCTTGACTGGGGCGGTTGCACCGCCCAGTCCCGCAGCCCAGGCGGTTGCACCTCCTGGCCTAGGCGGTTGCACCGCCTGGTGCAATCAGGGTCCGAATGGTTCGCTCCATTCGGCCCAATTTGAATCTTTTCAGGGGCCCAATTGCCCCAAGATTAAGCTAATGGGATCACCTCCCATTTTCAAGCTTAATCATCGTGCTAACTATGATTAACTCTAAGACAACTTCTGCAGCTATGCTCCGATGCGTCAATCGCTTCTTCCGGCGAGTTTCCGGCGAACTTCCGTCGATCATCCGATAAACCCTCGGTGATTCTTCTGCGGACATCCGGCATACTCCTGGACTTTGCGACGATCCACTTGGCGAGTTCCGACGAGCTTCGCTTGGCAAGCTTCTGGACTTCTCGGATCTGTTCTCGCTGAACCTCCGACGACCGTCCGAACTTCCGTCGAACTCTCGAACTCCCAACGTGATCATGATCTTGACTCCGGCGCAACACCTGCTGCTTGTCTTACTCTCATCGTAGTTAATCCTGCACACTTATCTCAACACATAGATTAGATAACAAATGACAATTGACTTCATCATCAAAATCCGAGATTCAACAATCTCCCCCTTTTTGATGATGACAATCAATTGATAAAGGAGTTGTCCTTAACTCCCCCTATCTATATGCCATAGTTGAGATAAGTCAACCTTGAATTCAAGACCTAAGAATTCAAGTGACGTATTGATAAGTTAGATCAGTTAAACTTATCAATGCTCCCATCATGATGCCCATCATGATGTATCTCTTCAAGAATGATGTCAAGACATGACATACATCATCAAGTTTGTATGATAGTGTTTGTAACTATTCATCATGTAATCATATAAAGCTACGAAGGACTTTTTACATGATGCACACATTTGAGATTTTCTAGCAAGTTTGCATTTTCTTCACAATATAGAATATCAAATCAACACATGATGCAAACTATAGCACATGTTCACATATCTCTTGGTGATGCAAGGATGGCATAACTATAACATTGTTTATAGCATCACTCAAGTATTTGCAACTATGACATAGACATGATTATGACAGTTCAGCTATGACATAGTGTTTATCAATTCATATGTTTCTCCCCCTTTGTCATCAACAAAAAGCATGATAGCATTATCAAGCACATAAAGGAAGTCATGACACATATAATTCTTTGAATATCTCTTTATTGTTTGTTGCTTGAAGGAGGAAAGTCAATTTTCAAAAAGTTTTCATAAGAGTGTACAGGAACATCCCATTTTTAGCATACAAACCGAAAAATGAACTTCTTACATGCATTTGGTTAAAAATATGTGTCACATAATTTGCAACATGTTATTTGATCAAGCGTTGTCAAGGCATGTAATAGTAATAACATCCGAAAAATAATTTTAACCAGTTTAAGTATTCGGACACATCAACATTCCTAATTCTCTTCTTATGTAATCAAATTGTTCTTCACATAGGGGTTTTGTAAAGATATCAGCTAGTTGATGTTTGGTATCAATAAACTCTATGGTTACATCATGATTAGTGACATGATCTCGTATAAAGTGATGTCTAATATCAATGTGTTTTGTTCTTGAGTGTTGTATAGGATTTTTAGTTAAGCATATTGCACTCGTGTTATCACATTTAATGGGAATATCTTTAAGATTCACTTTGTAATCTTCTAAAGTGTTTTTCATCCATACAACTTGTGCACAGCATGCACTTGCTGCAATGTATTCAGCTTCGGTTGTTGATAGAGCAACCGAGTTTTGTTTCTTAGATGACCAGGATACAAGGGCATGATAGCAATCATATTAGTAATAGCAACCATATCGATGTCATACTGCTGACTTATCAACTACATTGGTATGTTGCTTCATATTTTTCAAGGCATAGGCTTTTAAACTTTTTTAGTTTCAGTGTAAAATCCGAGATAAACAACAAGAGATGTTTGCAAATATGCTTACACAAACAAAGATAACCATATCAGGGTAACATATGTACAGCATATCAGGTAACCATAAAAACAAAGTCCTTCATGAATAACATAAGGAGTTTACAACATGTCATATCAAAAACAGCAGATGTTCATACAAGCTCATTCATGGGGTGGAAGATTAAAGTGCCTAAGTAAAGAGTCAAATTGTCGATGGATTTGCTGCAGCTCGGTTAGGATTTGATCTTGTCGAAGTTCAAGCCGTTCTTGTCTTTGTTCAAATCGGTCCATCCGAATCCCGATATCTTCGATGGATGATGTGTGAGTTTGCTCAACCGGATGTGTTTCCTCAAAGGGACAGATCGGAGGAGATTGGGTACTCCTAAAGACTGGGGTTTCCGGCTCTGGTTCAGATTCAGGTTCAGGCTGAGGGGGATCAGTTCTTCTAGGCATTCTAACCCAGTTACCGTTTCTATAGTGACATCTTAGTCGGTGAAGTAGATTTTTGTTTATTATGCTGAATCTATCTACTTTCATTACTTCTTCTTCTAGTGGTATTTGAATGTCGTAAGCTTTCATTATTCTAGTAATTATTCCACCATATGGGAGCATCATATCTTTCGTAGATAATTCTAACATGTTTTGTTGGATCAGATAGCCAAGACAAATGTCACGTCCTTTCATGATTAGGTACATAATTCCTAATTCCAATTGACTCACTTCATCATGATGGTATTGTTTAGGAAGAATTATACTAGTCATGATATGATGAAGTATCTTAGTGTTAATAGGCAGTAGATGTTCACAACTTTTAGGAACAGATTCTATGTTAGGATCGGCAAGGATTGTTCCTAAGGCTTCAACGTAGGATGTTTCAATGGTTTTTTCATCCCATAATCCTTTAAAGTAAAGTCCTATGCTTTTCATGGGAATACCTATCATATCACAAATGAATCTATTAGTGATTGAGATGTGTTGTCCTAAGAGATAGGTTGACATCCTTTCTTCATCATCTATTTGCATGTTGTTGTAAAACAATCTAACTAGTCTAGGATAGATGGGTTCATTGATCTGCAAAATTGAAAGTAGATTTGTTAGGATCAAGAGCACTAAGAGGGGGGGGGTGAATTAGTGCAGCGGAAATCTTATAATAATTTAAAAACCAAAAGCTGCGTTCGTTCAAAAACTATTATGATGCAAAAGCAAATTCTCAGTTTGTATCTAAGTGCAGTTTGCGTCTAAGCGCAGATTGCGTTTAAGCGCAGTTTTGCGTCTAAGCGCAGTTTTGCGTCTAAGCGCAGTTTTGCGTCTAAACTCAGATTTACGTCTAAATGCAGATTTACGTCTAAACGCAGATTTACGTCTAAACGCAGTTTTACGTCTAAACGCAGTTTTACGTTTAAACGCAGTTTTACGTCTAAACGCAGATTTACGTCTAAACGCAGTTTTACGTCTAAACGTAGTTTTACGTCTAAACGCAGATTTACGTCTAAACGCAGTTTTACGTCTAGATGCAGATTTACGTCTAAACTTTGAAACTCGTTTGTATATTCGCAGAAGGCAGTATGCAGTTGAAATCAAGACGTAAACGTAAACTGAAATCTGAAGATTGAGCGAAGAAACCCGATTTACGTCTGAATGCAGTTTTACGTCTAAATGTTGAAACTCGTTCGTAAAATCGTAGAGGACAGATTGCAGTTATTAATAGGATTAAAATGTAAGCGTAAACTGCAAAGAAGCTCGTTCGTAAAAGGGCGGAAAACAGTTCTGCAGAATCAAACGTAAACGTAAACTGTAATGTATGAAGTTACGTCTGAATGCAGATTTGGAAGAACAGCTCTTAGAACTTGTTCGTGAAAGCGCAGAGAGCAGTAGTGATGAGGGAGGTTTGCAGTAATGATAAAGTGCTCGAAATTAAACGCAAACCAGAGATTTAGAGTGGTTCGGTCAGCCTTGACCTACTCCACTTTTGGCTTCCTCCACCGATGAGGTTGCCGACGTCAACTAGGTGCCTTCCTTCAATGGGCGAAGGCCAAACTTCCCTCTTACAATTTCTCTCCTTTTGACAGGTTTAGGAGACAACCTTTACAGACCTTTCTCTCCTCACTTTACAATTGGAAACTTGAAGAACAGAAGGAGGAGACTTAAAGGCTTTTACAACACTTTTGAGCTCTTTAGAATCACAGAAAAGATCACAATTTCGGTATGGGTCTGTGTCTTTCCAGTGCTGAATGGGTGGGGTATTTATAGGCCCCAACCCAATTCAAAATTCGAGCTCAAAACGATCAAATCCCAGAATTCTGGGATCAGGCGGTTGCACCTCTCGACTGGAGAGGTGGCACCGCCTGGCAGAGCTCGAAGACTGAGCTCTGCCGATTGCTTCTTCTCTGCCAGAGCTCGAAGACTGAGCTCGATGGTTGCATCACCTGGCAGAGCTCGAAGACTGAGCTTGGTGGTTGCATCACCTGGCAGAGCTCGAAATCTGAGCTCGGTGGTTGCATCACTTGGCAGAGCTCCAAACTGAGCTCAAGCTGATGCACCATTCTGCCATAGCTCGAAGACTGAGCTTGGTGAATGCATCACCTGGCAAAGCTCGAGACTGAGCTCAGGCTGATGCACCACTCTGCCAGAGCTCGAAGACTGAGCTCGGTGGATGCATCGCCTGGCAGAGCTCGGAACTTGAGCTCTGGCGGTGCAACCTCTTGGCTGGAGCGGTTGCACCTCCCAGCCTTGCAACCCTGGCGGTTGCACCTCCTGGCTGGGGCGGTTGCACCTCTCAACCCCACAGCCCAGGCGGTTGCACCTCCTGGCTGGGGCGGTTGCACCTCTCAACCCTACAGCCCAGGCGGTTGCACCTCCTGGCTGGGGCGGTTGCACCTCCTGGTGCAATCAGGGTCCGAATGGTTCACTCCATTCGACCCACTTTGAATCTTTTCAGGGGCCCAATTGCCCCAAGATTAAGCTAATGGGATCACCTCCCATTTTCATGCTTAATCATCGTGCTAACTACGATTATCTCTAAGACAACTTCTGCAGCTTTGCGCCGATGCGTCAATCGCTTCTTCCGGCGAGTTTCCGGCCAACTTCCGTCGATCAACCGATAACCCTCGGTGATCCTTCTGCGGACATCCGGCATACTCCTGGACTTTGCGACGATCCACTTGGCGAGTTCCGACGAGCTTCGCTTGGCAAGCTTCTGGACTTCTCGGATCTGTTCTCTCTGAACCTCCGACGACCGTCCGAACTTCCGTCGAACTCTCGAACTCCCAACGTGATCATGATCTTGACTCCGGCGCAACTCCTGCTGCTTGTCTTATTCTCATCGTAGTTAATCCTGCACACTTATCTCAACACATAGATTAGATAACAAATGACAATTGACTTCATCATCAAAATCCGAGATTCAACAATCTCCCCCTTTTTGATGATGACAATCAATTGATAACGGAGTTGTCCTTAACTCCCCCTATCTATATGCCATAGTTGAGATAAGTCAACCTTGAATTCAAGACCTAAGAATTCAAGTGACGTATTGATAAGTTAGATCAGTTAAACTTATCAATGCTCCCATCATGATGCCCATCATGATGTATCTCTTCAAGTATTATGTCAAGGCATGACATACATCAAAAAGTTTGTATGAAAGTGTTTGTAACCATTCATCATGCAATCATATAAAGCAACGAAGGACTTTTTACATGATGCTTACATTTGAGATTTGCTAGCAAGTTTGCATTTTCTATAGAATATCAAATCAAGATATGATGCAAACTATAGCACATGTTCACATATCTCTTGGTGATGCAAGGATGGCATAACATTGTTTATAGCATCACTCAAGTATTTGCAACTATGACATAGATATGATTATGGCAGTTCAGCTATGACATAGTGTTTATCAATTCATATTTTTCTCCCCCTTTGTCATCAACAAAAAGTATGATAGCATTATCAAGCATATGAAGGAAGTCATGACATATATCTCTTTATTGTTTTTGCTTGACGGAGGAAAGTCATTTTCTCAAGAGTTTTCATAAGAGTGTACGGGAACATCCCATTTTTAGCATACAACCCGAAAAATGAACTTCTTACATGCATTTGGTTAAAAATATTTGTCACATAATTTGCAACATGTTATTTGATCAAGCGTTGTCAAGGCATGTAATAGTAATAACATCCGAAAAATAATTTTGATGTAGTAACACAATTATTTCAAGTGCAGCATTATATCATATTGCATAGCAGGATTTTTATTTCAGCAAGTATAGCATTGCATCACATGGTAAGATATCAGCTCGTATGATGCAAATTTTTGTTTGATACATGGCATGATAGCAATCATATTAGCAATAGCAACCATATCAATGTCATACTGCTGACTTATCAACTTACATTGGTATGTTGCTTCATATTTTCAAGGCATAGGCTTTTAAACCTTTTTAGTTTCAGTAAAAAAGACGAGATAAACAACAAGAGATGTTTGCAAATATGCTTACATAGATGAAGATAACCATATCAGGGTAACAGCATATCAGGTAACCATAAAGACAAAGTCCTTCATGAATAACATAAGGAGTTTACAACATGTCATATCAAAAGCATCAGATGTTTATACAAGCTTATTCATGAGGTGGAAGATTAAAGTGCCTAAATAAAGAGTCAAATTGTCGATGGATTTGTTGTAGCTCGGTTAGGATTTGATCTTGTCGAAGTTCAAGCCTTTCTTGTCGTTGCTCAAATCGGTCCATCCGAATCCCGATATCTTCGATGGATGATGTGTGAGTTTGCTCAACCGGATGTGTTTCCTCAAAGGGACAGATCGGAGGAGAGTGGGTACTCCTAAAGACTGGGGTTTCCGGCTCTGGTTCAGGTTCAAGCTGAGGGGGATCAGTTCTTCTAGGCATTCTAACCCAGTTACCGTTTCTATAGTGACATCTCAGTCGGTGAAGTAGATTTTTGTTTATTATGCTGTATCTATCTGATTTCATTACTTCTTCTTCTAGTGGTATTTGAATGTCGTAAGCTTTCATTATTCTAGTAATAATTCCACCATATGGGAGCATCATATCTTTCGTAGATAATTCCAACATGTTTTGTTGGATCAGATAGCCAAGACAAATGTCACGTTCTTTCATAATTAGGTACATAATTCCTAATTCCAATTGACTCACTTCATCATGATGGTATTGCTTAGGAAGAATTATACTAGTCATGATATGATGAAGTATCTTAGTGTTAAAGGGCATTAGATGTTCACAACTTTTAGGAATAGATTCTATGTTAGGATTGGCAAGGATTGTTCCTAAGGCGTCAACGTAAGATGTTCCAATAGTATTTTCATCCCATGATCCTTTAAAGTAAAGTCCTATGCTTTTCATGGGAATACCTATTATATCACAAATGAATCTATCAGTGATTGAAATGTGTTGTCCTAATAGATAGGTTGATATCCTTTCTTCATCATCTTTTTGCATGTTGTTATAAAACAATCTAACTAGTCTAGGATAAATGGGTTCGTTGATCTGCAAAATGGGAAGTAGATTTAGGTTTGCAAACCAATGGATAGTCTCTACATCTCTTAGTTCATTCAGATCTACATATTTTCCCTTATTGATGCTTCTTAGTTCGAAGGAGAGAAATTTTTCAGCATGGTTTTTGGAATCAAAAAGAGAGAGATCAAACTCTTCTACTACTCTCCTCTTTCCCTTGTCCCTTGAGGATCTTCTAGATCCCATTACTACTGCTGTTTTAAAGGGATGATGATGAGCTAAAGTAAATGAAGAACAAAACAGAATTTAAGAGCTTCTTAGAGAATACCTTTGTGAAATCTTCAAGAGAAGGAAGGATTCTTGATGTTTTGCTCCGAAATGGGAGGTATTTGGAAGGCTTAGAGGAGTGAAGTGGGAATGGAGGAGTCTTGGAAGAGTAGAGGAGGAAATGGGGGTGAGTTGGGGTCGGTTCCTTAGCCGGCCCTAGCGTGATTTTAAGGGGGGCAGAGCTGCTGGCGGTTGCACCTCTGGCTGGAGCGGTGCAACCTCTGGCAACCCGTGAAGGCTGGAGGTGCAACCGCCAGCTGGAGAGGTGCCACCGCCTGCAGCAGGTGAGCATTTTAGGATGTTCTGATTTAGGGAGCCTTTGCCTTGAGGAGAGTTTCAGAGCAATTGATGTTTGTTACATGATTTCGTATGAATTTTCATTTAAGGAAGAAGCTCTTTGTAAGATATTTCTTTTAACGTGCATACGAATGTTTGTTTGGTGTCCCTTTTAAGATCATGACATGTTTAGTTTCTACAAGAATTAATTCGTAGATGAACAGGTTTTGAAGATCAGGGGGGTATGTGAATTTGGATATCATAGGTTTCTAATTGTATCGTATTTGTGATTTCATAGCTTCCACTTGTTACTTAAGTGTTGCGAGTTCCTTTTTGATTCTTGGTTTATGATCATTGAGAGTTAAGGAGCAGAACATTATTTCTTGCTCCGGCCTAGACTTTTAATGTTTTTATAGGAACGGATGATCTTTAGGAACCCATTTGCTTTTGGGTGCCTCATAAATAGATCTACATTTTCTATCATGTTGCATAGAGTTTATCATGGTTCCTTTAGGAACCCAAACTAATTTGTTTGGACTAATTTTCTTGAATGGACAATAATGTGTCTTGTGTCCAGATTTGCAACAAAAGTTGCACTTGGTTTGGTTTTGAACATGTAAGATGGGACCTTTCACAAAGGTAGTTGGATTTTGGTGAGGACTCCTCACAAATCCAATCCCACTTCTTTTGGGAGCATGACCCTTGTTTGTAAGGATCATGTTTAATGACTTGCTGCCAACCTCGAATTTCTTCAAGGTGTCCTTAAGCAGCAAGTTTTCTTTTTGTATAGTTTCTAAATCATGACATTTGATACATGAGTTTAAACTATCATGATGTTCGACTTTTAACTTATCAAACTCACAAGTAAGATTATCATGTACCCTTTTTAGCAACTTGTATTTTCTATTTATAACTTTGCATTCATCAAATAAATCATGGAAGGCATTTAATAATTCATCGAAAGATAAATCAGCATCTAATAAATTCGTTACCTCCTCTTCGATGGCCATAAAGGCGTAATGAGCAACTTGCTCGGTGTTGGATTCTTCTTCCTCGGATGCGCTCGAATCATCCCATGTTGCTTGGAGCGCCTTCTTCTTTGTTGTTCTTTTCTTGACTTGGGGACAATCACTTTTGTAATGTCCCGGCTTTTTACATTCATAGCAGATCACTTGGTCCTTCTTAGGTTCAAGTTTATTTTTCACATCGTTTTTAAACTTGTTTCTTTTGAAGAATTTTTTAAATTTTCTTGTCAAAAGTGCCAAGTCATCATCACAGTCCTCATCACTTGAGTTTTCTCTCAAGTGGCATTCAGAAGTTTTAAGTGCCATATCCTTCCTGTTCTTTGGAAGGATGTCTTCTTGCTCTTCATGAGCTTTGCAAGTCATTTCGTAGGTCATTAATGACCCGATTAGTTCTTCAAGAGGAAAATTTCGCAGATCTTTTGCCTCTTGAATGGCGGTGACTTTAGGATCCCAACTCTTAGGAAGGGATCTTAGTATCTTATTAACAAGCTCAAAATCCGAAAAGCTCTTTCCGAGACCTTTTAAACCGTTGACGACATCCGTGAAACGGGTAAACATGTCGCCAATGGTTTCACTCGGTTTCATTCGAAAAAGTTCAAAAGAATGCAGCAACAGATTGATTTTTGACTCTTTCACTCTACTTGTGCCCTCGTGGGTCACTTCAAGTGTGTGCCAAATATCAAAAGCAGTTTCGCAAGTTGAAACACGATTAAACTCGTTTTTATCAAGTGCGCAAAATAAGGCATTCATAGCCTTTGCATTAAGAGCGAAAGCCTTCTTTTCCAAATCGTTCCAATCGATCATTGGAAGAGAAGATTTTGAAAATCCATTTTCAACAAGGTTCCATAGTTCAAAATCCATAGAAATAAGAAAGATCCTCATTCGGGTCTTCCAGTAAGTGTAGTCCGTTCCACTGAACATGGGTGGACGTGTAATCGAATGCCCCTCTTGGTTTCCGGCGTATGCCATCTCTCTTGGGTTTTAATCCTTTAGAGAGTTAACCGAGCTCTGATACCAATTGTTAGGATCAAGAGCACTAAGAGGGGGGGGGTGAATTAGTGCAGCGGAAATCTTATAATAATTTAAAAACCAAAAGCTGCGTTCGTTCAAAAACTATTATGATGCAAAAGCAAATTCTCAGTTTGTATCTAAGTGCAGTTTGCGTCTAAGCGCAGATTGCGTTTAAGCGCAGTTTTGCGTCTAAGCGCAGTTTTGCGTCTAAGCGCAGTTTTGCGTCTAAACTCAGATTTACGTCTAAATGCAGATTTACGTCTAAACGCAGATTTACGTCTAAACGCAGTTTTACGTCTAAACGCAGTTTTACGTTTAAACGCAGTTTTACGTCTAAACGCAGATTTACGTCTAAACGCAGTTTTACGTCTAAACGTAGTTTTACGTCTAAACGCAGATTTACGTCTAAACGCAGTTTTACGTCTAGATGCAGATTTACGTCTAAACTTTGAAACTCGTTTGTATATTCGCAGAAGGCAGTATGCAGTTGAAATCAAGACGTAAACGTAAACTGAAATCTGAAGATTGAGCGAAGAAACCCGATTTACGTCTGAATGCAGTTTTACGTCTAAATGTTGAAACTCGTTCGTAAAATCGTAGAGGACAGATTGCAGTTATTAATAGGATTAAAATGTAAGCGTAAACTGCAAAGAAGCTCGTTCGTAAAAGGGCGGAAAACAGTTCTGCAGAATCAAACGTAAACGTAAACTGTAATGTATGAAGTTACGTCTGAATGCAGATTTGGAAGAACAGCTCTTAGAACTTGTTCGTGAAAGCGCAGAGAGCAGTAGTGATGAGGGAGGTTTGCAGTAATGATAAAGTGCTCGAAATTAAACGCAAACCAGAGATTTAGAGTGGTTCGGTCAGCCTTGACCTACTCCACTTTTGGCTTCCTCCACCGATGAGGTTGCCGACGTCAACTAGGTGCCTTCCTTCAATGGGCGAAGGCCAAACTTCCCTCTTACAATTTCTCTCCTTTTGACAGGTTTAGGAGACAACCTTTACAGACCTTTCTCTCCTCACTTTACAATTGGAAACTTGAAGAACAGAAGGAGGAGACTTAAAGGCTTTTACAACACTTTTGAGCTCTTTAGAATCACAGAAAAGATCACAATTTCGGTATGGGTCTGTGTCTTTCCAGTGCTGAATGGGTGGGGTATTTATAGGCCCCAACCCAATTCAAAATTCGAGCTCAAAACGATCAAATCCCAGAATTCTGGGATCAGGCGGTTGCACCTCTCGACTGGAGAGGTGGCACCGCCTGGCAGAGCTCGAAGACTGAGCTCTGCCGATTGCTTCTTCTCTGCCAGAGCTCGAAGACTGAGCTCGATGGTTGCATCACCTGGCAGAGCTCGAAGACTGAGCTTGGTGGTTGCATCACCTGGCAGAGCTCGAAATCTGAGCTCGGTGGTTGCATCACTTGGCAGAGCTCCAAACTGAGCTCAAGCTGATGCACCATTCTGCCATAGCTCGAAGACTGAGCTTGGTGAATGCATCACCTGGCAAAGCTCGAGACTGAGCTCAGGCTGATGCACCACTCTGCCAGAGCTCGAAGACTGAGCTCGGTGGATGCATCGCCTGGCAGAGCTCGGAACTTGAGCTCTGGCGGTGCAACCTCTTGGCTGGAGCGGTTGCACCTCCCAGCCTTGCAACCCTGGCGGTTGCACCTCCTGGCTGGGGCGGTTGCACCTCTCAACCCCACAGCCCAGGCGGTTGCACCTCCTGGCTGGGGCGGTTGCACCTCTCAACCCTACAGCCCAGGCGGTTGCACCTCCTGGCTGGGGCGGTTGCACCTCCTGGTGCAATCAGGGTCCGAATGGTTCACTCCATTCGACCCACTTTGAATCTTTTCAGGGGCCCAATTGCCCCAAGATTAAGCTAATGGGATCACCTCCCATTTTCATGCTTAATCATCGTGCTAACTACGATTATCTCTAAGACAACTTCTGCAGCTTTGCGCCGATGCGTCAATCGCTTCTTCCGGCGAGTTTCCGGCCAACTTCCGTCGATCAACCGATAACCCTCGGTGATCCTTCTGCGGACATCCGGCATACTCCTGGACTTTGCGACGATCCACTTGGCGAGTTCCGACGAGCTTCGCTTGGTAAGCTTCTGGACTTCTCGGATCTGTTCTCTCTGAACCTCCGACGACCGTCCGAACTTCCGTCGAACTCTCGAACTCCCAACGTGATCATGATCTTGACTCCGGCGCAACTCCTGCTGCTTGTCTTATTCTCATCGTAGTTAATCCTGCACACTTATCTCAACACATAGATTAGATAACAAATGACAATTGACTTCATCATCAAAATCCGAGATTCAACAAGATTTAGGTTTGCAAACCATTGGATAGTCTCTACATCTCTTAGTTCATTCAGATCTACGTATTTTCCCTTATTGATGCTTCTTAGTTCGAAGGAGAGAAATTTTTCAGCATGGTTTTTGGAATCAAAAAGAGTGAGATCAAACTCTTCTACTACTCTCCTCTTTCCCTTATCCCTTGAGGATCTTCTAGAGCCCATAGCTACTGCTGTTTAAAGAGATAAAGATAAACAAGAGTGAACAAAACAGAATTTTAGAGGTTCTTAGAGAATACCTTAGTGAAATCTTCAAAATAGGGAGAGATTCTTGATGTTTTGCTCCGAAATGGGAGGTATTTGGGAGGCTAAATGGAGTGAAATGAGGATGGAGGAGGCTTGGAGGAGTGGAGAATGAAGGGGAAGTGAGTTGGGGTCGGTTTCACCGCCGGCCCTAGTGAGGGTTTAAAAGGGCAGAGTTGCGGGCGGTTGCACCTCTGGCTGGAGCGGTGCAACCGCTGGCAACTCGTGATGGCTGGAGGTGCCACCGCTGGCTGGAGAGGTGAAAATTGTAATTTGATCAGGTAGGTTTTGTTTTGAGGAGAGTTTTGATCCATAGCAATTAACGTTGCTTACATGATTACGTGTGTGTTTTGTTTCAAGACACAATCGCTTGTACGATCAAGATAGAACTTTTTACGTGCATACTCCTAATGTCGTACATGTGTTTGTGATTTGAAAAGTCACATTAGGTTGTATCCAATTTGCTTTTGTGATTTCATAATTACCACTTATTGTTGTCTCCGAAGGTGACATATCCTTCGTTTATGCTAGTGAGCTTAGAGAATTGGGATGAATCTCCGGTCATATGCCTTGAGCATCCACTGTCAAGGTACCATCTCTTGCTCCTAGCTTGCGATGGTTTAGTTTTCTACAAGAAAGGATGATGTTTAGGTACCCATTTGCTTTTGGGTTCCTCACAAATAGATCTACATTTTTTATCATGTTGCATAGAATTTGTCATGGTTCCTTTAGGAACCCATATCAATTTGTTTGGACTCCATTTCCTGAATAGACAATAATGTGTCTTGTGACCAAACTTGCAACAAAAGTTGCATTTGCTTCTAACATGTAAGATGGGGCCTTTTACAAAGGTAGTTGGATTTTGGTGAGGACTCCTCACAAATCCAATCCCACTTCTTTTGGGAGCATGACCCTTGTTTGTAAGGATCATGTTTAATGACTTGCTACCAACCTCGAATTTCTTCAAGGTGTCCTTAAGTAGCAAGTTTTCTTTTTGACAGATTTCTAGATCATGACATTTTATACATGAATTTAAACTATCATGATATTCGATTTTTAACTTATTAAAGTCACAAGTAAGACTATCATGTACCTTTTTTAGCAATTTGTATTTTCTATTTATAACTTTGCATTCATCAAATAAATCATGGAAAACATTTAATAATTCATCGAAAGATAAATCAGCATCTAATAAATCCGTTACCTCCTCTCCGATGGCCATTAAGGCGTAATGAGCAACTTGCTCGGTGTTGGACTCCTCTTCTTCAGATGCGCTCGAGTCATCCCATGTTGCTTGAAGAGCCTTCTTCTTTGATGTTCTTCTTTTGACTTGGGGACAATCATTCTTGTAGTGTCCCGGCTTTTTACATTCGTAGCAGATCACTTGGTCCTTCTTGGGTTCAAGTTTATTTTTCACATCGTTTTTAAACTTGTTTCTTTTGAAGAATTTCTTAAACTTTCTTGTCAAAAGTGCCAAGTCATCATCACAGTCCTCATCACTTGAGTTTTCTCTCAAGTGGCATTCAGAAGTTTTAAGTGCCATATCCTTCCTGTTCTTTGGAAGGATGTCTTCTTGCTCTTCATGAGCTTTGCAAGTCATTTCGTAGGTCATTAATGACCCGATTAGTTCTTCAAGAGGGAAGTTGCGCAGATCTTTTGCCTCTTGAATGGCAGTGACTTTAGGATCCCAACTTTTAGGAAGGGATCTTAGTATTTTATTTACGAGTTCAAAATCGGAAAAACTTTTTCCGAGTCCTTTTAGACCGTTGACGACATCCGTGAAACGGGTAAACATGTCGCCAATGGTTTCACTCGGTTTCATTCGGAAAAGTTCAAAAGAATGCAGCAACAGATTGATTTTTGACTCTTTCACTCTTCTTGTGCCCTCGTGGGTCACTTCAAGTGTGTGCCAAATATCAAATGCAGTTTCGCAAGTTGAAACACGATTAAACTCGTTTTTATCAAGTGCGCAAAATAAGGCATTCATAGCCTTTGCATTAAGAGCGAAAGCCTTCTTTTCCAACTCATTCCAATCGATCATTGGAAGAGAAGACTTTGAAAATCCGTTTTCAACAAGGTTCCACAGTTCAAAATCCATAGAAATAAGAAAGATCCTCATTCGGGTCTTCCAGTAGGTGTAGTCCGTTCCACTGAACATGGGTGGACGTGTAATAGAATGCCCCTCTTGGTTTCCGGCGTATGCCATCTCTCTTGGGTTTTAATCCTTTAGAGAGTTAACCTTGCTCTGATACCAATTGTTAGGATCGAGAGCACTAAGAGGGGGGGGGGGGTGAATTAGTGCAGCGGAAATCTTACAGCAATTTAAAAGCTAAAGCTGCGTTCGTCCGATAAAAAATGATTTCGATATAAAAGCAGAATCACAGTGCAGTTTGCATCTAAGCGCAGTTTTGCGTCTAAGCGCAGTTTGCGTCTAAACACAGTTTGCGTCTAAGCGCAGTTTGCGTCTAAGCATAGTTTGCGTCTAAGCGCAGTTTGCGTCTAAGCGCAGTTTGCGTCTAAACGCAGTTTTACGTCAAAACGCAGTTTTACATCAAAACGTAGTTTTACGTCTAAACGCAGTTTTACGTCTAAACGCAGTTTTGCGTCTAAACGCAGTTTTGCGTCTAAACGCAGTTTTGCGTCTAAACGCAGTTTTACGTCTAAACGCAGTTTTACGTCTAAACGCAGTTTTACGTTTAAACGCAGTTTTGCGTCTAAACGTAATTTTACGTCTAAATGTAGTTTTGCGTCTAAAAGCAGTTTTGAGCCTTGAAAAGCGTTTTACGTAGAAAGCAATTTGCAGTTATAAATGGAATCCGAATGTAAGCGTAAACTGCAGTGTGAAGATTGTACGAAAACACGATTTACGTTTGAATGCAGATTCTGAAAGATCAGAGCTTAGAAACTCGTTCGTAAAGGCGCAGAGGGCAGTAGCAATGTAGGAGGTTTGCAGTAATGATAAAGTGCTCAAGGTAAAAGCAAACCAGAGATTTAGAGTGGTTCGGTCAGTCTTGACCTACTCCACTTTTGGCTTCCTCCTCCGACGAGGTCACCGACGTCAACTAGCTGCCTTCCTTCAATGGGCGAAGGCTAACTGCCCTTTTACAGTTTCTCTCCTTTTGACAGGCTCAAGAGACAACCTTTACAGATCCTTTCTCTCCTCTCTTTACAACTCAAGACTTGAAGAACAGAAGGAGGAGAACTTTAGGACTTTACACAAATTTGAGCTCTTAGAATCACTGAAAAGATCAAGAATTCGGTGTGGATCTGTATATTTTCAGTGTTGAATGGGTGGGGTATTTATAGGCCCCAACCCAATTCAAATTTGGAGCTCAAAACGATCAAATCCCGGAATTCCGGGATCAGGCGGTTGCACCTCTTGACTGGAGAGGTGGCACCGCCTGGCAGAGCTCGAAGACTGAGCTCAGGCGATTGCACCTCTCTGCCAGAGCTCGAAGACTGAGCTCAGTGGTTGCATCGCCTGGCAGAGCTCGAAGTCTGAGCTCGGTGGTTGCATCACCTGGCAGAGCTCGAAACTGAGCTCAGGCTGATGCACCTCTCTGCTAGAGCTCGAAGACTGAGCTCAGTGGTTGCATCGCCTGGCAGAGCTCGAAGTCTGAGCTCGGTGGTTGCATCACCTGGCAGAGCTCGAAACTGAGCTCAGGCTGATGCTCCTCTCTGCCAGAGGTGGTTGCATCTCTCTGCCAGAGCTCGAAGACCGAGCTCAGGCGATGCATCTCCTGTCCAAAGAGGTTGCACCTCTCTGCCAGAGCTCGAAGACCGAGCTCGGTGGTTGCACCTCTTGGCAGAGCTCGAAACTTGAGCTCTGGCGGTGCTACCTCTTGACAGAGGAGGTTGCACCGCCCAGTCTCGCTTGGAGACTGAGCCCTGGGCGGTTGCACCTCTTGACTGGGGCGGTTGCACCGCCCAGTCCCGCAGCCCAGGCGGTTGCACCTCCTGGCCTAGGCGGTTGCACCGCCTGGTGCAATCAGGGTCCGAATGGTTCGCTCCATTCGGCCCAATTTGAATCTTTTCAGGGGCCCAATTGCCCTAAGATTAAGCTAATGGGATCACCTCCCATTTTCAAGCTTAATCATCGTGCTAACTACGATTAACTCTAAGACAACTTCTGCAGCTATGCTCCGATGCGTCAATCGCTTCTTCCGGCGAGTTTCCGGCGAACTTCCGTCGATCATCCGATAAACCTTCGGTGATTCTTCTGCGGACATCCGGCATACTCCTGGACTTTGCGACGATCCACTTGGCGAGTTCCGACGAGCTTCGCTTGGCAAGCTTCTGGACTTCTCGGATCTGTTCTCGCTGAACCTCCGACGACCGTCCGAACTTCCGTCGAACTCTCGAACTCCCAATGTGATCATGATCTTGACTCCGGCGCAACACCTGCTGCTTGTCTTACTCTCATCGTAGTTAATCCTGCACACTTATCTCAACACATAGATTAGATAACAAATGACAATTGACTTCATCATCAAAATCCGAGATTCAACACCACCCAGAACACTTGGGAGACTGAGTCTCAAGCAGTGCCTCATGGTTTCAGGTGCTGAATGAGCTATTCAATTTGGCCCAATTCAGCCCTATTAAGGGCCCAGTTGACCCCTAACTGTACCTCCTAATCCTAACTCAATTTAAATTTTAATTATAATAATTAAGACATTCTTGTTCTGGTATGTCAATTGTTCTTCCGTCGAGCTTCCAGACTTCTCGATTAGTTCCGGCAACGACGAACTCTCGAATGCCCAACGAAGTCTCGATCTTATCTCTAGCATAACATTTGCTTTATGTCTTACTGCTATCGTAGTTAATCCTGCACACTTTTCTCAACATATAGATTAGATCAAACAATTTATAATTGATTTTGTCATCAAAATTCGAGATTCAACAATCTCCCCATTTTTGATGATGATAATCAATTGATACAGAGTTAACCTTAAACTCCCCTTATCTATTTGCCATACTTAAGAAAAGACATTCTTGAATTCAAGGCCTTTGAATTCAAGTATTAAACCGATAAGTTTAATTCATTTAAACTTATCAACATGCACTATCATGATTTAACATTCTCAAAATACGATGCAATGTATTTATCAATAAAAATGATGTCAAGGCATGACATCCATTTCAAGTTCAACATAGAAAGATGATAAACAACCATCATTTTTACATATGATAAAAATTTCAAATATGAAACTTTCCAAGATTCAAATTTTAAAAAATAATGATTCATCAATCCGAGGCATGATTCCAATACGAAATAGTCATTTATCATTTTGATACGAAATCGAGCATGATGCTAGAATAAAATATTTATAAATAATCATGCCACATTATGATATGTTTCAAGCAAACATTTGATATTCTTCAAGTATTTGTATTTGACAATACCAATTATATTTCAAACATTCATGATAAGATACAAATATTTACGTTAAGATACATTGCATACATTTATAATGCCAATTTGTCAAAACATACAGGCATTTACGATAAGATACATTACATATATTTATAATGCCAGTTTATCATCAATTTGTCATATCATTTCTCCCCCTTTGTCATCAACAAAAAGGAGAACAATTCAACAATGCAAGTGTGAGAAAAATTCAAGCAAATATCACAATAGTTTATCCAATTTGCATTAATAAAGAAGAGTGGCTAGGGTTTATATTTGGGTCTTTGGGCTTCCTAGCTGCCACCCCCTTTACTGGGTTGGTTGGTTAGGGTTAAGGGCAAAAGGGGTAACTCACTTAGAAAGCAACCCCTAGGGCTAGGGTTTAGAGCCCTATATAAGCATGTAGCTTTCATTTCTTTGGGGATAAGATCTATCTATAATTATAGCCATTTGACCGACTTCTAGGAGGGTAAAACCCCTATAGCATTCCAAGGAGTGATCTCCCTCAAAGATCAATCTACATAGAATTCCTCTGGGGTTCTATCATCTGGTATCAGAGCAGCGATCTTGCTACTTTTGCTACCACCTTTGCCACCCACATCCAGCCAAGAAATTTCCACAATTGCTCTTGATGTCGCTATCTCCACCACCATCTTCTACCGTAGATCTACTCTATCTACTGTCGTAATCTCTAATTGTATCAGAGATCTGGTATTCTCCTATCACCAATACATTTTGTGTTGAATCTCGTATTTTGATGATGAAACTACTTGATATATGTTTATGATTTAATCTGCGTTTTGAGTGACGCAGGATGCTTCGATCAGGATGAGACAATTAAAGCAGGAAAATCATGTTGTGCCGAAGGAACATGTCAGAAGATTGGACGTCGGGCCGGTGGATCGGTCGACGTATCGACAGAAGGCTTCGGGCCGTGGACTCGGGCATCGGGCCAAGAAGAGCGGGTATTGTGCCAAGGATATTGGAGTTGCGGAGTCAACTGGCCGATTGGGCAATAGGCTGCAAAAGAGGACGATGCGCCGAAGAATCGGACGAAGCGTCGAGGGACCAATGACATGTCGGACAACTTGGTTAATTGCTTAGGATTAATTGTCTCGATCGAAGTTTTGATTTGTTGTGCAGGATTAACTACGATGAGAGTAAGACAAGCAGCAGGGGTTGCGCCGGAGTCAAGATCATGATCACGTTGGGAGTTCGAGAGTTCGACGGAAGTTCGGACGGTCGTCGGAGGTTCAGCGAGAACAGATCCGAGAAGTCCAGAAGCTTGCCAAGCGAAGCTCGTCGGAACTCGCCAAGTGGATCGTCGCAAAGTCCAGGAGTATGCCGGATGTCCGCAGAAGGATCACCGAGGGTTTATCGGATGATCGACGGAAGTCCGCCGGAAACTCGCCGGAAGAAGCGATTGACGCATCGGAGCATAGTTGCAGAAGTTGTCTTAGAGTTAATCGTAGTTAGCACGATGATTAAGCTTGAAAATGGGAGGTGATCCCATTAGCTTAATCTTGGGGCAATTCGGCCCCTGAAAAGATTCAAATTGGGCCGAATGGAGCGAACCATTCGGACCCTGATTGCACCAGGCGGTGCAACCGCCTAGGCCAGGAGGTGCAACCGCCAGGGCTGCGAGGCTGGGCGGTGCAACCGCCCCAGCCAAGAGGTGCAACCGCCCAGGCTATGTCTCCCAGCGAGACTGGGCGGTGCAACCGCCCCAGCCAAGAGGTGCAACCGCCCAGAGCTCAGTCTTCGAGCTAGACTGGGCGGTGCAACCTCCTCTATCAAGAGGTAGCACCGCCAGAGCTCAAGTTTCGAGCTCTGGCAGTGAGGTGCATCAGCCTGAGCTCAGTTTCGAGCTCTGCCAGGTGATGCAACCACCGAGCTCAGTCTTCGAGCTCTGCCAGGCGGTGCAACCACCGAGCTCAGTCTTCGAGCTCTGGCAGAGAGGTGCAATCGCCTGAGCTCAGTCTTCGAGCTCTGCCAGGCGGTGCCACCTCTCCAGTCAAGAGGTGCAACCGCCTGATCCCGGAATTCCGGGATTTGATCGTTTTGAGCTCCAAATTTGAATTGGGTTGGGGCCTATAAATACCCCACCCATTCAACACTGAAAGGATACAGATCCACACCGAATTCTTGATCTTTTCAGTGATTCTAAGAGCTCAAATTTGTGTAAAGTCCTAAAGTTCTCCTCCTTCTGTTCTTCAAGTCTTGAGTTGTAAAGAGAGGAGAGAAAGGATCTGTAAAGGTTGTCTCCTGAGCCTGTCAAAAGGAGAGAAACTGTTAAAGGGCAGTTAGCCTTCGCCCATTGAAGGAAGGCAGCTAGTTGACGTCGGTGACCTCGTCGGAGGAGGAAGCCAAAAGTGGAGTAGGTCAAGACTGACTGAACCACTCTAAATCTCTGGTTTGCTTTTACCTTGAGCACTTTATCATTACTGCAAACCTCCTACATTGCTACTGCCCTCTGCGCCTTTACGAACAAGTTTCTAAGCTCTGATCTTTCAGAATCTGCATTCAAACGTAAATCGTGTTTTCGTACGATCTTCACACTGCAGTTTACGCTTACATTCGGATTCCATTTATAACTGCAAATTGCTTTCTACGTAAAACGCTTTTCAAGGTTCAAAACTGCTTTTAGACGCAAAACTACATTTAGACGTAAAATTACGTTTAGACGTAAAACTGCGTTTAGACGCAAAACTGCGTTTAGACGTAAAACTACGTTTAGACGTAAAACTGCGTTTAGACGCAAAACTGCGTTTAGACGTAAAACTGCGTTTAGACGTAAAACTGCGTTTAGACGTAAAACTGCGTTTGGACGTAAAACTGAGTTTAGACGCAAACTGCGCTTAAACGCAAACTACGCTTAGACGCAAACTGTGCTTAGACGCAAACTGCGCTTAGACGCAAACTGTGTTTAGACGCAAACTGCGCTTAGACGCAAAACTGCGCTTAGATGCAAACTGCACTGTGATTCTGCTTTTATATCGAAATCGTTTTTTATCGGACGAACGCAAATTCGTTTTTAAAATCGCTGTAAGATTTCCGCTGCACTAATTCACCCCCCCCCTCTTAGTGCTCTCGATCCTAACAATTGGTATCAGAGCGGGGTATTTCTCATTTCGGATTTACACCTGAGAGAAATGGCTCTTCAAGAGGGCTTTTCGGTCTTTCGTCCACCGTTGTTTAACGGATTGGACTACACTTATTGGAAAACTTGAATGAGAGTTTTCTTGATTTCTACGAATTTAGACTTATGGAGTATCCTTGCTTTCTACGAATGAGAGTTTTCTTGATTTCTACGAATTTAATAAAATGATTAAATTAGATATCCTTGCTGTCATATAAACTGTAATTTTTCTATCAATTCCCTCCTCAATTCTCTCAAGTTTTTGGTGGAAATTACGTCGAGAAACCGTTGTTTCTTCGACGACAATTCTACTCTTACAAGACAGCACATACTTGCTGCAACTTCCACGGATTTCTGTCAAACCTTTGCTACCATCTACCACAGATCCAAAACTTTCATCCACAGCCCTAAAACTCTACCAAACCACACCCTCAAACTGCACCCAAAACAGCCACAAAATAAGCCTAAACCGCAGCCTACATCCACCAATCCACCAACACTTTCGACCATCACTTCAATCAATCTATACATGCCTTTAACCCAACAGCAAAAGAGAGATCTTAACATCATTGATTTGGGGCCATATACTATGGTATCTAAGGAGGCAATCAATGCTAAATTCGAAGCTTTGGAGGCGCGAATGGAGGATAAGATTCTGATGCTCTTTACCGAACTCAGATTGGGCCGACCACTAAGCCCGAAGAAATCATATCAAGGAGAGAGCTTTGCCCAATCACACCAAGCCCAAAGAGATGACTTCCAAGGGAGAGTAGGCTCTATGACCGACCCCAACTATCCATGCATGAGAGTGGACTTCCCTAGATGGGAAGAAGGAGACCCGATTGGTTGGATCTCGCGCGCGAAGCGATATTTTCGGTACCACAAAACTGCGGATGTATCATAATCTTGATCTTGCAAAATTGAAGTCACAAATAATATCTTGTGGTATTCATGAATTGATACTCACAATATGAAAGCATTGATATTCATGACTTGAATTGGATTGAAACATTGTATGCTTAAATTAATCATTCTCCTATGTTTCAAAAATTCCTTAAAAGCCCTATGTGATGATTGAAAACTAACTTGCTTTATGATGAATCACGAATCATGACTTGATCTATGATGTAAATGCCTTGAAATGATTGAAATATTTAACACTTTTATGCTCTTCCCCCTACTTTCTTCTTGTTTTCAATGATAAAATGGGGAGAAGTTTTGATCATGCATGGTAGGATATAATTTGACAAAATTGATACCATCATGATATGAAACATTTATGATGTACAATTATGTATGTAATACTTGTGCTTTCTAATTATGATGTGATGTATTGCATATGATGTAAATCATGATTTAAAATGCTATGAGTGCCAAGTTACACATTTTGAGAAGAAATTGTTATATTGAAATATTAATGTAATTATGAATGGTGATATGATATCATGCATGTAATACTTCAATTTATGATAATGATGCATGCAATGATAAAATATTCATGATGAAAAATTATCTTGACATTCATAACTTGATTATTCATCATTTGTCATGATTTTGAAATCGTTGTAAAAGGAAAAGAGAACTACAAAACTGTATTCTCTCTTTCTTTTTTTACAATGACAAACGGGGAGATAGCTAGCTTGTACAAGTCAAGAAGATGCAAAAACTTGATTGCTAGCTTACCTATTTTAAGAAGCAAAGATTGCTAACTTGCTTATTTCAAGAAGAAAAATTGTCTTCTTGAACATCACTATCTTGAATATCTCAAGAAGCAAAACTTGCAATTTGCACATTGCAATAGGAAGCAAGAATCATGAGCTTACACAAGAAATTTATCTTGCATTTGCTTTCGAAATTTTTGCTAGCTTATATATTGTGAAACTTGTATATCATAAAAATTGCTAGCTTGTTGGTCTAAAGAGAAGCAAAAAGTTGCTATCTCAAAAGAAGCAAATGTGCTATCTTGCCTATCTCAAGAGGCAAAAATGCTAACTTGCGCATCTAGCAAAGTGAGCAAAATTTTCAAGAAGCAAGAGTTGCCTTCTTGAACATCTCTAATTTGCTAGCTTGCATGATATAGAACTTGCTATCTTGAACATTACCAAAAGTGCTATCTTATATGTTATAAAACTTGAATATCTAAAACTTGATAGCATGAATGTTCTAAGCATGATATAACACTTGCTAAATCTTCTAGCTCCAAGATTGCATGATGATAAAACTTGATACTATGTTTTTCATGCAATGAGTTGAATCAATATCACAAACACTTGATTGTGATACTTCTCCTTTTTGTTGATGACAAAGGGGGAGAAGTATGTTGATGAAAGTATGTTGATGACATGACATGTGATGCATAAGTTTATGCATATGTTCATGTTGACGTGTTGCAAGTATTCATGATGAATATTGCAATGACTTGAATTCAGTTTGAATTCAAGGTTCTATCAATATGGCATATTGATAGGGGGAGTTTGTTTAAACTCTGGGAGTTAAGTTTAACTCCGTCATCAAGTGGTTGTCATCATCAAAAAGGGGGAGATTGTTGAATCTCGTATTTTGATGATGAAACTACTTGATATATGTTTATGATTTAATCTGCGTTTTGAGTGACGCAGGATGCTTCGATCAGGAAGAGACAATTAAAGCAGGAAAATCATGTTGTGCCGAAGGAACATGTCAGAAGATTGGACGTCGGGCCGGTGGATCGGTCGACGTATCGACAGAAGGCTTCGGGCAGTGGACTCGGGCATCGGGCCAAGAAGAGCGGGTATTGTGCCAAGGATATCGGAGTTGCGGAGTCAACTGGCCGATTGGGCAATAGGCTGCAGAAGAGGACGATGCGCCGAAGAATCGGACGAAGCGTCGAGGGACCAATGACATGTCGGACAACTTGGTTAATTGCTTAGGATTAATTGTCTCGATCGAAGTTTTGATTTGTTGTGCAGGATTAACTACGATGAGAGTAAGACAAGTAGCAGGTGTTGCGCCGGAGTCAAGATCATGATCACGTTGGGAGTTCGAGAGTTCGATGGAAGTTCGGACGGTCGTCGGAGGTTCAGCGAGAACAGATCCGAGAAGTCCAGAAGCTTGCCAAGCGAAGCTCGTCGGAACTCGCCAAGTGGATCGTCGCAAAGTCCAGGAGTATGCCGAATGTCCGCAGAAGGATCACCGAGGGTTTATCGGATGATCGACGGAAGTCCGCCGGAAACTCGCCGGAAGAAGCGATTGACGCATCGGAGCATAGCTGCAGAAGTTGTCTTAGAGTTAATCGTAGTTAGCACGATGATTAAGCTTGAAAATGGGAGGTGATCCCATTAGCTTAATCTTGGGTCAATTGGGCCCCTGAAAAGATTCAAATTGGGCCGAATGGAGCGAACCATTCGGACCCTGATTGCACCAGGCGGTGCAACCGCCTAGGCCAGGAGGTGCAACCGCCAGGGCTGCGAGGCTGGGCGGTGCAACCACCCCAGCCAAGAGGTGCAACCGCCCAGGCTATGTCTCCCAGCGAGACTGGGCGGTGCAACCGCCCCAGCCAAGAGGTGCAACCGCCCAGAGCTCAGTCTTCGAGCTAGACTGGGCGGTGCAACCTCCTCTGTCAAGAGGTAGCACCGCCAGAGCTCAAGTTTCGAGCTCTGGCAGTGAGGTGCATCAGCCTGAGCTCAGTTTCGAGCTCTGCCAGGTGATGCAACCACCGAGCTCAGTCTTCGAGCTCTGCCAGGCGGTGCAACCACCGAGCTCAGTCTTCGAGCTCTGGCAGAGAGGTGCAATCGCCTGAGCTCAGTCTTCGAGCTCTGCCAGGCGGTGCCACCTCTCCAGTCAAGAGGTGCAACCGCCTGATCCCGGAATTCCGGGATTTGATCGTTTTGAGCTCCAAATTTGAATTGGGTTGGGGCCTATAAATACCCCACCCATTCAACACTGAAAGGATACAGATCCACACCGAATTATTGATCTTTTCAGTGATTCTAAGAGCTCAAATTTGTGTAAAGTCCTAAAGTTCTCCTCCTTCTGTTCTTCAAGTCTTGAGTTGTAAAGAGAGGAGAGAAAGGATCTGTAAAGGTTGTCTCCTGAGCCTGTCAAAAGGAGAGAAACTGTTAAAGGGCAGTTAGCCTTCGCCCATTGAAGGAAGGCAGCTAGTTGACGTCGGTGACCTCGTCGGAGGAGGAAGCCAAAAGTGGAGTAGGTCAAGACTGACCGAACCACTCTAAATCTCTGGTTTGCTTTTACCTTGAGCACTTTATCATTACTGCAAACCTCCTACATTGCTACTGCCCTCTGCGCCTTTACGAACAAGTTTCTAAGCTCTGATCTTTCAGAATCTGCATTCAAACGTAAATCGTGTTTTCGTACGATCTTCACACTGCAGTTTACGCTTACATTCGGATTCCATTTATAACTGCAAATTGCTTTCTACGTAAAACGCTTTTCAAGGTTCAAAACTGCTTTTAGACGCAAAACTACATTTAGACGTAAAATTACGTTTAGACGTAAAACTGCGTTTAGACGCAAAACTGCGTTTAGACGTAAAACTGCATTTAGACGTAAAACTGCGTTTAGACGCAAAACTGCGTTTAGACGTAAAACTGCGTTTAGACGTAAAACTGCGTTTGGATGTAAAACTGAGTTTAGACGCAAACTGCGCTTAAACGCAAACTACGCTTAGACGCAAACTGTGCTTAGACGTAAACTGCGCTTAGACGCAAACTGTGTTTAGACGCAAACTGCGCTTAGACGCAAAACTGCGCTTAGATGCAAACTGCACTGTGATTCTGCTTTTATATCGAAATCGTTTTTTATCGGACGAACGCAGCTTTCGTTTTTAAAATCGCTGTAAGATTTCCGCTGCACTAATTCACCCCCCCCCTCTTAGTGCTCTCGATCCTAACAATTGGTATCAAAGCGGGGTATTTCTCATTTCGGATTTACACCTGAGAGAAATGGCTCTTCAAGAGGGCTTTTCGGTCTTTCGTCCACCGTTGTTTAACGGATTGGACTACACTTATTGGAAAACTCGAATGAGAGTTTTCTTGATTTCTACGAATTTAGACTTATGGAGTATCATTGAAAACGGTTTTCAACTTCCCTCCAAACCGATGAACGAATGGTCGGATTTGGAGAAGAAGAATTTTTCTTTAAACGCAAAGGCTATGAATGCCTTATTTTGCGCATTGGACAAAAATGAGTTCAATCGGATTTCTACGTGTGAAACGGCTTTTGACATTTGGCGAATTCTTGAAATCACGCACGAGGGAACTAATAGAGTCAAACACTCGAAAGTTAACTTTTTATTGCATGATTATGAGTTTTTTCAAATGCAACCAAGCGAGACTATAGGCGACATGTACACCCGTTTCACGGATGTCGTCAATAGTTTAAGAGCTCTTGGAAAATGTTTTTCGGATTTTGAACTCGTAAACAAGATTTTGCGTTCTCTTTCTAAAAAGTGGGATTCAAAAGTAACTGCAATACAAGAAGCTAAAAATCTAAACAACTTACCACTTGAAGAACTAATTGGTTCATTGATGACATATGAAATGGTGCACAATGCACATGATGAACATGTTGAACACAATCACCTTCCAAAGAACAGGAAGGATTTGGAACTCTGGACAAATGAATGCCACTTGAGCGATGACTCAAGTGATGAGGACAATGATGAACAAACCAACCTTCCAAAGAACAGGAAGGATTTGGGACATAGAACATTTGAAGACCACTCGAGCGTAAGCTCAAGTGATGGTGAACTTAAACTACAAATGAAATGAAAATTAAAAAGCAAAAAGAATGGAACTACTTGCTTTAAACGCAAGAAGAAGAACAAAAATTGGGATGAATCGAGCTCATCTGAAGACGAGAAAGTCAACAAAAGCGAGGCGACAAAATACGCCTTACCAGCCTACGACGTTGAGGTAATTAAAATGCCTTTGGTTTATTTTGAAATTACTTGATGCTTTCATGATATATTTTCTTTTTTAGTTTAGAATTAATTTTCTTGAAAATTATATGTTTAAAAATAAAAATACAAAAATTATGATCATGCTGATAATTTCGAAAATAATATTGCATATTTTATGATAAACAAACAAAATGATTTTGATCATGGTTAAGAAGTAATAATGTGTATCATGTTTGATTAACATTGTTGAATGAAATCACGTTTGATTTAAAGTAATGCATAAAGATGTAATATGAAATGGTTATTAACAATTTTATGCATGTGATTTTAAGTTATCCATGATCATGAGCTTGTTTGATCTTCTTGACTTAATTTCAAGATCTATAGCAAAAATCATGTTTGAATATATGAAATTGTTAATTTCATTTTCGGATTCACTTAACAATTGGTATCCTAACAATCGGATTTTCTCATACACTTATGAAAAATATTTTTCTAAAATGGATTTGATGAAATGATTCATGCTTATAAATTCCATCTTGAAATATGAATGATAGTGTTTTTGCTTGCAAAGATTTGTTTCACATTCATATCTCCTATGATTCGTGTGCAGAAAAAGAATTTATAAATCACAACACAATGTGATTTCTTATGCAAAAATAAAGTGCTTTTGTGATTCTTTGCTAAAGAGAATAATTATTAAAATCATGATCTTGATAACATGAAGCTCTTTATAAATCAAGATCGTTCATTATGCTCCCTACATTTATCAAAAAGGAGTTCTTCAAATGAAATGCAATTCAATGAAGTGTCATATTGATATCTTGAAACTTGGAATATTTTAAAATGTGATCTTGATAAGAATGTTTCAAGTTGCTCTTTGTACTATATCTTTTCGAATGAATCATGAGCCTTGATATCATATATTTCATAATACAAGATTTCTTTGCCTTATGTCTTGAACTTTCATGCTTATCTTAATTTGGCATATAAAGACTAAGGCATGCTTAGATGAAAAAGAATATCTTAATAAAATGCTTTTCCCATCTGATCGAGATTAATGATTTCATGATATTTTGTGAATCTCGAAATTAATTTTAATGACTTGATTATGAATTTCAAGTTAATAATTTGATTTGAATAAGTTTTATCTAAATCATAATCTTGATCTTGCAAAATTGAAGTCACAAATAATATCTTGTGGTATTCATGAATTGATACTCACAATATGAAAGCATTGATATTCATGACTTGAATTGGATTGAAACATTGTATGCTTAAATTAATCATTCTCCTATGTTTCAAAAATTCCTTAAAAGCCTTATGTGATGATTGAAAACTAACTTGCTTTATGATGAATCACGAATCATGACTTGATCTATGATGTAAATGCCTTGAAATGATTGAAATATTTAACACTTTTATGCTCTTCCCCCTACTTTCTTCTTGTTTTCAATGATAAAATGGGGAGAAGTTTTGATCATGCATGGTAGGATATAATTTGACAAAATTGATACCATCATGATATGAAACATTTATGATGTACAATTATGTATGCAATACTTGTGCTTTCTAATTATGATGTGATGTATTGCATATGATGTAAATCATGATTTAAAATGCTATGAGTGCCAAGTTACACATTTTGAGAAGAAATTGTTATATTGAAATATTAATGTAATTATGAATGGTGATATGATATCATGCATGTAATACTTCAATTTATGATAATGATGCATGCAATGATAAAATATTCATGATGAAAAATTATCTTGACATTCATAACTTGATTATTCATCATTTGTCATGATTTTGAAATCGTTGTAAAAGGAAAAGAGAACTACAAAACTGTATTCTCTCTTTCTTTTTTTACAATGACAAACGGGGAGATAGCTAGCTTGTACAAGTCAAGAAGATGCAAAAACTTGATTGCTAGCTTACCTATTTTAAGAAGCAAAGATTGCTAACTTGCTTATTTCAAGAAGAAAAATTGTCTTCTTGAACATCACTATCTTGAATATCTCAAGAAGCAAAACTTGCAATTTGCACATTGCAATAGGAAGCAAGAATCATGAGCTTACACAAGAAATTTATCTTGCATTTGCTTTCGAAATTTTTGCTAGCTTATATATTGTGAAACTTGTATATCATAAAAATTGCTAGCTTGTTGGTCTAAAGAGAAGCAAAAAGTTGCTATCTCAAAAGAAGCAAATGTGCTATCTTGCCTATCTCAAGAGGCAAAAATGCTAACTTGCGCATCTAGCAAAGTGAGCAAAATTTTCAAGAAGCAAGAGTTGCCTTCTTGAACATCTCTAATTTGCTAGCTTGCATGATATAGAACTTGCTATCTTGAACATTACCAAAAGTGCTATCTTATATGTTATAAAACTTGAATATCTAAAACTTGATAGCATGAATGTTCTAAGCATGATATAACACTTGCTAAATCTTCTAGCTCCAAGATTGCATGATGATAAAACTTGATACTATGTTTTTCATGCAATGAGTTGAATCAATATCACAAACACTTGATTGTGATACTTCTCCTTTTTGTTGATGACAAAGGGGGAGAAGTATGTTGATGAAAGTATGTTGATGACATGACATGTGATGCATAAGTTTATGCATATGTTCATGTTGACGTGTTGCAAGTATTCATGATGAATATTGCAATGACTTGAATTCAGTTTGAATTCAAGGTTCTATCAATATGGCATATTGATAGGGGGAGTTTGTTTAAACTCTGGGAGTTAAGTTTAACTCCGTCATCAAGTGGTTGTCATCATCAAAAAGGGGGAGATTGTTGAATCTCGTATTTTGATGATGAAACTACTTGATATATGTTTATGATTTAATCTGCGTTTTGAGTGACGCAGGATGCTTCGATCAGGAAGAGACAAATAAAGCAGGAAAATCATGTTGTGCCGAAGGAACATGTCAGAAGATTGGACGTCGGGCCGGTGGATCGGTCGACGTATCGACAGAAGGCTTCGGGCAGTGGACTCGGGCATCGGGCCAAGAAGAGCGGGTATTGTGCCAAGGATATCGGAGTTGCGGAGTCAACTGGCCGATTGGGCAATAAGCTGCAGAAGAGGACGATGCGCCGAAGAATCGGACGAAGCGTCGAGGGACCAATGACATGTCGGACAACTTGGTTAATTGCTTAGGATTAATTGTCTCGATCGAAGTTTTGATTTGTTGTGCAGGATTAACTACGATGAGAGTAAGACAAGTAGCAGGTGTTGCGCCGGAGTCAAGATCATGATCACGTTGGGAGTTCGAGAGTTCGATGGAAGTTCGGACGGTCGTCGGAGGTTCAGCGAGAACAGATCCGAGAAGTCCAGAAGCTTGCCAAGCGAAGCTCGTCGGAACTCGCCAAGTGGATCGTCGCAAAGTCCAGGAGTATGCCGAATGTCCGCAGAAGGATCACCGAGGGTTTATCGGATGATCGACGGAAGTCCGCCGGAAACTCGCCGGAAGAAGCGATTGACGCATCGGAGCATAGCTGCAGAAGTTGTCTTAGAGTTAATCGTAGTTAGCACGATGATTAAGCTTGAAAATGGGAGGTGATCCCATTAGCTTAATCTTGGGTCAATTGGGCCCCTGAAAAGATTCAAATTGGGCCGAATGGAGCGAACCATTCGGACCCTGATTGCACCAGGCGGTGCAACCGCCTAGGCCAGGAGGTGCAACCGCCAGGGCTGCGAGGCTGGGCGGTGCAACCACCCCAGCCAAGAGGTGCAACCGCCCAGGCTATGTCTCCCAGCGAGACTGGGCGGTGCAACCGCCCCAGCCAAGAGGTGCAACCGCCCAGAGCTCAGTCTTCGAGCTAGACTGGGCGGTGCAACCTCCTCTGTCAAGAGGTAGCACCGCCAGAGCTCAAGTTTCGAGCTCTGGCAGTGAGGTTCATCAGCCTGAGCTCAGTTTCGAGCTCTGCCAGGTGATGCAACCACCGAGCTCAGTCTTCGAGCTCTGCCAGGCGGTGCAACCACCGAGCTCAGTCTTCGAGCTCTGGCAGAGAGGTGCAATCGCCTGAGCTCAGTCTTCGAGCTCTGCCAGGCGGTGCCACCTCTCCAGTCAAGAGGTGCAACCGCCTGATCCCGGAATTCCGGGATTTGATCGTTTTGAGCTCCAAATTTGAATTGGGTTGGGGCCTATAAATACCCCACCCATTCAACACTGAAAGCATACAGATCCACACCGAATTCTTGATCTTTTCAGTGATTCTAAGAGCTCAAATTTGTGTAAAGTCCTAAAGTTCTCCTCCTTCTGTTCTTCAAGTCTTGAGTTGTAAAGAGAGGAGAGAAAGGATCTGTAAAGGTTGTCTCCTGAGCCTGTCAAAAGGAGAGAAACTGTTAAAGGGCAGTTAGCCTTCGCCCATTGAAGGAAGGCAGCTAGTTGACGTCGGTGACCTCGTCGGAGGAGGAAGCCAAAAGTGGAGTAGGTCAAGACTGACCGAACCACTCTAAATCTCTGGTTTGCTTTTACCTTGAGCACTTTATCATTACTGCAAACCTCCTACATTGCTACTGCCCTCTGCGCCTTTACGAACAAGTTTCTAAGCTCTGATCTTTCAGAATCTGCATTCAAACGTAAATCGTGTTTTCGTACGATCTTCACACTGCAGTTTACGCTTACATTCGGATTCCATTTATAACTGCAAATTGCTTTCTACGTAAAACGCTTTTCAAGGTTCAAAACTGCTTTTAGACGCAAAACTACATTTAGACGTAAAATTACGTTTAGACGTAAAACTGCGTTTAGACGCAAAACTGCGTTTAGACGTAAAACTGCGTTTAGACGTAAAACTGCGTTTAGACGCAAAACTGCGTTTAGACATAAAACTGCGTTTAGACGTAAAACTGCGTTTAGACGTAAAACTGCGTTTAGACGTAAAACTGCGTTTGGACGTAAAACTGAGTTTAGACGCAAACTGCGCTTAAACGCAAACTACGCTTAGACGCAAACTGTGCTTAGACGCAAACTGCGCTTAGACGCAAACTGTGTTTAGACGCAAACTGCGCTTAGACGCAAAACTGCGCTTAGATGCAAACTGCACTGTGATTCTGCTTTTATATCGAAATCGTTTTTTATCGGACGAACGCAGCTTTCGTTTTTAAAATCGCTGTAAGATTTCCGCTGCACTAATTCATGTTAGGATCAAGAGCACTAAGAGGGGGGGGGGGTGAATTAGTGCAGCGGAAATCTTATAATAATTTAAAAACCAAAAGCTGCGTTCGTTCAAAAACTATTATGATGCAAAAGCAAATTCTCAGTTTGTATCTAAGTGCAGTTTGCGTCTAAGCGCAGATTGCGTTTAAGCGCAGTTTTGCGTCTAAGCGCAGTTTTGCGACTAAGCGCAGTTTTGCGACTAAGCGCAGTTTTGCGTCTAAATTCAGATTTACGTCTAAATGCAGTTTTACGTCTAAACGCAGATTTACGTCTAAACGCAGTTTTACGTCTAAACGCAGTTTTACGTTTAAACGCAGTTTTACGTCTAAACGCAGATTTACGTCTAAACGCAGTTTTACGTCTAAACGCAGATTTACGTCTAAACGCAGTTTTACGTCTAGACGCAGATTTACGTCTAAACTTTGAAACTCGTTTGTATATTCGCAGAAGGCAGTATGCAGTTGAAATCAAGACGTAAACGTAAACTGAAATCTGATGATTGAGCGAAGAAAGCCGATTTACGTCTGAATGCAGTTTTACGTCTAAATGTTGAAACTCGTTCGTAAAATCGTAGAGGACAGATTGCAGTTATTAATAGGATTAAAATGTAAGCGTAAACTGCAAAGAAGCTCGTTCGTAAAAGGGCGGAAAACAGTTCTGCAGAATCAAACGTAAACGTAAACTGTAATGTATGAAAATATGAAGTTACGTCTGAATGCAGATTTGGAAGAACAGCTCTTAGAACTTGTTCGTGAAAGCGCAGAGAGCAGTAGTGATGAGGGAGGTTTGCAGTAATGATAAAGTGCTCGAAATTAAACGCAAACCAGAGATTTAGAGTGGTTCGGTCAGCCTTGACCTACTCCACTTTTGGCTTCCTCCACCGATGAGGTTGCCGACGTCAACTAGGTGCCTTCCTTCAATGGGCGAAGGCCAAACTTCCCTCTTACAATTTCTCTCCTTTTGACAGGCTTAGGAGACAACCTTTACAGACCTTTCTCTCCTCACTTTACAATTGGAAACTTGAAGAACAGAAGGAGGAGACTTAAAGGCTTTACAACACTTTTGAGCTCTTTAGAATCACAGAAAAGATCACAATTTCGGTATAGGTCTGTGTCTTTCCAGTGCTGAATGGGTGGGGTATTTATAGGCCCCAACCCAATTCAAAATTCGAGCTCAAAACGATCAAATCGATCAAATCCCAGAATTCTGGGATCAGGCGGTTGCACCTCTCGACTGGAGAGGTGGCACCGCCTGGCAGAGCTCGAAGACTGAGCTCTGCCGATTGCTTCTTCTCTGCCAGAGCTCGAAGACTGAGCTCGATGGTTGCATCACCTGGCAGAGCTCGAAGACTGAGCTTGGTGGTTGCATCACCTGGCAGAGCTCGAAATCTGAGCTCGGTGGTTGCATCACTTGGCAGAGCTCCAAACTGAGCTCAAGCTGATGCACCATTCTGCCATAGCTCGAAGACTGAGCTTGGTGAATGCATCACCTGGCAAAGCTCGAGACTGAGCTCAGGCTGATGCACCACTCTGCCAGAGCTCGAAGACTGAGCTCGGTGGATGCATCGCCTGGCAGAGCTCGGAACTTGAGCTCTGGCGGTGCAACCTCTTGGCTGGAGCGGTTGCACCTCCCAGCCTTGCAACCCTGGCGGTTGCACCTCCTGGCTGGGGCGGTTGCACCTCCCAGCCTTGCAACCCTGGCGGTTGCACCTCCTGGCTGGGGCGGTTGCACCTCTCAACCCCACAGCCCAGGCGGTTGCACCTCCTGGTGCAATCAGGGTCCGAATGGTTCACTCCATTCGACCCACTTTGAATCTTTTCAGGGGCCCAATTGCCCCAAGATTAAGCTAATGGGATCACCTCCCATTTTCATGCTTAATCATCGTGCTAACTACGATTATCTCTAAGACAACTTCTGCAGCTTTGCTCCGATGCGTCAATCGCTTCTTCCGGCGAGTTTCCGGCCAACTTCCGTCGATCAACCGATAACCCTCGGTGATCCTTCTGCGGACATCCGGCATACTCCTGGACTTTGCGACGATCCACTTGGCGAGTTCCGACGAGCTTCGCTTGGCAAGCTTCTGGACTTCTCGGATCTGTTCTCTCTGAACCTCCGACGACCGTCCGAACTTCCGTCGAACTCTCGAACTCCCAACGTGATCATGATCTTGACTCCGGGGCAACTCCTGCTGCTTGTCTTAATCTCATCGTAGTTAATCCTGCACACTTATCTCAACACATAGATTAGATAACAAATGACAATTGACTTCATCATCAAAATCCGAGATTCAACAATCTCCCCCTTTTTGATGATGACAATCAATTGATAAAGGAGTTATCCTTAACTCCCCCTATCTATATGCCATAGTTGAGATAAGTCAACCTTGAATTCAAGACCTAAGAATTCAAGTGACGTATTGATAAGTTAGATCAGTTAAACTTATCAATGCTTCCATCATGATGCCTATCATGATGTATCTCTTCAAGAATGATGTCAAGGCATGACATACATCAAAAAGTTTGTATGATAGTGTTTGTAACCATTCATCATGCAATCATATAAAGCAACGAAGGACTTTTTACATGATGCTTACATTTGAGATTTTCTAGCAAGTTTGCATTTTCTATAGAATATCAAATCAAGATATGATGCAAACTATAGCACATGTTCACATATCTCTTGGTGATGCAAGGATGGCATAACATTGTTTATAGCATCACTCAAGTATTTGCAACTATGACATAGATATGATTATGGCAGTTCAGCTATGACATAGTGTTTATCAATTCATATTTTTCTCCCCCTTTGTCATCAACAAAAAGCATGATAGCATTATCAATCATATAAAGGAAGTCATGACACATATATCTCTTTATTGTTTTTGCTTGACGGAGGAAAGTCATTTTCCAAAGAGTTTTCATAAGAGTGTACGGGAACATCCCATTTTTAGCATACAACCCGAAAAATGAACTTCTTACATGCATTTGGTTAAAAATATTTGTCACATAATTTGCAACATGTTATTTGATCAAGCGTTGTCAAGGCATGTAATAGTAATAACATCCGAAAGATAATTTTAAGTATTTGGACACATCAACATTCCTAATTCTCTTCTTATGTAATCAAATTGTTCTTCACATAGGGGTTTTGTGAAGATATCAGCCAGTTGATGTTTGGTATCAATAAATTCTATGGTCACGTCATGATTAGTGACATGATCACGTATAAAGTGATGTCTAATATCAATGTGTTTTGTTCTTGAGTGTTGTATAGGATTTTTAGTTAAGCATATTGCACTCGTGTTATCACATTTAATGGGAATATCTTTAAGATTCACTTTGTAATCTTCTAAAGTGTTTTTCATCCATACAACTTGTGCACAGCATGCACTTGCTGCAATGTATTCAGCTTCGGTTGTTGATAGGGCAACCGAGTTTTGTTTCTTAGATGACCAGGATACAAGGGCATGTCCTAAAAATTGACATGATCCTGATGTGCTTTTTCTGTCTAGTTTACAGCCAGCGAAGTCCGTATCAGCATAGGCTGTTAATTCAAAATTTTCTGATTTTGGGTACCATAATCCTAGATTGGTAGTTCCATTAAGATATCTGAGTATTCTTTTGACAGCTTTGAGATGAGATATCTTAGGGTCTGATTGAAATCTAGCACAAAGTCCTACACTGAACATAATGTCTGGTCTGGTGGCAGTGAGGTAAAGTAAACTTCCTATCATACCCCTATAGGTTTTTTGATCGAAGCTTTCTCCATTCTCATCAATTTCTAACTTAGTGGAGGTGCTCATAGGAGTGTCAATGGCTTTTGAATTATTCATTTTGAACTTCTTTAGCAAACTCACAGCATATTTGGTTTGACTAATAAAGATGCCATTGCTTAGTTGTTTGATTTGTAGGCCTAAGAAGAATGTTAACTCTCCCATTAGACTCATTTCGAATTCATGACTCATAGTTTTCGAAAAGGATTCACAAAGAGATTCATTTGTAGAACCAAAGATAATATCATCAACATAAATCTGAACAATGAGAAAATTATCTTCAAAATTCTTGATAAATAATGTAGTATCAACCTTGCCTTTAATGAAATTATTTTCAATGAGAAAAGAGCTAAGTCTCTCATACCAAGCCCTTGGGGCTTGTTTTAAACCATAGAGAGCTTTAGTCAATCTAAACACATGATTAGGGTAGCCATTGTTTTCAAATCCAGGAGGTTGTTCAACATAAACTTCTTCGGAAATGAAACCATTTAAAAAAGCGCTTTTAACATCCATTTGAAATAACTTAAAATTATTGCAACTAGCGTAGGCAAGGAGCATCCTTATGGCTTCCAATCGAGCCACAGGTGCGAAGGTTTCTTCGTAATCGATACCTTCTTCTTGGTTGAAACCTTTGGCCACTAATCTAGCCTTGTTTCTAACCACGATACCATTTTCATCTTGCTTGTTTCTAAAGATCCATTTAGTACCAATTACTAAATGGTCATTTGGCCTAGGAACAAGCGTCCACACCTCATTTCTCTCAAATTGATTTAATTCATCTTGCATTGCGATAATCCATGAATCATCTTTCATGGCTTCATCAATACATTTGGGTTCAATTTGGGAGAGAAAAGCGGCGTTGGCACAAAAGTTTTTAAAAGAAGATCGTGTTTGAACCCCCTTTGATGTGTCTCCTAGGATTAGCTCCTTAGGATGAGCATCTATATACTTCCAATCCTTGGGTAAGGATGTTTTGGAAGTGGATGCAACCAAGTTGCTAGTTGGAGACGGGGTATCGTTTAAATTCAAGGAATCAAAATTAACATCATCATCAAGATCATTTTTCTTAATTTCTGAAATCTCATTGAAAACAACATGGATGGATTCTTCAATAGTTAAGGTTCTTTTATTGAAGATGCGAAAAGCTTTAGAAACCGAAGAATAACCAAGAAAGATTCCTTCATCAGATTTAGCATCGAATTTTCCTAAGTTATCCTTTTCATTCAAGATAAAACACTTACACCCAAAGACTTTAAAATATGAGACATTGGGTTTTTTGTTATTCCATAACTCATAAGGAGTTTTGGTGAGTAAGGGTCTTACTAGGACTCTATTTAAAATATAACATGCAGTGTTTACAGCTTCGGCCCAGAAATATTTGGGTAGGCTATGTTCATTCAACATGGTTCTTGCCATTTCTTGCAAATTTCGATTTTTTCTTTCTACTACCCCATTTTGTTGAGGATTTCTTGGAGTAGAGAAGTTATGGTTGTATCCGTTGAGTTCACAGAATTCTTGGAAGTCATGGTTTTGAAATTCTCCACCGTGATCACTTCTAATTGACGAAATCATAGATTCCTTCTCATTTTGAACAAGTTTACAAAACTTGGTAAAATGTCTAAAGCATTCATTTTTTTGTTTTAAGAAGTAGGTCCATGTATATCTGCTGTAGTCATCAATAATGACAAAGGCGTATTTGCTACCTCCTAGACTCGAAGTAGATATTGGTCCGAACAAGTCCATATGGATCAATTGTAAGGGCCTAGAGGTGCTTATTTGATTCTTAGCTTTGAAGCTACCCCTTATTTGCTTACCTAATTGGCAAGCATCACATACATTATCTTTGATGAACTTGATATGAGGAATTCCTCTTACAAGTTCTCTAGATGATACTTGATTGATTAGTTTCATGCTAGCATGACCTAATCTTCTATGCCATAGCCAAGCATCCTCATTCATAACGGCAAAGCACATTTCATCACATAAGTCATTGATGTCAATAGTGTATACGTTGTTTTGTTTTAATGCAATCATAGATATATTTTTGTGTGGTTTTTCAATGATGCAGGCATTAGATTCAAATCTTATAATGTATCCTTTATCACATAATTGACTAATGCTCAAGAGGTTATGTTTTAAACCATCAACTAGTAAAACATCTTCAATAGAGAGGTTGGATTTGTTACCTATGGTTCCTTTGCCAATGATTTTACCCTTGTTGTTGTCTCCGAAGGTGACATATCCTTCGTCTATGCTAGAGAGCTTAGAGAATTGAGATGGATCTCCGGTCATATGCCTTGAGCATCCACTATCAAGGTACCATTTCTTGCTCCTAGCTTGCGATTGTTTAGTTTTCTACAAGAAAGGATGATGTTTAGGTACCCATTTGCTTTTGGGTGCCTCATAAATAGATCTACATTTTCTATCATGTTGCATAGAGTTTATCATGGTTCCTTTAGGAACCCAAACTAATTTGTTTGGACTTATTTTCTTGAATGGACAACAATGTGTCTTGTGTCCAGATTTGCAACAAAAGTTGCACTTGGTTTGGTTTTGAACATGTAAGATGAGACCTTTCACAAAGGTAGTTGGATTTTGGTGAGGACTCCTCACAAATCCAATCCCACTTCTTTTGGGAGCATGACCCTTGTTTGTAAGGATCATGTTTAATGACTTGCTGCCAACCTCGAATTTCTTCAAGGTGTCCTTAAGCAGCAAGTTTTCTTTTTGTATAGTTTCTAAATCATGACATTTGATACATGAGTTTAAACTATCATGATGTTCGACTTTTAACTTATCAAACTCACAAGTAAGATTATCATGTACCCTTTTTAGCAACTTGTATTTTCTATTTATAACTTTGCATTCATCAAATAAATCATGGAAGGCATTTAATAATTCATCGAAAGATAAATCAGCATCTAATAAATCCGTTACCTCCTCTTCGATGGCCATAAAGGCGTAATGAGCAACTTGCTCGGTGTTGGATTCTTCTTCCTCGGATGCGCTCGAATCATCCCATGTTGCTTGGAGCGCCTTCTTCTTTGTTGTTCTTTTCTTGACTTGGGGACAATCACTTTTGTAATGTCCCGGCTTTTTACATTCATAGCAGATCACTTGGTCCTTCTTAGGTTCAAGTTTATTTTTCACATCGTTTTTAAACTTGTTTCTTTTGAAGAATTTTTTAAACTTTCTTGTCAAAAGTGCCAAGTCATCATCACAGTCCTCATCACTTGAGTTTTCTCTCAAGTGGCATTCAGAAGTTTTAAGTGCCATATCCTTCCTGTTCTTTGGAAGGATATCTTCTTGCTCTTCATGAGCTTTGCAAGTCATTTCGTAGGTCATTAATGACCCGATTAGTTCTTCAAGAGGAAAATTTCGCAGATCTTTTGCCTCTTGAATGGCGGTGACTTTAGGATCCCAACTCTTAGGAAGGGATCTTAGTATCTTATTAACAAGCTCAAAATCCGAAAAGCTCTTTCCGAGACCTTTTAAACCGTTGACGACATCCGTGAAACGGGTAAACATGTCGCCAATGGTTTCACTCGGTTTCATTCGAAAAAGTTCAAAAGAATGCAGCAACAGATTGATTTTTGACTCTTTCACTCTACTTGTGCCCTCGTGGGTCACTTCAAGTGTGTGCCAAATATCAAAAGCAGTTTCGCAAGTTGAAACACGATTAAACTCGTTTTTATCAAGTGCGCAAAATAAGGCATTCATAGCCTTTGCATTAAGAGCGAAAGCCTTCTTTTCCAAATCGTTCCAATCGATCATTGGAAGAGAAGATTTTGAAAATCCATTTTCAACAAGGTTCCATAGTTCAAAATCCATAGAAATAAGAAAGATCCTCATTCGGGTCTTCCAGTAAGTGTAGTCCGTTCCACTGAACATGGGTGGACGTGTAATCGAATGCCCCTCTTGGTTTCCGGCGTATGCCATCTCTCTTGGGTTTTAATCCTTTAGAGAGTTAACCGAGCTCTGATACCAATTGTTAGGATCAAGAGCACTAAGAGGGGGGGGGGGGTGAATTAGTGCAGCGGAAATCTTATAATAATTTAAAAACCAAAAGCTGCGTTCGTTCAAAAACTATTATGATGCAAAAGCAAATTCTCAGTTTGTATCTAAGTGCAGTTTGCGTCTAAGCGCAGATTGCGTTTAAGCGCAGTTTTGCGTCTAAGCGCAGTTTTGCGACTAAGCGCAGTTTTGCGACTAAGCGCAGTTTTGCGTCTAAATTCAGATTTACGTCTAAATGCAGTTTTACGTCTAAACGCAGATTTACGTCTAAACGCAGTTTTACGTCTAAACGCAGTTTTACGTTTAAACGCAGTTTTACGTCTAAACGCAGATTTACGTCTAAACGCAGTTTTACGTCTAAACGCAGATTTACGTCTAAACGCAGTTTTACGTCTAGACGCAGATTTACGTCTAAACTTTGAAACTCGTTTGTATATTCGCAGAAGGCAGTATGCAGTTGAAATCAAGACGTAAACGTAAACTGAAATCTGATGATTGAGCGAAGAAAGCCGATTTACGTCTGAATGCAGTTTTACGTCTAAATGTTGAAACTCGTTTGTAAAATCGTAGAGGACAGATTGCAGTTATTAATAGGATTAAAATGTAAGCGTAAACTGCAAAGAAGCTCGTTCGTAAAAGGGCGGAAAACAGTTCTGCAGAATCAAACGTAAACGTAAACTGTAATGTATGAAAATATGAAGTTACGTCTGAATGCAGATTTGGAAGAACAGCTCTTAGAACTTGTTCGTGAAAGCGCAGAGAGCAGTAGTGATGAGGGAGGTTTGCAGTAATGATAAAGTGCTCGAAATTAAACGCAAACCAGAGATTTAGAGTGGTTCGGTCAGCCTTGACCTACTCCACTTTTGGCTTCCTCCACCGATGAGGTTGCCGACGTCAACTAGGTGCCTTCCTTCAATGGGCGAAGGCCAAACTTCCCTCTTACAATTTCTCTCCTTTTGACAGGCTTAGGAGACAACCTTTACAGACCTTTCTCTCCTCACTTTACAATTGGAAACTTGAAGAACAGAAGGAGGAGACTTAAAGGCTTTACAACACTTTTGAGCTCTTTAGAATCACAGAAAAGATCACAATTTCGGTATAGGTCTGTGTCTTTCCAGTGCTGAATGGGTGGGGTATTTATAGGCCCCAACCCAATTCAAAATTCGAGCTCAAAACGATCAAATCGATCAAATCCCAGAATTCTGGGATCAGGCGGTTGCACCTCTCGACTGGAGAGGTGGCACCGCCTGGCAGAGCTCGAAGACTGAGCTCTGCCGATTGCTTCTTCTCTGCCAGAGCTCGAAGACTGAGCTCGATGGTTGCATCACCTGGCAGAGCTCGAAGACTGAGCTTGGTGGTTGCATCACCTGGCAGAGCTCGAAATCTGAGCTCGGTGGTTGCATCACTTGGCAGAGCTCCAAACTGAGCTCAAGCTGATGCACCATTCTGCCATAGCTCGAAGACTGAGCTTGGTGAATGCATCACCTGGCAAAGCTCGAGACTGAGCTCAGGCTGATGCACCACTCTGCCAGAGCTCGAAGACTGAGCTCGGTGGATGCATCGCCTGGCAGAGCTCGGAACTTGAGCTCTGGCGGTGCAACCTCTTGGCTGGAGCGGTTGCACCTCCCAGCCTTGCAACCCTAGCGGTTGCACCTCCTGGCTGGGGCGGTTGCACCTCCCAGCCTTGCAACCCTGGCGGTTGCACCTCCTGGCTGGGGCGGTTGCACCTCTCAACCCCACAGCCCAGGCGGTTGCACCTCCTGGTGCAATCAGGGTCCGAATGGTTCACTCCATTCGACCCACTTTGAATCTTTTCAGGGGCCCAATTGCCCCAAGATTAAGCTAATGGGATCACCTCCCATTTTCATGCTTAATCATCGTGCTAACTACGATTATCTCTAAGACAACTTCTGCAGCTTTGCTCCGATGCGTCAATCGCTTCTTCCGGCGAGTTTCCGGCCAACTTCCGTCGATCAACCGATAACCCTCGGTGATCCTTCTGCGGACATCCGGCATACTCCTGGACTTTGCGACGATCCACTTGGCGAGTTCCGACGAGCTTCGCTTGGCAAGCTTCTGGACTTCTCGGATCTGTTCTCTCTGAACCTCCGACGACTGTCCGAACTTCCGTCGAACTCTCGAACTCCCAACGTGATCATGATCTTGACTCCGCGGCAACTCCTGCTGCTTGTCTTAATCTCATCGTAGTTAATCCTGCACACTTATCTCAACACATAGATTAGATAACAAATGACAATTGACTTCATCATCAAAATCCGAGATTCAACAATTCACCCCCCCCCTCTTAGTGCTCTCGATCCTAACAATTGGTATCAGAGCGGGGTATTTCTCATTTCGGATTTACACCTGAGAGAAATGGCTCTTCAAGAGGGCTTTTCGGTCTTTCGTCCACCGTTGTTTAACGGATTGGACTACACTTATTGGAAAACTCGAATGAGAGTTTTCTTGATTTCTACGAATTTAGACTTATGGAGTATCATTGAAAACGGTTTTCAACTTCCCTCCAAACCGATGAACGAATGGTCGGATTTGGAGAAGAAGAATTTTTCTTTAAACGCAAAGGCTATGAATGCCTTATTTTGCGCATTGGACAAAAATGAGTTCAATCGGATTTCTACGTGTGAAACGGCTTTTGACATTTGGCGAATTCTTGAAATCACGCACGAGGGAACTAGTAGAGTCAAACACTCGAAAGTTAACTTTTTATTGCATGATTATGAGTTTTTTCAAATGCAACCAAGCGAGACTATAGGCGACATGTACACCCGTTTCACGGATGTCGTCAATAGTTTAAGAGCTCTTGGAAAATGTTTTTCGGATTTTGAACTCGTAAACAAGATTTTGCGTTCTCTTTCTAAAAAGTGGGATTCAAAAGTAACTGCAATACAAGAAGCTAAAAATCTAAACAACTTACCACTTGAAGAACTAATTGGTTCATTGATGACATATGAAATGGTGCACAATGCACATGATGAACATGTTGAACACAATCACCTTCCAAAGAACAGGAAGGATTTGGAACTCTGGACAAATGAATGCCACTTGAGCGATGACTCAAGTGATGAGGACAATGATGAACAAACCAACCTTCCAAAGAACAGGAAGGATTTGGGACATAGAACATTTGAAGACCACTCGAGCGTAAGCTCAAGTGATGGTGAACTTAAACTACAAATGAAACGAAAATTAAAAAGCAAAAAGAATGGAACTACTTGCTTTAAACGCAAGAAGAAGAACAAAAATTGTGATGAATCGAGCTCATCTGAAGACGAGAAAGTCAACAAAAGCGAGGCGACAAAATACGCCTTACCAGCCTACGACGTTGAGGTAATTAAAATGCCTTTGGTTTATTTTGAAATTACTTGATGCTTTCATGATATATTTTCTTTTTTAGTTTAGAATTAATTTTCTTGAAAATTATATGTTTAAAAATAAAAATACAAAAATTATGATCATGCTGATAATTTCGAAAATAATATTGCATATTTTATGATAAACAAACAAAATGATTTTGATCATGGTTAAGAAGTAATAATGTGTATCATGTTTGATTAACATTGTTGAATGAAATCACGTTTGATTTAAAGTAATGCATAAAGATGTAATATGAAATGGTTATTAACAATTTTATGCATGTGATTTTAAGTTATCCATGATCATGAGCTTGTTTGATCTTCTTGACTTAATTTCAAGATCTATAGCAAAAATCATGTTTGAATATATGAAAGTGTTAATTTCATTTTCGGATTCACTTAACAATTGGTATCCTAACAATCGGATTTTCTCATACACTTATGAAAAATATTTTTCTAAAATGGATTTGATGAAATGATTCATGCTTATAAACTCCATCTTGAAATATGAATGATAGTGTTTTTGCTTGCAAAGATTTGTTTCACATTCATATCTCCTATGATTCGTGTGCAGAAAAAGAATTTATAAATCATAACACAATGTGATTTCTTATGCAAAAATAAAGTGCTTTTGTGATTCTTTGCTAAAGAGAATAATTATTAAAATCATGATCTTGATAACATGAAGCTCTTTATAAATCAAGATCGTTCATTATGCTCCCTACATTTATCAAAAAGGAGTTCTTCAAATGAAATGCAATTCAATGAAGTGTCATATTGATATCTTGAAACTTGGAATATTTTAAAATGTGATCTTGATAAGAATGTTTCAAGTTGCTCTTTGTACTATATCTTTTCGAATGAATCATGAGCCTTGATATCATATATTTCATAATACAAGATTTCTTTGCCTTATGTCTTGAACTTTCATGCTTATCTTAATTTGGCATATAAAGACTAAGGCATGCTTAGATGAAAAAGAATATCTTAATAAAATGCTTTTCCCATCTGATCGAGATTAATGATTTCATGATATTTTGTGAATCTCGAAATTAATTTTAATGACTTGATTATGAATTTCAAGTTAATAATTTGATTTGAATAAGTTTTATCTAAATCATAATCTTGATCTTGCAAAATTGAAGTCACAAATAATATCTTGTGGTATTCATGAATTGATACTCACAATATGAAAGCATTGATATTCATGACTTGAATTGGATTGAAACATTGTATGCTTAAATTAATCATTCTCCTATGTTTCAAAAATTCCTTAAAAGCCTTATGTGATGATTGAAAACTAACTTGCTTTATGATGAATCACGAATCATGACTTGATCTATGATGTAAATGCCTTGAAATGATTGAAATATTTAACACTTTTATGCTCTTCCCCCTACTTTCTTCTTGTTTTCAATGATAAAATGGGGAGAAGTTTTGATCATGCATGGTAGGATATAATTTGACAAAATTGATACCATCATGATATGAAACATTTATGATGTACAATTATGTATGCAATACTTGTACTTTCTAATTATGATGTGATGTATTGCATATGATGTAAATCATGATTTAAAATGCTATGAGTGCCAAGTTACACATTTTGAGAAGAAATTGTTATATTGAAATATTAATGTAATTATGAATGGTGATATGATATCATGCATGTAATACTTCAATTTATGATAATGATGCATGCAATGATAAAATATTCATGATGAAAAATTATCTTGACATTCATAACTTGATTATTCATCATTTGTCATGATTTTGAAATCGTTGTAAAAGGAAAAGAGAACTACAAAACTGTATTCTCTCTTTCTTTTTTTACAATGACAAACGGGGAGATAGCTAGCTTGTACAAGTCAAGAAGATGCAAAAACTTGATTGCTAGCTTACCTATTTTAAGAAGCAAAGATTGCTAACTTGCTTATTTCAAGAAGAAAAATTGTCTTCTTGAACATCACTATCTTGAATATCTCAAGAAGCAAAACTTGCAATTTGCACATTGCAATAGGAAGCAAGAATCATGAGCTTACACAAGAAATTTATCTTGCATTTGCTTTCGAAATTTTTGCTAGCTTATATATTGTGAAACTTGTATATCATAAAAATTGCTAGCTTGTTGGTCTAAAGAGAAGCAAAAAGTTGCTATCTCAAAAGAAGCAAATGTGCTATCTTGCCTATCTCAAGAGGCAAAAATGCTAACTTGCGCATCTAGCAAAGTGAGCAAAATTTTCAAGAAGCAAGAGTTGCCTTCTTGAACATCTCTAATTTGCTAGCTTGCATGATATAGAACTTTCTATCTTGAACATTACCAAAAGTGCTATCTTATATGTTATAAAACTTGAATATCTAAAACTTGATAGCATGAATGTTCTAAGCATGATATAACACTTGCTAAATCTTCTAGCTCCAAGATTGCATGATGATAAAACTTGATACTATGTTTTTCATGCAATGAGTTGAATCAATATCACAAACACTTGATTGTGATACTTCTCCTTTTTGTTGATGACAAAGGGGGAGAAGTATGTTGATGAAAGTATGTTGATGACATGACATGTGATGCATAAGTTTATGCATATGTTCATGTTGACGTGTTGCAAGTGTTGAATCTCGGATTTTGATGATGAAGTCAATTGTCATTTGTTATCTAATCTATGTGTTGAGATAAGTGTGCAGGATTAACTACGATGAGATTAAGACAAGCAGCAGGAGTTGCCCCGGAGTCAAGATCATGATCACGTTGGGAGTTCGAGAGTTCGACGGAAGTTCGGACGGTCGTCGGAGGTTCAGAGAGAACAGATCCGAGAAGTCCAGAAGCTTGCCAAGCGAAGCTCGTCGGAACTCGCCAAGTGGATCGTCGCAAAGTCCAGGAGTATGCCGGATGTCCGCAGAAGGATCACCGAGGGTTATCGGTTGATCGACGGAAGCTGGCCGGAAACTCGCCGGAAGAAGCGATTGACGCATCGGAGCAAAGCTGCAGAAGTTGTCTTAGAGATAATCGTAGTTAGCACGATGATTAAGCAGGAAAATGGGAGGTGATCCCATTAGCTTAATCTTGGGGCAATTGGGCCCCTGAAAAGATTCAAAGTGGGTCGAATGGAGTGAACCATTCGGACCCTGATTGCACCAGGAGGTGCAACCGCCCCAGCCAGGAGGTGCAACCGCCTGGGCTGTGGGGTTGAGAGGTGCAACCGCCCCAGCCAGGAGGTGCAACCGCCAGGGTTGCAAGGCTGGGAGGTGCAACCGCCCCAGCCAGGAGGTGCAACCGCCAGGGTTGCAAGGCTGGGAGGTGCAACCGCTCCAGCCAAGAGGTTGCACCGCCAGAGCTCAAGTTCCGAGCTCTGCCAGGCGATGCATCCACCGAGCTCAGTCTTCGAGCTCTGGCAGAGTGGTGCATCAGCCTGAGCTCAGTCTCGAGCTTTGCCAGGTGATGCATTCACCAAGCTCAGTCTTCGAGCTATGGCAGAATGGTGCATCAGCTTGAGCTCAGTTTGGAGCTCTGCCAAGTGATGCAACCACCGAGCTCAGATTTCGAGCTCTGCCAGGTGATGCAACCACCAAGCTCAGTCTTCGAGCTCTGCCAGGTGATGCAACCATCGAGCTCAGTCTTCGAGCTCTGGCAGAGAAGAAGCAATCGGCAGAGCTCAGTCTTCGAGCTCTGCCAGGCGGTGCCACCTCTCCAGTCGAGAGGTGCAACCGCCTGATCCCAGAATTCTGGGATTTGATCGATTTGATCGTTTTGAGCTCGAATTTTGAATTGGGTTGGGGCCTATAAATACCCCACCCATTCAGCACTGAAGAGAGCAAGAACTGACCCGAAATCTTGATCTTTTCAGTGGTTCTTAGAGCTCAAAACTGCTAGTTTTCCTCCTCCTTCTGTTCTTCAAGTTTGAGTTGAAAAGAGAGGAGAGAAAACATCTGTAAAGGTTGTCTCCTAAGCCTGTCAAAAGGAGAGAAATTGTAAGAGGGAAGTTTGGCCTTCGCCCATTGAAGGAAGGCACCTAGTTGACGTCGGCAACCTCATCGGTGGAGGAAGCCAAAAGTGGAGTAGGTCAAGGCTGACCGAACCACTCTAAATCTCTGGTTTGCGTTTAATTTCGAGCACTTTATCATTACTGCAAACCTCCTTCATCACTACTGCTCTCTGCGCTTTCACGAACAAGTTCTAAGAGCTGTTCTTCCAAATCTGCATTCAGACGTAACTTCATATTTTCATACATTACAGTTTACGTTTACGTTTGATTCTGCAGAACTGTTTTCCGCCCTTTTACGAACGAGCTTCTTTGCAGTTTACGCTTACATTTTAATCCTATTAATAACTGCAATCTGTCCTCTACGATTTTACGAACGAGTTTCAACATTTAGACGTAAAACTGCATTCAGACGTAAATCGGCTTTCTTCGCTCAATCTTCAGATTTCAGTTTACGTTTACGTCTTGATTTCAACTGCATACTGCCTTCTGCGAATATACAAACGAGTTTCAAAGTTTAGACGTAAATCTGCGTCTAGACGTAAAACTGCGTTTAGACGTAAATCTGCGTTTAGACGTAAAACTGCGTTTAGACGTAAAACTGCGTTTAGACGTAAATCTGCGTTTAGACGTAAAACTGCGTTTAAACGTAAAACTGCGTTTAGACGTAAAACTACGTTTAGACGTAAATCTGCGTTTAGACGTAAATCTGCATTTAGACGTAAATCTGAGTTTAGACGCAAAACTGCGCTTAGACGCAAAACTGCGCTTAAACGCAATCTGCGCTTAGACGCAAACTGCACTTAGATACAAACTGAGAATTTGCTTTTGCATCATAATAGTTTTTGAACGAACGCAGCTTTTGGTTTTTAAATTATTATAAGATTTCCGCTGCACTAATTCACCCCCCCCCCTCTTAGTGCTCTTGATCCTAACAATTGGTATCAGAGCAAGGTTAACTCTCTAAAGGATTAAAACCCAAGAGAGATGGCATACGCCGGAAACCAAGAGGGGCATTCGATTACACGTCCACCCATGTTCAGTGGAACGGACTACACTTACTGGAAGACCCGAATGAGGATCTTTCTTATTTCTATGGATTTTGAACTATGGAACCTTGTTGAAAATGGATTTTCAAAATCTTCTCTTCCAATGATCGATTGGAACGATTTGGAAAAGAAGGCTTTCGCTCTTAATGCAAAGGCTATGAATGCCTTATTTTGCGCACTTGATAAAAACGAGTTTAATCGTGTTTCAACTTGCGAAACTGCTTTTGATATTTGGCACACACTTGAAGTGACCCACGAGGGCACAAGTAGAGTGAAAGAGTCAAAAATCAATCTGTTGCTGCATTCTTTTGAACTTTTTCGAATGAAACCGAGTGAAACCATTGGCGACATGTTTACCCGTTTCACGGATGTCGTCAACGGTTTAAAAGGTCTCGGAAAGAGCTTCTCGGATTTTGAGCTTGTTAATAAGATACTAAGATCCCTTCCTAAGAGTTGGGATCCTAAAGTCACCGCCATTCAAGAGGCAAAAGATCTGCGAAATTTTCCTCTTGAAGAACTAATCGGGTCATTAATGACCTACGAAATGACTTGCAAAGCTCATGAAGAGCAAGAAGACATCCTTCCAAAGAACAGGAAGGATATGGCACTTAAAACTTCTGAATGCCACTTGAGAGAAAACTCAAGTGATGAGGACTGTGATGATGACTTGGCACTTTTGACAAGAAAGTTTAAAAAATTCTTCAAAAGAAACAAGTTTAAAAACGATGTGAAAAATAAACTTGAACCTAAGAAGGACCAAGTGATCTGCTATGAATGTAAAAAGCCGGGACATTACAAAAGTGATTGTCCCCAAGTCAAGAAAAGAACAACAAAGAAGAAGGCGCTCCAAGCAACTTGGGATGATTCGAGCGCATCTGAGGAAGAAGAATCCAACACCGAGCAAGTTGCTCATTACGCCTTTATGGCCATCGAAGAGGAGGTAACGGATTTATTAGATGCTGATTTATCCTTCGATGAATTATTAAATGCCTTCCATGATTTATTTGATGAATGCAAAGTTATAAATAGAAAATACAAGTTGCTAAAAAGGGTACATGATAATCTTACTTGTGAGTTTGATAAGTTAAAAGTCGAACATCATGATAGTTTAAACTCATGTATCAAATGTCATGATTTAGAAACTATACAAAAAGAAAACTTGCTGCTTAAGGACACCTTGAAGAAATTCGAGGTTGGTAGCAAGTCATTAAACATGATCCTTACAAACAAGGGTCATGGTCCCAAAAGAAGTGGGATTGGATTTGTGAGGAGTCCTCACCAAAATCCAACTACCTTTGTAAAAGGCCCCATCTTACACGTTCAACACCAAACCAAGTGCAACTTTTGTTGCAAATCTGGACACAAGACACATTGTTGTCCATTCAAGAAAATAAGTCCAAACAAATTAATTTGGGTTCCTAAAGGAACCATGATAAACTCTATGCAACATGATAGAAAATATAGATCTGTTTATGAGGCACCCAAAAGCAAATGGGTTCCTAAAGATCATCCGTTCCTATAAAAACATTAAAAGTCTAGGCCGGAGCAAGAAATAATGTTCTGCTCCTTAACTCTCAATGATCATAAACCAAGAATCAAAAAGGAACTCGCAACACTTAAGTAACAAGTGGAAGCTATGAAATCACAAATACGATACAATTAGAAACCTATGATATCCAAATTCACATACCTGATCTTCAAATCCTGTTCATCTACGAATTAATTCTTGTAGAAACTAAACATGTCATGATCTTAAAAGGGACACCAAACAAACATTCGTATGCACGTTAAAAGATCTATCTTACAAAGAGCTTCTTCCTTAAATGAAAATTCATACGAAATCATGTAACAAACATCAATTGCTCTGAAACTCTCCTCAAGGCAAAGGCTCCCTAAATCAAAACATCCTAAAATGCTCACCTACTGCAGGCGGTGGCACCTCTCCAGCTGGCGGTTGCACCTCCAGCCTTCACGGGTTGCCAGAGGTTGCACCGCTCCAGCCAGAGGTGCAACCGCCAGCAGCTCTGCCCCCTTAAAATCACGCTAGGGCCGGCTAAGGAACCGACCCCAACTCACCCCCATTTCCTCCTCTACTCTTCCAAGACTCCTCCATTCCCACTTCACTCCTCTAAGCCTTCCAAATACCTCCCATTTCGGAGCAAAACATCAAGAATCCTTCCTTCTCTTGAAGATTTCACAAAGGTATTCTCTAAGAAGCTCTTAAATTCTGTTTTGTTCTTCATTTACTTTAGCTCATCATCATCCCTTTAAAACAGCAGTAGTAATGGGATCTAGAAGATCCTCAAGGGACAAGGGAAAGAGGAGAGTAGTAGAAGAGTTTGATCTCTCTCTTTTTGATTCCAAAAACCATGCTGAAAAATTTCTCTCCTTCGAACTAAGAAGCATCAATAAGGGAAAATATGTAGATCTGAATGAACTAAGAGATGTAGAGACTATCCATTGGTTTGCAAACCTAAATCTACTTCCCATTTTGCAGATCAACGAACCCATTTATCCTAGACTAGTTAGATTGTTTTATAACAACATGCAAAAAGATGATGAAGAAAGGATATCAACCTATCTATTAGGACAACACATTTCAATCACTGATAGATTCATTTGTGATATAATAGGTATTCCCATGAAAAGCATAGGACTTTACTTTAAAGGATCATGGGATGAAAATACTATTGGAACATCTTACGTTGACGCCTTAGGAACAATCCTTGCCAATCCTAACATAGAATCTATTCCTAAAAGTTGTGAACATCTAATGCCCTTTAACACTAAGATACTTCATCATATCATGACTAGTATAATTCTTCCTAAGCAATACCATCATGATGAAGTGAGTCAATTGGAATTAGGAATTATGTACCTAATTATGAAAGAACGTGACATTTGTCTTGGCTATCTGATCCAACAAAACATGTTGGAATTATCTACGAAAGATATGATGCTCCCATATGGTGGAATTATTACTAGAATAATGAAAGCTTACGACATTCAAATACCACTAGAAGAAGAAGTAATGAAATCAGATAGATACAGCATAATAAACAAAAATCTACTTCACCGACTGAGATGTCACTATAGAAACGGTAACTGGGTTAGAATGCCTAGAAGAACTGATCCCCCTCAGCTTGAACCTGAACCAGAGCCGGAAACCCCAGTCTTTAGGAGTACCCACTCTCCTCCGATCTGTCCCTTTGAGGAAACACATCCGGTTGAGCAAACTCACACATCATCCATCGAAGATATCGGGATTCGGATGGACCGATTTGAGCAACGACAAGAACGGCTTGAACTTCGACAAGATCAAATCCTAACCGAGCTACAACAAATCCATCGACAATTTGACTCTTTATTTAGGCACTTTAATCTTCCACCTCATGAATAAGCTTGTATAAACATCTGATGCTTTTGATATGACATGTTGTAAACTCCTTATGTTATTCATGAAGGACTTTGTCTTTATGGTTACCTGATATGCTGTACATATGTTACCCTGATATGGTTATCTTTATCTATGTAAGCATATTTGCAAACATCTCTTGTTGTTTATCTCGTCTTTTTTTTACTGAAACTAAAAAGGTTTAAAAGCCTATGCCTTGAAAATATGAAGCAACATACCAATGTAAGTTGATAAGTCAGCAGTATGACATTGATATGGTTGCTATTGCTAATATGATTGCTATCATGCCATGTATCAAACAAAAATTTGCATCATACGAGCTGATATCTTACCATGTGATGCAATGCTATACTTGCTGAAATAAAAATCCTGCTATGCAATATGATATAATGCTGCACTTGAAATAATTGTGTTACTACATCAAAATTATTTTTCGGATGTTATTACTATTACATGCCTTGACAACGCTTGATCAAATAACATGTTGCAAATATTTTTAACCAAATGCATGTAAGAAGTTCATTTTTCGGGTTGTATGCTAAAAATGGGATGTTCCCGTACACTCTTATGAAAACTCTTGAGAAAATGACTTTCCTCCGTCAAGCAAAAACAATAAAGAGATATATGTCATGACTTCCTTTATATGCTTGATAATGCTATCATACTTTTTGTTGATGACAAAGGGGGAGAAAAATATGAATTGATAAACACTATGTCATAGCTGAACTGCCATAATCATATCTATGTCATAGTTGCAAATACTTGAGTGATGCTATAAACAATGTTATGCCATCCTTGCATCACCAAGAGATATGTGAACATGTGCTATAGTTTGCATCATATCTTGATTTGATATTCTATAGAAAATGCAAACTTGCTAGAAAATCTCAAATGTAAGCATCATGTAAAAAGTCCTTCGTTGCTTTATATGATTGCATGATGAATGGTTACAAACACTATCATACAAACTTATTGATGTATGTCATGCCTTGACATAATTCTTGAAGAGATACATCATGATAGGCATCATGATGGGAGCATTGATAAGTTTAACTGATCTAACTTATCAATGCGTCACTTGAATTCTTAGGTCTTGAATTCAAGGTTGACTTATCTCAACTATGGCATATAGATAGGGGGAGTTAAGGATAACTCCTTTATCAATTGATTGTCATCATCAAAAAGGGGGAGATTGTTGAATCTCGGATTTTGATGATGAAGTCAATTGTCATTTGTTATCTAATCTATGTGTTGAGATAAGTGTGCAGGATTAACTACGATGAGATTAAGACAAGCAGCAGGAGTTGCCCCGGAGTCAAGATCATGATCACGTTGGGAGTTCGAGAGTTCGACGGAAGTTCGGACGGTCGTCGGAGGTTCAGAGAGAACAGATCCGAGAAGTCCAGAAGCTTGCCAAGCGAAGCTCGTCGGAACTCGCCAAGTGGATCGTCGCAAAGTCCAGGAGTATGCCGGATGTCCGCAGAAGGATCACCGAGGGTTATCGGTTGATCGACGGAAGCTGGCCGGAAACTCGCCGGAAGAAGCGATTGACGCATCGGAGCAAAGCTGCAGAAGTTGTCTTAGAGATAATCGTAGTTAGCACGATGATTAAGCAGGAAAATGGGAGGTGATCCCATTAGCTTAATCTTGGGGCAATTGGGCCCCTGAAAAGATTCAAAGTGGGTCGAATGGAGTGAACCATTCGGACCCTGATTGCACCAGGAGGTGCAACCGCCCCAGCCAGGAGGTGCAACCGCCTGGGCTGTGGGGTTGAGAGGTGCAACCGCCCCAGCCAGGAGGTGCAACCGCCAGGGTTGCAAGGCTGGGAGGTGCAACCGCCCCAGCCAGGAGGTGCAACCGCCAGGGTTGCAAGGCTGGGAGGTGCAACCGCTCCAGCCAAGAGGTTGCACCGCCAGAGCTCAAGTTCCGAGCTCTGCCAGGCGATGCATCCACCGAGCTCAGTCTTCGAGCTCTGGCAGAGTGGTGCATCAGCTTGAGCTCAGTCTCGAGCTTTGCCAGGTGATGCATTCACCAAGCTCAGTCTTCGAGCTATGGCAGAATGGTGCATCAGCTTGAGCTCAGTTTGGAGCTCTGCCAAGTGATGCAACCACCGAGCTCAGATTTCGAGCTCTGCCAGGTGATGCAACCACCAAGCTCAGTCTTCGAGCTCTGCCAGGTGATGCAACCATCGAGCTCAGTCTTCGAGCTCTGGCAGAGAAGAAGCAATCGGCAGAGCTCAGTCTTCGAGCTCTGCCAGGCGGTGCCACCTCTCCAGTCGAGAGGTGCAACCGCCTGATCCCAGAATTCTGGGATTTGATCGATTTGATCGTTTTGAGCTCGAATTTTGAATTGGGTTGGGGCCTATAAATACCCCACCCATTCAGCACTGAAGAGAGCAAGAACTGACCCGAAATCTTGATCTTTTCAGTGGTTCTTAGAGCTCAAAACTGCTAGTTTTCCTCCTCCTTCTGTTCTTCAAGTTTGAGTTGAAAAGAGAGGAGAGAAAACATCTGTAAAGGTTGTCTCCTAAGCCTGTCAAAAGGAGAGAAATTGTAAGAGGGAAGTTTGGCCTTCGCCCATTGAAGGAAGGCACCTAGTTGACGTCGGCAACCTCATCGGTGGAGGAAGCCAAAAGTGGAGTAGGTCAAGGCTGACCGAACCACTCTAAATCTCTGGTTTGCGTTTAATTTCGAGCACTTTATCATTACTGCAAACCTCCTTCATCACTACTGCTCTCTGCGCTTTCACGAACAAGTTCTAAGAGCTGTTCTTCCAAATCTGCATTCAGACGTAACTTCATATTTTCATACATTACAGTTTACGTTTACATTTGATTCTGCAGAACTGTTTTCCGCCCTTTTACGAACGAGCTTCTTTGCAGTTTACGCTTACATTTTAATCCTATTAATAACTGCAATCTGTCCTCTACGATTTTACGAACGAGTTTCAACATTTAGACGTAAAACTGCATTCAGACGTAAATCGGCTTTCTTCGCTCAATCTTCAGATTTCAGTTTACGTTTACGTCTTGATTTCAACTGCATACTGCCTTCTGCGAATATACAAACGAGTTTCAAACTTTAGACGTAAATCTGCGTCTAGACGTAAAACTGCGTTTAGACGTAAATCTGCGTTTAGACGTAAAACTGCGTTTAGACGTAAAACTGCGTTTAGACGTAAATCTGCGGTTAGACGTAAAACTGCGTTTAAACGTAAAACTGCGTTTAGACGTAAAACTACGTTTAGACGTAAATCTGCGTTTAGACGTAAATCTGCATTTAGACGTAAATCTGAGTTTAGACGCAAAACTGCGCTTAGACGCAAAACTGCGCTTAGACGCAAAACTGCGCTTAAACGCAATCTGCGCTTAGACGCAAACTGCACTTAGATACAAACTGAGAATTTGCTTTTGCATCATAATAGTTTTTGAACGAACGCAGCTTTTGGTTTTTAAATTATTATAAGATTTCCGCTGCACTAATTCACCCCCCCCCCTCTTAGTGCTCTTGATCCTAACAGCAAGTATTCATGATGAATATTGCAATGACTTGAATTCAGTTTGAATTCAAGGTTCTATCAATATGGCATATTGATAGGGGGAGTTTGTTTAAACTCTGGGAGTTAAGTTTAACTCCGTCATCAAGTGGTTGTCATCATCAAAAAGGGGGAGATTGTTGAATCTCGTATTTTGATGATGAAACTACTTGATATATGTTTATGATTTAATCTGCGTTTTGAGTGACGCAGGATGCTTCGATCAGGAAGAGACAATTAAAGCAGGAAAATCATGTTGTGCCGAAGGAACATGTCAGAAGATTGGACGTCGGGCCGGTGGATCGGTCGACGTATCGACAGAAGGCTTCGGGCAGTGGACTCGGGCATCGGGCCAAGAAGAGCGGGTATTGTGCCAAGGATATCGGAGTTGCGGAGTCAACTGGCCGATTGGGCAATAGGCTGCAGAAGAGGACGATGCGCCGAAGAATCGGACGAAGCGTCGAGGGACCAATGACATGTCGGACAACTTGGTTAATTGCTTAGGATTAATTGTCTCGATCGAAGTTTTGATTTGTTGTGCAGGATTAACTACGATGAGAGTAAGACAAGTAGCAGGTGTTGCGCCGGAGTCAAGATCATGATCACGTTGGGAGTTCGAGAGTTCGATGGAAGTTCGGACGGTCGTCGGAGGTTCAGCGAGAACAGATCCGAGAAGTCCAGAAGCTTGCCAAGCGAAGCTCGTCGGAACTCGCCAAGTGGATCGTCGCAAAGTCCAGGAGTATGCCGAATGTCCGCAGAAGGATCACCGAGGGTTTATCGGATGATCGACGGAAGTCCGCCGGAAACTCGCCGGAAGAAGCGATTGACGCATCGGAGCATAGCTGCAGAAGTTGTCTTAGAGTTAATCGTAGTTAGCACGATGATTAAGCTTGAAAATGGGAGGTGATCCCATTAGCTTAATCTTGGGTCAATTGGGCCCCTGAAAAGATTCAAATTGGGCCGAATGGAGCGAACCATTCGGACCCTGATTGCACCAGGCGGTGCAACCGCCTAGGCCAGGAGGTGCAACCGCCAGGGCTGCGAGGCTGGGCGGTGCAACCACCCCAGCCAAGAGGTGCAACCGCCCAGGCTATGTCTCCCAGCGAGACTGGGCGGTGCAACCGCCCCAGCCAAGAGGTGCAACCGCCCAGAGCTCAGTCTTCGAGCTAGACTGGGCGGTGCAACCTCCTCTGTCAAGAGGTAGCACCGCCAGAGCTCAAGTTTCGAGCTCTGGCAGTGAGGTTCATCAGCCTGAGCTCAGTTTCGAGCTCTGCCAGGTGATGCAACCACCGAGCTCAGTCTTCGAGCTCTGCCAGGCGGTGCAACCACCGAGCTCAGTCTTCGAGCTCTGGCAGAGAGGTGCAATCGCCTGAGCTCAGTCTTCGAGCTCTGCCAGGCGGTGCCACCTCTCCAGTCAAGAGGTGCAACCGCCTGATCCCGGAATTCCGGGATTTGTTCGTTTTGAGCTCCAAATTTGAATTGGGTTGGGGCCTATAAATACCCCACCCATTCAACACTGAAAGGATACAGATCCACACCGAATTCTTGATCTTTTCAGTGATTCTAAGAGCTCAAATTTGTGTAAAGTCCTAAAGTTCTCCTCCTTCTGTTCTTCAAGTCTTGAGTTGTAAAGAGAGGAGAGAAAGGATCTGTAAAGGTTGTCTCCTGAGCCTGTCAAAAGGAGAGAAACTGTTAAAGGGCAGTTAGCCTTCGCCCATTGAAGGAAGGCAGCTAGTTGACGTCGGTGACCTCGTCGGAGGAGGAAGCCAAAAGTGGAGTAGGTCAAGACTGACCGAACCACTCTAAATCTCTGGTTTGCTTTTACCTTGAGCACTTTATCATTACTGCAAACCTCCTACATTGCTACTGCCCTCTGCGCCTTTACGAACAAGTTTCTAAGCTCTGATCTTTCAGAATCTGCATTCAAACGTAAATCGTGTTTTCGTACGATCTTCACACTGCAGTTTACGCTTACATTCGGATTCCATTTATAACTGTAAATTGCTTTCTACGTAAAACGCTTTTCAAGGTTCAAAACTGCTTTTAGACGCAAAACTACATTTAGACGTAAAATTACGTTTAGACGTAAAACTGCGTTTAGACGCAAAACTGCGTTTAGACGTAAAACTGCGTTTAGACGTAAAACTGCGTTTAGACGCAAAACTGCGTTTAGACGTAAAACTGCGTTTAGACGTAAAACTGCGTTTAGACGTAAAACTGCGTTTGGACGTAAAACTGAGTTTAGACGCAAACTGCGCTTAAACGCAAACTACGCTTAGACGCAAACTGTGCTTAGACGCAAACTGCGCTTAGACGCAAACTGTGTTTAGACGCAAACTGCGCTTAGACGCAAAACTGCGCTTAGATGCAAACTGCACTGTGATTCTGCTTTTATATCGAAATAGTTTTTTATCGGACGAACGCAGCTTTCGTTTTTAAAATCGCTGTAAGATTTCCGCTGCACTAATTCACCCCCCCCCTCTTAGTGCTCTCGATCCTAACAATTGGTATCAGAGCGGGGTATTTCTCATTTCGGATTTACACCTGAGAGAAATGGCTCTTCAAGAGGGCTTTTCGGTCTTTCGTCCACCGTTGTTTAACGGATTGGACTACACTTATTGGAAAACTCGAATGAGAGTTTTCTTGATTTCTACGAATTTAGACTTATGGAGTATCATTGAAAACGGTTTTCAACTTCCCTCCAAACCGATGAACGAATGGTCGGATTTGGAGAAGAAGAATTTTTCTTTAAACGCAAAGGCTATGAATGCCTTATTTTGCGCATTGGACAAAAATGAGTTCAATCGGATTTCTACGTGTGAAACGGCTTTTGACATTTGGCGAATTCTTGAAATCACGCACGAGGGAACTAGTAGAGTCAAACACTCGAAAGTTAACTTTTTATTGCATGATTTTGAGTTTTTTCAAATGCAACCAAGCGAGACTATAGGCGACATGTACACCCGTTTCACGGATGTCGTCAATAGTTTAAGAGCTCTTGGAAAATGTTTTTCGGATTTTGAACTCGTAAACAAGATTTTGCGTTCTCTTTCTAAAAAGTGGGATTCAAAAGTAACTGCAATACAAGAAGCTAAAAATCTAAACAACTTACCACTTGAAGAACTAATTGGTTCATTGATGACATATGAAATGGTGCACAATGCACATGATGAACATGTTGAACACAATCACCTTCCAAAGAACAGGAAGGATTTGGAACTCTGGACAAATGAATGCCACTTGAGCGATGACTCAAGTGATGAGGACAATGATGAACAAACCAACCTTCCAAAGAACAGGAAGGATTTGGGACATAGAACATTTGAAGACCACTCGAGCGTAAGCTCAAGTGATGGTGAACTTAAACTACAAATGAAACGAAAATTAAAAAGCAAAAAGAATGGAACTACTTGCTTTAAACGCAAGAAGAAGAACAAAAATTGGGATGAATCGAGCTCATCTGAAGACGAGAAAGTCAACAAAAGCGAGGCGACAAAATACGCCTTACCAGCCTACGACGTTGAGGTAATTAAAATGCCTTTGGTTTATTTTGAAATTACTTGATGCTTTCATGATATATTTTCTTTTTTAGTTTAGAATTAATTTTCTTGAAAATTATATGTTTAAAAATAAAAATACAAAAATTATGATCATGCTGATAATTTCGAAAATAATATTGCATATTTTATGATAAACAAACAAAATGATTTTGATCATGGTTAAGAAGTAATAATGTGTATCATGTTTGATTAACATTGTTGAATGAAATCACGTTTGATTTAAAGTAATGCATAAAGATGTAATATGAAATGGTTATTAACAATTTTATGCATGTGATTTTAAGTTATCCATGATCATGAGCTTGTTTGATCTTCTTGACTTAATTTCAAGATCTATAGCAAAAATCATGATTGAATATATGAAAGTGTTAATTTCATTTTCGGATTCACTTAACAATTGGTATCCTAACAATCGGATTTTCTCATACACTTATGAAAAATATTTTTCTAAAATGGATTTGATGAAATGATTCATGCTTATAAACTCCATCTTGAAATATGAATGATAGTGTTTTTGCTTGCAAAGATTTGTTTCACATTCATATCTCCTATGATTCGTGTGCAGAAAAAGAATTTATAAATCATAACACAATGTGATTTCTTATGCAAAAATAAAGTGCTTTTGTGATTCTTTGCTAAAGAGAATAATTATTAAAATCATGATCTTGATAACATGAAGCTCTTTATAAATCAAGATCGTTCATTATGCTCCCTACATTTATCAAAAAGGAGTTCTTCAAATGAAATGCAATTCAATGAAGTGTCATATTGATATCTTGAAACTTGGAATATTTTAAAATGTGATCTTGATAAGAATGTTTCAAGTTGCTCTTTGTACTATATCTTTTCGAATGAATCATGAGCCTTGATATCATATATTTCATAATACAAGATTTCTTTGCCTTATGTCTTGAACTTTCATGCTTATCTTAATTTGGCATATAAAGACTAAGGCATGCTTAGATGAAAAAGAATATCTTAATAAAATGCTTTTCCCATCTGATCGAGATTAATGATTTCATGATATTTTGTGAATCTCGAAATTAATTTTAATGACTTGATTATGAATTTCAAGTTAATAATTTGATTTGAATAAGTTTTATCTAAATCATAATCTTGATCTTGCAAAATTGAAGTCACAAATAATATCTTGTGGCATTCATGAATTGATACTCACAATATGAAAGCATTGATATTCATGACTTGAATTGGATTGAAACATTGTATGCTTAAATTAATCATTCTCCTATGTTTCAAAAATTCCTTAAAAGCCTTATGTGATGATTGAAAACTAACTTGCTTTATGATGAATCACGAATCATGACTTGATCTATGATGTAAATGCCTTGAAATGATTGAAATATTTAACACTTTTATGCTCTTCCCCCTACTTTCTTCTTGTTTTCAATGATAAAATGGGGAGAAGTTTTGATCATGCATGGTAGGATATAATTTGACAAAATTGATACCATCATGATATGAAACATTTATGATGTACAATTATGTATGCAATACTTGTGCTTTCTAATTATGATGTGATGTATTGCATATGATGTAAATCATGATTTAAAATGCTATGAGTGCCAAGTTACACATTTTGAGAAGAAATTGTTATATTGAAATATTAATGTAATTATGAATGGTGATATGATATCATGCATGTAATACTTCAATTTATGATAATGATGCATGCAATGATAAAATATTCATGATGAAAAATTATCTTGACATTCATAACTTGATTATTCATCATTTGTCATGATTTTGAAATCGTTGTAAAAGGAAAAGAGAACTACAAAACTGTATTCTCTCTTTCTTTTTTTACAATGACAAACGGGGAGATAGCTAGCTTGTACAAGTCAAGAAGATGCAAAAACTTGATTGCTAGCTTACCTATTTTAAGAAGCAAAGATTGCTAACTTGCTTATTTCAAGAAGAAAAATTGTCTTCTTGAACATCACTATCTTGAATATCTCAAGAAGCAAAACTTGCAATTTGCACATTGCAATAGGAAGCAAGAATCATGAGCTTACACAAGAAATTTATCTTGCATTTGCTTTCGAAATTTTTGCTAGCTTATATATTGTGAAACTTGTATATCATAAAAATTGCTAGCTTGTTGGTCTAAAGAGAAGCAAAAAGTTGCTATCTCAAAAGAAGCAAATGTGCTATCTTGCCTATCTCAAGAGGCAAAAATGCTAACTTGCGCATCTAGCAAAGTGAGCAAAATTTTCAAGAAGCAAGAGTTGCCTTCTTGAACATCTCTAATTTGCTAGCTTGCATGATATAGAACTTGCTATCTTGAACATTACCAAAAGTGCTATCTTATATGTTATAAAACTTGAATATCTAAAACTTGATAGCATGAATGTTCTAAGCATGATATAACACTTGCTAAATCTTCTAGCTCCAAGATTGCATGATGATAAAACTTGATACTATGTTTTTCATGCAATGAGTTGAATCAATATCACAAACACTTGATTGTGATACTTCTCCTTTTTGTTGATGACAAAGGGGGAGAAGTATGTTGATGAAAGTATGTTGATGACATGACATGTGATGCATAAGTTTATGCATATGTTCATGTTGACGTGTTGCAAGTATTCATGATGAATATTGCAATGACTTGAATTCAGTTTGAATTCAAGGTTCTATCAATATGGCATATTGATAGGGGGAGTTTGTTTAAACTCTGGGAGTTAAGTTTAACTCCGTCATCAAGTGGTTGTCATCATCAAAAAGGGGGAGATTGTTGAATCTCGCATTTTGATGATGAAACTACTTGATATATGTTTATGATTTAATCTGCGTTTTGAGTGACGCAGGATGCTTCGATCAGGATGAGACAATTAAAGCAGGAAAATCATGTTGTGCCGAAGGAACATGTCAGAAGATTGGACGTCGGGCCGGTGGATCGGTCGACGTATCGACAGAAGGCTTCGGGCAGTGGACTCGGGCATCGGGCCAAGAAGAGCGGGTATTGTGCCAAGGATATCGGAGTTGCGGAGTCAACTGGCCGATTGGGCAATAGGCTGCAGAAGAGGACGATGCGCCGAAGAATCGGACGAAGCGTCGAGGGACCAATGACATGTCGGACAACTTGGTTAATTGCTTAGGATTAATTGTCTCGATCGAAGTTTTGATTTGTTGTGCAGGATTAACTACGATGAGAGTAAGACAAGTAGCAGGTGTTGCGCCGGAGTCAAGATCATGATCACGTTGGGAGTTCGAGAGTTCGACGGAAGTTCGGACGGTCGTCGGAGGTTCAGCGAGAACAGATCCGAGAAGTCCAGAAGCTTGCCAAGCGAAGCTCGTCGGAACTCGCCAAGTGGATCGTCGCAAAGTCCAGGAGTATGCCGAATGTCCGCAGAAGGATCACCGAGGGTTTATCGGATGATCGACGGAAGTCCGCCGGAAACTCGCCGGAAGAAGCGATTGACGCATCGGAGCATAGCTGCAGAAGTTGTCTTAGAGTTAATCGTAGTTAGCACGATGATTAAGCTTGAAAATGGGAGGTGATCCCATTAGCTTAATCTTGGGGCAATTGGGCCCCTGAAAAGATTCAAATTGGGCCGAATGGAGCGAACCATTCGGACCCTGATTGCACCAGGCGGTGCAACCGCCTAGGCCAGGAGGTGCAACCGCCAGGGTTGCGAGGCTGGGCGGTGCAACCACCCCAGCCAAGAGGTGCAACCGCCCAGGCTATGTCTCCCAGCGAGACTGGGCGGTGCAACCGCCCCAGCCAAGAGGTGCAACCGCCCAGAGCTCAGTCTTCGAGCTAGACTGGGCGGTGCAACCTCCTCTGTCAAGAGGTAGCACCGCCAGAGCTCAAGTTTCGAGCTCTGGCAGTGAGGTGCATCAGCCTGAGCTCAGTTTCGAGCTCTGCCAGGTGATGCAACCACCGAGCTCAGTCTTCGAGCTCTGCCAGGCGGTGCAACCACCGAGCTCAGTCTTCGAGCTCTGGCAGAGAGGTGCAATCGCCTGAGCTCAGTCTTCGAGCTCTGCCAGGCGGTGCCACCTCTCCAGTCAAGAGGTGCAACCGCCTGATCCCGGAATTCCGGGATTTGATCGTTTTGAGCTCCAAATTTGAATTGGGTTGGGGCCTATAAATACCCCACCCATTCAACACTAAAAGGATACAGATCCACACCGAATTCTTGATCTTTTCAGTGATTCTAAGAGCTCAAATTTGTGTAAAATCCTAAAGTTCTCCTCCTTCTGTTCTTCAAGTCTTGAGTTGTAAAGAGAGGAGAGAAAGGATCTGTAAAGGTTGTCTCCTGAGCCTGTCAAAAGGAGAGAAACTGTTAAAGGGCAGTTAGCCTTCGCCCATTGAAGGAAGGCAGCTAGTTGACGTCGGTGACCTCGTCGGAGGAGGAAGCCAAAAGTGGAGTAGGTCAAGACTGACCGAACCACTCTAAATCTCTGGTTTGCTTTTACCTTGAGCACTTTATCATTACTGCAAACCTCCTACATTGCTACTGCCCTCTGCGCTTTTACGAACAAGTTTCTAAGCTCTGATCTTTCAGAATCTGCATTCAAACGTAAATCGTGTTTTCGTACGATCTTCACACTGCAGTTTACGCTTACATTCGGATTCCATTTATAACTGCAAATTGCTTTCTACGTAAAATGCTTTTCAAGGTTCAAAACTGCTTTTAGACGCAAAACTACATTTAGACGTAAAATTACGTTTAGACGTAAAACTACGTTTAGACGCAAAACTGCGTTTAGACGTAAAACTGCGTTTAGACGTAAAACTGCGTTTAGACGTAAAACTACGTTTAGACGCAAAACTGCGTTTAGACGTAAAACTGCGTTTAGACGTAAAACTGCGTTTAGACGTAAAACTGAGTTTGGACGTAAAACTGAGTTTAGACGCAAACTGCGCTTAAACGCAAACTGCGCTTAGACGCAAACTGTGCTTAGACGCAAACTGCGCTTAGACGCAAACTGCGCTTAGACGCAAAACTGCGCTTAGACGCAAAACTGCGCTTAGATGCAAACTGCACTGTGATTCTGCTTTTATATCGAAATCGTTTTTTATCGGACGAACGCAGCTTTCGTTTTTAAAATCGCTGTAAGATTTCCGCTGCACTTATTCACCCCCCCCCTCTTAGTGCTCTCGATCCTAACAATTGGTATCAGAGCGGGGTATTTCTCATTTCGGATTTACACCTGAGAGAAATGGCTCTTCAAGAGGGCTTTTCGATCTTTCGTCCACCGTTGTTTAACGGATTGGACTACACTTATTGGAAAACTCGAATGAGAGTTTTCTTGATTTCTACGAATTTAGACTTATGGAGTATCATTGAAAACGGTTTTCAACTTCCCTCCAAACCGATGAACGAATGGTCGGATTTGGAGAAGAAGAATTTTTCTTTAAACGCAAAGGCTATGAATGCCTTATTTTGCGCATTGGACAAAAATGAGTTCAATCGGATTTCTACGTGTGAAACGGCTTTTGACATTTGGCGAATTCTTGAAATCACGCACGAGGGAACTAGTAGAGTCAAACACTCGAAAGTTAACTTTTTATTGCATGATTTTGAGTTTTTTCAAATGCAACCAAGCGAGACTATAGGCGACATGTACACCCGTTTCACGGATGTCGTCAATAGTTTAAGAGCTCTTGGAAAATGTTTTTCGGATTTTGAACTCGTAAACAAGATTTTGCGTTCTCTTTCTAAAAAGTGGGATTCAAAAGTAACTGCAATACAAGAAGCTAAAAATCTAAACAACTTACCACTTGAAGAACTAATTGGTTCATTGATGACATATGAAATGGTGCACAATGCACATGATGAACATGTTGAACACAATCACCTTCCAAAGAACAGGAAGGATTTGGAACTCTGGACAAATGAATGCCACTTGAGCGATGACTCAAGTGATGAGGACAATGATGAACAAACCAACCTTCCAAAGAACAGGAAGGATTTGGGACATAGAACATTTGAAGACCACTCGAGCGTAAGCTCAAGTGATGGTGAACTTAAACTACAAATGAAACGAAAATTAAAAAGCAAAAAGAATGGAACTACTTGCTTTAAACGCAAGAAGAAGAACAAAAATTGGGATGAATCGAGCTCATCTGAAGACGAGAAAGTCAACAAAAGCGAGGCGACAAAATACGCCTTACCAGCCTACGACGTTGAGGTAATTAAAATGCCTTTGGTTTATTTTGAAATTACTTGATGCTTTCATGATATATTTTCTTTTTTAGTTTAGAATTAATTTTCTTGAAAATTACATGTTTAAAAATAAAAATACAAAAATTATGATCATGTTGATAATTTCGAAAATAATATTGCATATTTTATGATAAACAAACAAAATAATTTTGATCATGGTTAAGAAGTAATAATGTGTATCATGTTTGATTAACATTGTTGAATGAAATCACGTTTGATTTAAAGTAATGCATAAAGATGTAATATGAAATGGTTATTAACAATTTTATGCATGTGATTTTAAGTTATCCATGATCATGAGCTTGTTTGATCTTCTTGACTTAATTTCAAGATCTATAGCAAAAATCATGATTGAATATATGAAAGTGTTAATTTCATTTTCGGATTCACTTAACAATTGGTATCCTAACAATCGGATTTTCTCATACACTTATGAAAAATATTTTTCTAAAATGGATTTGATGAAATGATTCATGCTTATAAACTCCATCTTGAAATATGAATGATAGTGTTTTTGCTTGCAAAGATTTGTTTCACATTCATATCTCCTATGATTCGTGTGCAGAAAAAGAATTTATAAATCATAACACAATGTGATTTCTTATGCAAAAATAAAGTGCTTTTGTGATTCTTTGCTAAAGAGAATAATTATTAAAATCATGATCTTGATAACATGAAGCTCTTTATAAATCAAGATCGTTCATTATGCTCCCTACATTTATCAAAAAGGAGTTCTTCAAATGAAATGCAATTCAATGAAGTGTCATATTGATATCTTGAAACTTGGAATATTTTAAAATGTGATCTTGATAAGAATGTTTCAAGTTGCTCTTTGTACTATATCTTTTCGAATGAATCATGAGCCTTGATATCATATATTTCATAATACAAGATTTCTTTGCCTTATGTCTTGAACTTTCATGCTTATCTTAATTTGGCATATAAAGACTAAGGCATGCTTAGATGAAAAAGAATATCTTAATAAAATGCTTTTCCCATCTGATCGAGATTAATGATTTCATGATATTTTGTGAATCTCGAAATTAATTTTAATGACTTGATTATGAATTTCAAGTTAATAATTTGATTTGAATAAGTTTTATCTAAATCATAATCTTGATCTTGCAAAATTGAAGTCACAAATAATATCTTGTGGCATTCATGAATTGATACTCACAATATGAAAGCATTGATATTCATGACTTGAATTGGATTGAAACATTGTATGCTTAAATTAATCATTCTCCTATGTTTCAAAAATTCCTTAAAAGCCTTATGTGATGATTGAAAACTAACTTGCTTTATGATGAATCACGAATCATGACTTGATCTATGATGTAAATGCCTTGAAATGATTGAAATATTTAACACTTTTATGCTCTTCCCCCTACTTTCTTCTTGTTTTCAATGATAAAATGGGGAGAAGTTTTGATCATGCATGGTAGGATATAATTTGACAAAATTGATACCATCATGATATGAAACATTTATGATGTACAATTATGTATGCAATACTTGTGCTTTCTAATTATGATGTGATGTATTGCATATGATGTAAATCATGATTTAAAATGCTATGAGTGCCAAGTTACACATTTTGAGAAGAAATTGTTATATTGAAATATTAATGTAATTATGAATGGTGATATGATATCATGCATGTAATACTTCAATTTATGATAATGATGCATGCAATGATAAAATATTCATGATGAAAAATTATCTTGACATTCATAACTTGATTATTCATCATTTGTCATGATTTTGAAATCGTTGTAAAAGGAAAAGAGAACTACAAAACTGTATTCTCTCTTTCTTTTTTTACAATGACAAACGGGGAGATAGCTAGCTTGTACAAGTCAAGAAGATGCAAAAACTTGATTGCTAGCTTACCTATTTTAAGAAGCAAAGATTGCTAACTTGCTTATTTCAAGAAGAAAAATTGTCTTCTTGAACATCACTATCTTGAATATCTCAAGAAGCAAAACTTGCAATTTGCACATTGCAATAGGAAGCAAGAATCATGAGCTTACACAAGAAATTTATCTTGCATTTGCTTTCGAAATTTTTGCTAGCTTATATATTGTGAAACTTGTATATCATAAAAATTGCTAGCTTGTTGGTCTAAAGAGAAGCAAAAAGTTGCTATCTCAAAAGAAGCAAATGTGCTATCTTGCCTATCTCAAGAGGCAAAAATGCTAACTTGCGCATCTAGCAAAGTGAGCAAAATTTTCAAGAAGCAAGAGTTGCCTTCTTGAACATCTCTAATTTGCTAGCTTGCATGATATAGAACTTGCTATCTTGAACATTACCAAAAGTGCTATCTTATATGTTATAAAACTTGAATATCTAAAACTTGATAGCATGAATGTTCTAAGCATGATATAACACTTGCTAAATCTTCTAGCTCCAAGATTGCATGATGATAAAACTTGATACTATGTTTTTCATGCAATGAGTTGAATCAATATCACAAACACTTGATTGTGATACTTCTCCTTTTTGTTGATGACAAAGGGGGAGAAGTATGTTGATGAAAGTATGTTGATGACATGACATGTGATGCATAAGTTTATGCATATGTTCATGTTGACGTGTTGCAAGTATTCATGATGAATATTGCAATGACTTGAATTCAGTTTGAATTCAAGGTTCTATCAATATGGCATATTGATAGGGGGAGTTTGTTTAAACTCTGGGAGTTAAGTTTAACTCCGTCATCAAGTGGTTGTCATCATCAAAAAGGGGGAGATTGTTGAATCTCGCATTTTGATGATGAAACTACTTGATATATGTTTATGATTTAATCTGCGTTTTGAGTGACGCAGGATGCTTCGATCAGGATGAGACAATTAAAGCAGGAAAATCATGTTGTGCCGAAGGAACATGTCAGAAGATTGGACGTCGGGCCGGTGGATCGGTCGACGTATCGACAGAAGGCTTCGGGCAGTGGACTCGGGCATCGGGCCAAGAAGAGCGGGTATTGTGCCAAGGATATCGGAGTTGCGGAGTCAACTGGCCGATTGGGCAATAGGCTGCAGAAGAGGACGATGCGCCGAAGAATCGGACGAAGCGTCGAGGGACCAATGACATGTCGGACAACTTGGTTAATTGCTTAGGATTAATTGTCTCGATCGAAGTTTTGATTTGTTGTGCAGGATTAACTACGATGAGAGTAAGACAAGTAGCAGGTGTTGCGCCGGAGTCAAGATCATGATCACGTTGGGAGTTCGAGAGTTCGACGGAAGTTCGGACGGTCGTCGGAGGTTCAGCGAGAACAGATCCGAGAAGTCCAGAAGCTTGCCAAGCGAAGCTCGTCGGAACTCGCCAAGTGGATCGTCGCAAAGTCCAGGAGTATGCCGAATGTCCGCAGAAGGATCACCGAGGGTTTATCGGATGATCGACGGAAGTCCGCCGGAAACTCGCCGGAAGAAGCGATTGACGCATCGGAGCATAGCTGCAGAAGTTGTCTTAGAGTTAATCGTAGTTAGCACGATGATTAAGCTTGAAAATGGGAGGTGATCCCATTAGCTTAATCTTGGGGCAATTGGGCCCCTGAAAAGATTCAAATTGGGCCGAATGGAGCGAACCATTCGGACCCTGATTGCACCAGGCGGTGCAACCGCCTAGGCCAGGAGGTGCAACCGCCAGGGTTGCGAGGCTGGGCGGTGCAACCACCCCAGCCAAGAGGTGCAACCGCCCAGGCTATGTCTCCCAGCGAGACTGGGCGGTGCAACCGCCCCAGCCAAGAGGTGCAACCGCCCAGAGCTCAGTCTTCGAGCTAGACTGGGCGGTGCAACCTCCTCTGTCAAGAGGTAGCACCGCCAGAGCTCAAGTTTCGAGCTCTGGCAGTGAGGTGCATCAGCCTGAGCTCAGTTTCGAGCTCTGCCAGGTGATGCAACCACCGAGCTCAGTCTTCGAGCTCTGCCAGGCGGTGCAACCACCGAGCTCAGTCTTCGAGCTCTGGCAGAGAGGTGCAATCGCCTGAGCTCAGTCTTCGAGCTCTGCCAGGCGGTGCCACCTCTCCAGTCAAGAGGTGCAACCGCCTGATCCCGGAATTCCGGGATTTGATCGTTTTGAGCTCCAAATTTGAATTGGGTTGGGGCCTATAAATACCCCACCCATTCAACACTAAAAGGATACAGATCCACACCGAATTCTTGATCTTTTCAGTGATTCTAAGAGCTCAAATTTGTGTAAAATCCTAAAGTTCTCCTCCTTCTGTTCTTCAAGTCTTGAGTTGTAAAGAGAGGAGAGAAAGGATCTGTAAAGGTTGTCTCCTGAGCCTGTCAAAAGGAGAGAAACTGTTAAAGGGCAGTTAGCCTTCGCCCATTGAAGGAAGGCAGCTAGTTGACGTCGGTGACCTCGTCGGAGGAGGAAGCCAAAAGTGGAGTAGGTCAAGACTGACCGAACCACTCTAAATCTCTGGTTTGCTTTTACCTTGAGCACTTTATCATTACTGCAAACCTCCTACATTGCTACTGACCTCTGCGCTTTTACGAACAAGTTTCTAAGCTCTGATCTTTCAGAATCTGCATTCAAACGTAAATCGTGTTTTCGTACGATCTTCACACTGCAGTTTACGCTTACATTCGGATTCCATTTATAACTGCAAATTGCTTTCTACGTAAAATGCTTTTCAAGGTTCAAAACTGCTTTTAGACGCAAAACTACATTTAGACGTAAAATTACGTTTAGACGTAAAACTACGTTTAGACGCAAAACTGCGTTTAGACGTAAAACTGCGTTTAGACGTAAAACTGCGTTTAGACGTAAAACTACGTTTAGACGCAAAACTGCGTTTAGACGTAAAACTGCGTTTAGACGTAAAACTGCGTTTAGACGTAAAACTGAGTTTGGACGTAAAACTGAGTTTAGACGCAAACTGCGCTTAAACGCAAACTGCGCTTAGACGCAAACTGTGCTTAGACGCAAACTGCGCTTAGACGCAAACTGCGCTTAGACGCAAAACTGCGCTTAGACGCAAAACTGCGCTTAGATGCAAACTGCACTGTGATTCTGCTTTTATATCGAAATCGTTTTTTATCGGACGAACGCAGCTTTCGTTTTTAAAATCGCTGTAAGATTTCCGCTGCACTTATTCACCCCCCCCCTCTTAGTGCTCTCGATCCTAACAATTGGTATCAGAGCGGGGTATTTCTCATTTCGGATTTACACCTGAGAGAAATGGCTCTTCAAGAGGGCTTTTCGATCTTTCGTCCACCGTTGTTTAACGGATTGGACTACACTTATTGGAAAACTCGAATGAGAGTTTTCTTGATTTCTACGAATTTAGACTTATGGAGTATCATTGAAAACGGTTTTCAACTTCCCTCCAAACCGATGAACGAATGGTCGGATTTGGAGAAGAAGAATTTTTCTTTAAACGCAAAGGCTATGAATGCCTTATTTTGCGCATTGGACAAAAATGAGTTCAATCGGATTTCTACGTGTGAAACGGCTTTTGACATTTGGCGAATTCTTGAAATCACGCACGAGGGAACTAGTAGAGTCAAACACTCGAAAGTTAACTTTTTATTGCATGATTTTGAGTTTTTTCAAATGCAACCAAGCGAGACTATAGGCGACATGTACACCCGTTTCACGGATGTCGTCAATAGTTTAAGAGCTCTTGGAAAATGTTTTTCGGATTTTGAACTCGTAAACAAGATTTTGCGTTCTCTTTCTAAAAAGTGGGATTCAAAAGTAACTGCAATACAAGAAGCTAAAAATCTAAACAACTTACCACTTGAAGAACTAATTGGTTCATTGATGACATATGAAATGGTGCACAATGCACATGATGAACATGTTGAACACAATCACCTTCCAAAGAACAGGAAGGATTTGGAACTCTGGACAAATGAATGCCACTTGAGCGATGACTCAAGTGATGAGGACAATGATGAACAAACCAACCTTCCAAAGAACAGGAAGGATTTGGGACATAGAACATTTGAAGACCACTCGAGCGTAAGCTCAAGTGATGGTGAACTTAAACTACAAATGAAACGAAAATTAAAAAGCAAAAAGAATGGAACTACTTGCTTTAAACGCAAGAAGAAGAACAAAAATTGGGATGAATCGAGCTCATCTGAAGACGAGAAAGTCAACAAAAGCGAGGCGACAAAATACGCCTTACCAGCCTACGACGTTGAGGTAATTAAAATGCCTTTGGTTTATTTTGAAATTACTTGATGCTTTCATGATATATTTTCTTTTTTAGTTTAGAATTAATTTTCTTGAAAATTACATGTTTAAAAATAAAAATACAAAAATTATGATCATGTTGATAATTTCGAAAATAATATTGCATATTTTATGATAAACAAACAAAATAATTTTGATCATGGTTAAGAAGTAATAATGTGTATCATGTTTGATTAACATTGTTGAATGAAATCACGTTTGATTTAAAGTAATGCATAAAGATGTAATATGAAATGGTTATTAACAATTTTATGCATGTGATTTTAAGTTATCCATGATCATGAGCTTGTTTGATCTTCTTGACTTAATTTCAAGATCTATAGCAAAAATCATGATTGAATATATGAAAGTGTTAATTTCATTTTCGGATTCACTTAACAATTGGTATCCTAACAATCGGATTTTCTCATACACTTATGAAAAATATTTTTCTAAAATGGATTTGATGAAATGATTCATGCTTATAAACTCCATCTTGAAATATGAATGATAGTGTTTTTGCTTGCAAAGATTTGTTTCACATTCATATCTCCTATGATTCGTGTGCAGAAAAAGAATTTATAAATCATAACACAATGTGATTTCTTATGCAAAAATAAAGTGCTTTTGTGATTCTTTGCTAAAGAGAATAATTATTAAAATCATGATCTTGATAACATGAAGCTCTTTATAAATCAAGATCGTTCATTATGCTCCCTACATTTATCAAAAAGGAGTTCTTCAAATGAAATGCAATTCAATGAAGTGTCATATTGATATCTTGAAACTTGGAATATTTTAAAATGTGATCTTGATAAGAATGTTTCAAGTTGCTCTTTGTACTATATCTTTTCGAATGAATCATGAGCCTTGATATCATATATTTCATAATACAAGATTTCTTTGCCTTATGTCTTGAACTTTCATGCTTATCTTAATTTGGCATATAAAGACTAAGGCATGCTTAGATGAAAAAGAATATCTTAATAAAATGCTTTTCCCATCTGATCGAGATTAATGATTTCATGATATTTTGTGAATCTCGAAATTAATTTTAATGACTTGATTATGAATTTCAAGTTAATAATTTGATTTGAATAAGTTTTATCTAAATCATAATCTTGATCTTGCAAAATTGAAGTCACAAATAATATCTTGTGGTATTCATGAATTGATACTCACAATATGAAAGCATTGATATTCATGACTTGAATTGGATTGAAACATTGTATGCTTAAATTAATCATTCTCCTATGTTTCAAAAATTCCTTAAAAGCCTTATGTGATGATTGAAAACTAACTTGCTTTATGATGAATCACGAATCATGACTTGATCTATGATGTAAATGCCTTGAAATGATTGAAATATTTAACACTTTTATGCTCTTCCCCCTACTTTCTTCTTGTTTTCAATGATAAAATGGGGAGAAGTTTTGATCATGCATGGTAGGATATAATTTGACAAAATTGATACCATCATGATATGAAACATTTATGATGTACAATTATGTATGCAATACTTGTGCTTTCTAATTATGATGTGATGTATTGCATATGATGTAAATCATGATTTAAAATGCTATGAGTGCCAAGTTACACATTTTGAGAAGAAATTGTTATATTGAAATATTAATGTAATTATGAATGGTGATATGATATCATGCATGTAATACTTCAATTTATGATAATGATGCATGCAATGATAAAATATTCATGATGAAAAATTATCTTGACATTCATAACTTGATTATTCATCATTTGTCATGATTTTGAAATCGTTGTAAAAGGAAAAGAGAACTACAAAACTGTATTCTCTCTTTCTTTTTTTACAATGACAAACGGGGAGATAGCTAGCTTGTACAAGTCAAGAAGATGCAAAAACTTGATTGCTAGCTTACCTATTTTAAGAAGCAAAGATTGCTAACTTGCTTATTTCAAGAAGAAAAATTGTCTTCTTGAACATCACTATCTTGAATATCTCAAGAAGCAAAACTTGCAATTTGCACATTGCAATAGGAAGCAAGAATCATGAGCTTACACAAGAAATTTATCTTGCATTTGCTTTCGAAATTTTTGCTAGCTTATATATTGTGAAACTTGTATATCATAAAAATTGCTAGCTTGTTGGTCTAAAGAGAAGCAAAAAGTTGCTATCTCAAAAGAAGCAAATGTGCTATCTTGCCTATCTCAAGAGGCAAAAATGCTAACTTGCGCATCTAGCAAAGTGAGCAAAATTTTCAAGAAGCAAGAGTTGCCTTCTTGAACATCTCTAATTTGCTAGCTTGCATGATATAGAACTTGCTATCTTGAACATTACCAAAAGTGCTATCTTATATGTTATAAAACTTGAATATCTAAAACTTGATAGCATGAATGTTCTAAGCATGATATAACACTTGCTAAATCTTCTAGCTCCAAGATTGCATGATGATAAAACTTGATACTATGTTTTTCATGCAATGAGTTGAATCAATATCACAAACACTTGATTGTGATACTTCTCCTTAAGGGGAGAGCTCTAACCAATCACACTAAGCCCGAAGAGATGACTTCTAAGAGAGGGGAGGCTCTATGACCGATCCCCACTATCCACGCATGAGGGTGGACTTCTCTAGATGGGAAGATGGAGACCCGATTGGTTGGATCTCGCGCGTGAAGCGATATTTTTTGGTACCACAAAATCGTAGACGCATCTATGGCAGAAATTGTAGATATACATCTTGAAGGGGATGCCATACAGTGGTTTGACTAGTTCGAACACACTCATGGAGTCCTCTCATGGCAACAATTCAAAGAAGGACTACTGATCTGCTTTGGACCAACTGATTATGAGAACATTGATGGACAACTAGCAAAGATCCGACAAACCTCTACCATTCAGGAGTACCAAATCAGGTTTGAAAGGTTATCTAATCAAACTCATGATTAGTCTAAAAAATAGCTATTGGGGACCTTCATTGAGGGCTTGAAGCTGGAGATCTGGGGAGAAGTTAAAGCGCGACAATCGTACATGCTTAGGACAACCATCTCTTTTGCATGACTTCTACGTGTCCTCCTCCTCCCTTTCTAGTTTTGAGATAATTCAAGAGAAGTGTGAGGCTTATAAGGGTTATCTCGTAAACCCATGAAAAGGAGAAAGAGTTGTAAGAGGGTACTTGGTCTTTGTCCTTTAAAGAAAGATCGGTAGTGGAAGCCGGTAGCCTTGAGTGAAGAGGAATCGGGAGTGAATGTAGGTCACGACGACCGAACTACTATAAAATCTGGTTTGCATTTACTTTATGCTTTTCATTTATATTGCAAACTGATTTCTTACTCTCACTACGCTTACTATGCTTTCATGCATATTTTCAAGTTAACATCTTTCCAATCGGTTTTCATCAAATGAGAAGTTTCAAATTATTGATTTATACGAAAGCACTAATCTAAAACCCAACCCCAACCCACCCCCCCAACCCCTCTCTTAGTGTCGACTTGGTCCTAGCACTTACAACTCTGTCTCCTTTTGATAGGCTTAGGAGAGAAACTTTACACCAATCTTTTAGAAGGTATCCCTCACACACTTCTCTTAGAATAACCTCTAAGCTCAAGGAGGAGGGACTCAACTTTATTACAGAGTTTTCACACTCTAAGCCCTAAGTTTTCATTCTCTTTTCTTGCTATATGAAGTAGGAAAGATTGGGATATTTATAGGCCCCAAATTACTTTAAAAATGAAGCAAAAAAGTGTTTCATCTCAGGTTTTCAAGGTATTAGCAATACCACCACCATTACTAGGCAGTACCATCGTCTGCCAAACTAACAATTGGCAGTACTACCACTTGTCAGTATAACATTGGGTGATACCACTGCCCAGTCTGACACTAACACAGTTTGGAAGACTATGTCTAGGCGGGACCACAGCCTAGACACTACTTGGGAGGTTGAGCCTTAAGCATTTCCATCGCTAGCCCTAGTGGTGCCACTGCCTGACCTAGCTCTAAGTCACTGAATGTGCCAACCAACAGGCCCAATTTAGCCCTAACTCAAGCCTAATTGACCCCTAGTTGAGTTAGCATAGTTACACTTTAATCTAACTCAATTAATACCTAAACTACTTCAATCTAGATATGATCAATTACAAGACATGAATACTATATTGTCCGGCATGTCATTGGTTCATCTAGCACTTCGTTGGATCCTTCGACACATCATCCTCTCCTTTGGCGTATTGCCCAATCGGCGTGTTGACCTCCTACAACTTCCGATCTCCTTGGCGCAATGTCTGATCCTTCAGCCCGATGTCCGAACTCATGGCACGAAGTCCTTCCGGTATGTCGACCATTCCTTTGGCCCAACGTCCAATCTTTTGACATATTCCACTCCGGCTCAATGTCTGATTCTTCCTGCTTTATGTTAGGATCAAGAGTGGCACTAAGAGGGGGGTGAATTAGTGCAGCAGAAAACTTTTACGATTTCAAAAAACTTGTTTCGATTAAAACTGATTCCGTCGAGAATGGTTTCGATTTAATCTGTTTCGGAAAGAATTTGAACTTGAAAGCTTTCGTGAAAGTGCAAGAGAAGACTAAGGTGATTTGCAGTAATGTAAATTACACAAATGAAAAGCGTCTATTTCGTAAAGTCTTCGTACGATTAAAGCCGATCTCGGAAGGTGTTTACTTGAAAGTGTAAGTGTAGTGAAAGCAAGATGAGGAGAAGAAGCACTTTGCTATGAAATGATTTGCAGTTAAAGAAGATTTCTCAAAACGAAACGCAAACCGGATTTAGATTGGTTCAGTTAATGTGACCTACATCCACTTTCGGATTCCTTCTCCGATGAGGTCTTCGGTGTCCACTAAAAGCCTTCCTTCAATAGGTGAAGACCGAACACCTCTTTACAGTACTTTCTCCTTTTCCCGAGTTTAGGAGATGAACCCTTACTAGTCTCACTCCTCTTTCTTAGATGGTTACAAGGTTAAGAGATGGAAGAGAACTCTAACTTTTACAACACTTTAAGGCTCAAGAACTCAATATTATGTCAATAGGTTTCGTGCCCTTTCATGCAAGAAAGGGTGGGGTTTTATAGGCCCCAATGGCTTCAAAAATGGAGCCAAAAAGTATCTAATCCCAGATTTTCGGGGTCCTGGCGATACCACTACCATTATTGGGCGGTACTACCGCCTAACACTTGACACTGGGCGGTACTATCGCTCAGTCTGGGTGATACCACCACCTGACAGAGCTCGGAGATCGAGCTCTAGCGGTACCATCGCCTGATAGGGGCGGTACCACCACTAGCAGCAATAACTACTGGCGGTACCACCACTTGACAAGGGTGGTACCACCGCCCAGAATTCCTGGGAGACTGAGTCTCCCAAGCGATGCCACCGTCGACCGAGAATTCAAGGTCTTGGTTGGGCCTTGAATCTGGCCCAAACTAGCCCAACTTAGGGCCCGATTGGCCCCTGATTAAGTTAGTGGGATTACCTCCCAAACCTAACTTAATTTATGCTTTAACTACAATAATTAAGATATGATTACTGCACTTCATGTTCTGATGCATCAATTGCTCTTCCGGCGAGTTTCTAGCGTACTTCCGGTGAACATCCGACGAACTCTTGGTAATGCTTCGGCGGACTCCCGACAAACTCTTAGACTTTGCGACGATCTTCTTGGTGAGTTCTGATGAGCTTCTATGGCAAGCTCCTAGACTTCTCGGTTGGTTTCCGTAGAACTTCTGATGAACGTTCGGACTTCCGTCGAACTCTTGAACTCCCAACGTGATCTTAATCTTGACTCCGGCACAACACCTGCTTTATATCTTACTACCATCGTAGTTAATCCTGCACACTTTTATTAACATATAGATTAGATCAAACAAATTACAATTGACTTCATCATCAAAATCCGTAATTTAACACTTTAATCGAATTACCTTTCGATTATCGAAGTTAGTCCTGCATTACTCAAACGCATATTAGATCATAACTTCATCAATTAATTTCATCATCAAAATTTGAGATTCAACAGATATTACTACTAACTCGACCATAGAGGCAGAGTACATTGTTGTAGTAGAGGTAGCAAAGAAATGAGTCTAGATAAGAAGTTGATCACAGATCTAGGAGTCATGCAGGGCAGTGAGGAGTCAATTCCCTTATATTATGACAACTACGAGGTGATTACTCAAATGAGGGAACTCGAGTATCATCAGAAGTGTTCCGAAAAGATTCCAACTTATTAGAGAGATTGTGGCTCGAGGAGATGTAGTAGTAGCAAGAGTTCCATCCGAAGATAACATCACAGATCCACTAACAAAGCTGTTGTCTCATATTGTCTTTAAGCGTCACAAGCGTTTGATAGGGATCAGACACATAGGTGATTAGCTTTAGGTCAAGTGAAATATTGCTAGTCATAGGTGCCCTACAAGCCAATCACGTGAGTGATGGCACGTGTGACATGACATGCACTCTTTTTATTTATTATTATTATGATAATTTCTTACTTTATATTGCTTATTACATAAATATATTGTGATGTCCATAGATTTGTGTAATAAGAATCGAATCGTGATGAGATCATGATAATGAGACGGATTCACCTTTAAACATAGACCATAAATAATCCTAGTCATAGGATATTCGATAGAGACATCAAGATAACTAGATAGACTAGTATGATATATACCCATCCATATGATTAAGGTGGCTAGTCTTATAGCTGCTTGTATGAGCACTAAGGGCTATAGTGCAACTACTCATTATATAATGAGTTCATTGATTGATCTGCTCACCCGTCATCCCAATAGTGTATTTGGTCCTTAGACTTGAGATATCAAGGATGTCTTGTATGAATGCTTCACTTTTTGATACTGGATTTATCGGCTTGGAAGTTCCAGATCTAGCACAACCGACCATCGAGAATGATAACGAACCTTACGAGGGCTATTGAGTATTGATAGAGGATCATCCACTCTCGGTATCATGAGAGGAATGTCTCATATGTTCTTACTCAAACAAATCCTTGGCCAATGTTATTCAGATTGAGAGATAATGAGTTCTCCGGGAGAATCCGATTAAAGCGAGACTCGAGGAGAAACTATATGGGTCTGACAACACCATGCCCGGTGTACGATCTCTTGGATATTAGATGGATGAGGGACTATAAATATATGATAACTGAGGACAGATAGATCTAAAGGATTGGATTCCCTTGTATCATTTGGAAACTACAATGTAGTGGCCTAGTACGTCCACAATCAATAAGTCGAGTGAATTATTATGAAGATAATAATTCACTGAGCCAAAATGAGTTCTGACAAGTATGACTCATTGCCAGCTCGATATTGAGTCTAAAGGGTCACACACATATGGTAGGTGTTATGATAAGTAGAGGTTCGGATATGAGATATCCGTCGAAGTCCCTATCTTATTGGATATATGATAAGCCCCTAAATTTTTTAATCCTATTGATGAGATCCAATAAGAGCTAATAAGAGATTATTAGATAGAGATCCACTAATCTAAGAGGCTTGGGTAATTGGATAGAGATCTAATGCCTAATATAGTAGGATCCATTAGGGTTAAGTTGACATGAGACATCTATAAATAGGAGGGAACCAAAGGGCCATAGGCTAGGCCTTTTTGGCTGCTATCTCATATTTTCCTCTCCCTTTCTCCTTCTTAGCCAATAGGTATGGAGATTTGGGCAGCAATTTGAGGGGCGTTTTCGTAGTCCCTACCTTGTGGATCACCGCTAGAGAGGAGAGCACTTGACCTTCTTCATCCTCTCCCATAGATCTGTACAAATTCAGGGATATACGATATTGTTAGGATCAGGGTCGGCACTAAGAGGGGGGGTGAATTAGTGCAGCGGATAAAAATGTCGATTTCGAAAAATCTTTCGTATGATAAAAACCAAACTCAGACGTACTTAACTTTAAAGCATGTTTGTAAAGGTGTGCAGCAAAAGTAACGAGGAAGTAAAGCACATATGGAGGTTTGCAATAAGGTAAATAGCAATAAGTAAATGTAAACCAGAGTTTTAGAGTGGTTCGGTCAATCGTGACCTACATCCACTATCGGCTTCCTCCTCCAACGGGGTCACCGGCATCCACCAGATGCCTTCCTTCAATAGGCGAAGGTCAATCACCTTTTACACCTCTCTTCTCCTTTTACCGGGTTTAGGAGATAACCCTTACAAGCACTCACTTACTCCTTTCTCAAACTAGTCTAACACATAAAAGAGGGAGAGGAGATCACACAATATTTTAGCAGCGTTTCTTTCTTTTTAAACTCTTTGTGCTTTAACTAGGGATGAGAGGGGTATTTATAGGCTTCAAGTTGATTCAAACTTGGAGCCTACAATTTCCCATCCTGGGTTCCCCAAGCATGGGCGATACCATCGCCTGTGCTAGGCGGTACCACCGCCCAGTGTTAGTTTGATGTTGACACTACCTTGGGTGGTACTACCGCCCAGTGTTAGTCTGATGCTAACACTACCCTGGGCGGTACCACCGCCCAGGTCTGGTGGTACCACCGCCTAGGTCTGGTGGTACCACCGCCTAGGTCTGGTGGTACCACCGCCTAGGGGCCAGTGCTAGGAGGTACCACTGCCCAGACTAGTGGTACCACGGCCTGGCACCCTGCTAGGGGCGGTACAACCGCCCAAACTAATAGTACCACCACTTGACATAGTCTCGAAGACTATGCCACGACGGTGAGACTTCTTGGGGCACTGTTTGGGCTCCTTATTGGGCCCAACATAGTTCTTACATGGGCCTTACTGGCCCCTAATTGTGTTGGCCCAAATCTAAGCCCAATTACGTGCTAACTACGAAATCCTAAGATATTTGCTAAGCTAAACAAGTCCCTATGTCTATTCTTCTGGCAATCTTCCGGTGATCTTCCGACGAACTTTCGATGATCTCTCGGTAATGTTCCGGTGGACTCCTGACAAGCTCCTAGACTTCATGACGATCTTCTTAGCGAGTTCTGATAAGCTTCTCTAGCAAGCCCTGAGACTTCTCGGTTGGTTCCTCCAGAACTTCCGACGAACGTCCGGACTTTCGACAAACTCTCGAACTCCCAACGAAGTCACATCCTTGACTCCGGGATTTCATTTTGCTTCATGCCTTGCAATAATAGTTAATCCTATATATGTAAAACACACTTCGATCTAGACAATTAATACTAAGTATTAATCAAGTTGTCCGGCATTTCATTGTTCCCTCGACGCTTCGTCCGATTTTTCGACACATCATCTTCTCTTGCAGCCTATTGCCTAATCGACCAGTTGACTCCATAACTCTAATATCCTTAGCGCAATATCTACTCTCCTTGGCCCGATGCCCGAATCCACGGCTCGAAGCCTTTTGTCGATACATCAACTGATCCACCGGCCTGATGTCCAATCTTCTGTCATATTCCTCCAGCCCAATATGATTTTTCCTGCTTTAATTATCTCATCCTAATCGAAGCATCCTACGTCACTCAAAATGCATATTAAAACATAAACACTTATTGATTGGTTTCATTATCAAAATACGAGATTCAATAGATATCCCTAGGTAACACTGTTAGGATCAAGAATGACACTGAGATGGGGGGGGTGAATTAGTGCAGTGGATAAAAATGATCAATTTAAATGATTTTGGAAAACTTCATGTGATGAAACTCTTAGTTCTATGAAAAATCGTTTTGAGAATATATTTGACTTGAATAAACTTGTGAGTAGAGAAGAGGGGATTGGATAGTTTGCAATAAAGTAATACAACAAAAGTAAAGTAGGCACCTAGAGCATGCTGATTTTATAGTGGTTCAATCTTCTGACCTACATCCACTTCCGATTTCTCCTCCGTTGAGGTCACCGGCGTCCACTAATGGTCTTTCCTTAATAGGCAAAAGACCAACCACCTCTTTACAGTGCTTTCTCCTTTTCATGGGTTTAGGAGACAACCCTTACAAGTCTCACACCTCTTCTTGAATGATTGCAAAACTAAAGAGAGAGAGGAGGAGGACTCTTTGCACTTTTATAACACTTTTACACCTCAACACTTAAATATTTTTTCACAATTTAATTGTACTTTGTTACCCTTTATGTAGAAAAGGGTGGGGTATTTATAGGCCCAAATGACTTCAAAATTGGAGCAAAAAAGTATCTCATTCTGGGTTTCCAGTGTACTAGCGGTACCACCGCTTGACAGAGCCTCGGAGACTGGGCTTTGGCAGTACCACTGCCTGGTAGCATTAATTATCGGTGGTACCACCGGTTAACAACATTAACTGTTGATGGTACTACCACCTAGTATAGGCAATACCACTGCCCAAACCACCTGGGAGGTTGAGCCTCAAGCGGTTCCACGCCCACTTGGGTGGTGCCATCGCCTGACAAGGTTCAGCAATTTATTTGGGCCTTTAATCAGACGAAAACCAGTCCAATTACGGGCCCAATTGGCCTTTAATAGGGTTAATGAGATTACCTCCCAAACCTAACTCTAATTATATGCTAATTATAATTTTTAAGGCCTACGCTAAACAAAATAAGTTCGGTAAGTCAAGGTTTCTTCCGGTGAACTTCCAGCGGACTTCCGACGATTCTCGGCAATCTCTCAACAGACTCCCAACAAGCTCTTGGACCTGACAACAATCTTCTTGGCGAGTTCCAATGAGCTTCTTCTCGGTCAATTATGGCAGCATTTCCGACGAACCTCCGGACTCCCGACGAACACTCGAACTCCCAATGAAATCTCGATCTTGACTCCGGTACTTCGTTTTGCTTTATGCCTTGATCGCTTTCATAGTTAATCTTGCATACTTTTCTCAACATATAGATTTGATCAAATAATTTATCAATTGATTTCATCATCAAAATCCGAGATTCAACAATCTCCCCCTTTTTGATGATGATAATCAATTGATGACGGAGTTAACTTTAACTCCCCCTATCTATATGTTATACTTGAGAAAAGACACTCTTGAATTCAAAACCTTTGAATTCAAGCATCAAACCGATAAGTTGTATATATTTAAACTTATCGGCATGCACATCATCATACCAATCATTATTTACCATCTCAAAATATGATACTACGTATTTATCATAATATAAATGATGTCAAGATATGACATCCATTTTTAAGTCCAATATAGAATGATGATAGACAATCATCATTTTTAAGTATGATATGAATTTCAAATATGAAATTTAACAAGATTCAAATTTCAAATATGACAATTCATTAATCCGAGGCATGATATCAATTGTAAGTAGTAAATTAAGCATGATAATCATAATTATATGCATTTATCATTTTGATACGAAATCAAGCATGATTTTAAGAATAAAATATTTTGAAGTATTCATGCCACATTACGATATGTTTCAAGCATTCATGATACATTTCAAATATCTACGTTACATATGATGCATATGCAATACATTTTGATATTTTTTAAGTATTTACGATGTATTTGATGATTCCAATCATATTTCAAGCAATCGCAAAACATTCAAGCATTTACAATAAGATACATTTGACACATTATTTCAAACATCTATAATGCTAATTTGTCATCAATTTATCACATTTCTCCCCTTTTGTCATAAAAAAAAAAAAGGATAATCGTCTCAAGTAAAAAGAAGGAAAGGTTCATGAATAGTGTATTTATTAAGAAGAATTGAAATATTGATAGTTCATGAATATCCGTCAATAAAATCTATTTCTCATTAAAAATTTATAAGAGTAAAAACTATGAAAGATGTATTTGTCAATAAAATCCATGAGTGAAGGGACTAAGTGTATCAAAAATCATTAAGTGATGGAGCAAGAGTATGAAGTAAATTTGATACCAAGTTAAGAGTAAGATAGAAAGTCCGGATTTCATAAAAGCTTTATTTATAAAAAATCGAGAAAGTCCAAAAAAGATATACAAAAAACTCATGCATTCGGATAGTTTAACATCCCAAACCTTGCAAATGTTCATCACAGTCTATAAAAATTCTTCTTTCATGAGAAGAGTAAGGAAGAATTCATGGGAAAGAAGCATCAAATGAAGGATAAAAAATCCACGAATAAAACTTCATAAATTAAATCCTTTTCGTGTAAATAAGAGGAAGAAGAACTCATGAAAATTAAGACATCAAGTTGTAAATGTTAGGAACAGAGTTGGCACTAACAGGGGGGAGGGGGGGTGAATTAGTGTAGCGGTAAAATACGTCGATTCCGAAAACTTTTCGTACGATAAAAGCCGAACTTGGAAATGCTTAACTTGGAAAAGTAAAATGGTTTACAATAAAGTAAATTGCTCAAGACGAAATGTAAACCAGATTTTAGAGTGGTTTGGTCATCGTGACCTACATCCACTTCGCCGATTCCTCTTCCGTCGAGGCCACCGGCATCCACTATCGTTCTTCCTTCAATAGGCGAAGACCAACCATCTTTTACACCCTTCTCCTTTTCACATATTTAGGAGATAACATTTACAAGCACACACACTCCTAAACAGAATTCTAGACTTAGACTAGAGGAGGGGATTTCTCAAGTGATTGAAATAGCGTTTCTTGACTTTTAAACTCTCTGTGCTTATGTTTATTAACCAAGGATGAGAAGGATATTTATAGTTATAGGCCTTAAGTTGATTCAAACTTGGAGCCTAAAAACATCTCATCCCAGGTTTCCTGGGTTCGAGTGGTATCACCGCTAGTGTTAGTCTGACACTAACACTACACTCGGTGGTACTACCGCCTGGGAGGCTGTGCTGGGCAGTACCATTGCCCAGACTAGTGGTACCACTACCTGCAGCCTCTCGGAGGCTGTGTCTGGGCGGTACCACCGCCCGCCTAACATAGTCTTGGAGATTGTGCCATGATGGTGTCACTTCTTGGGGCACTGTTTGGACCTTTTGATTTGGCCCAACATAGTTCTTGTATGGGCCCAACTGGCCCCTAATTAGGTTAGCCAAATTCCAATCCCAATTATGTGCTAACTATGAATTTTAAGACATTTCCTAAGCTAAACAAGTCTGTAAGTCTAGTTTCTTCCGGCGAGCTTCAAGCGATCTTCTTGCGAACTTCCGACGATCTCTCGACAATGTTCCAGCAGACTCCCGGCAAGCTCTAGGACTTCATGAAGATCTTCTTGGCGAGTTCCGACAAGCTTCTTTGGTAAGCTCTAGGACTTTTCGATTGGTTCCGGCAGAACTTCCGATGAACGTTTGAACTTCCGACGAACTCTCGAACTCCCAACGAAATCGCGTTCTTAACTCCGGGACTTCATTTTGCTTTATGCCTTACTATCGTAGTTAATCCTGCATATGTAAAAACATACTTTGATCTAGACAATTATTACTAAGCTTGAATCATGTTGCCCGTCATGTCATTAGTCTATCGACGCTTTGCCCGATTCTTCGGCGCATCATCCTCTCTTGTGGCCTATTACCCAATCGGCTAGTTGACTCCGCAACTCAGATATCCTTAGCGTAATATCTGCTCTTCTTGACCTGATGCCCAAATCCATGGCCCAAAGCCTTCTGTCGATACGTCGACCGATTCTCTAGCTCAAAGTCCAATTTTCTGACATGTTCCACCGGCCCAATATGATTCTTCCTGCTTTAATTGTCTTATCCTGATTGAAGCATCCTGCATCACAAAAAACATAGATCAAATCATAAACACTTATTAATTGGTTTCATCATCAAAATATGAGATTCAACAATCTTCCTCTTTTTGATGATGACGGAGTTAACCTTAACTCCTCCTATCAATATGCCTTATTGATAGAACCTTAAATTCAAGCTGAATTTAAGTTATTGTAAATTTCATCATGAATATTTGTAACATGTCATCATACATAACATGATAATACTTCTCCCCTTTGTCATCGACAAAAAAGAGAAGTGTAACTTTCTAGTGTTTGAGATATTCAAATTTAAATCATTGTATAATAAACATAATTTTCAATCTTATCATTATGCAATCTAGTAATAATTAAAGATGTGCATGTTAGCATGTTTTGCCTCTTGAGATAGGCAAGTTAACAATCTTCGGTGATTTTCAAGGTAGCATTTTCTTTTCTTTAGAAAAGTGTGATTTTTTTTTTCCTGTTTCGTTTGTAATGTTTGAGCTAGCAATATTTCTCCCCCATTGTCATTGTCAAAAAGAAGGGAAGAATATAATGTTTGTAATTCTTTTTCCCTTTACATCAATTTCCAAATCATGATAAAGGTAAATAACAAAGATGAAAAATCAAGTCATGAATATCAATATAATTTTTCATGATGAATATTTTATCATTGCATGCATCATTATCATAAGTTTAAGTATTGCATGCATAATACCAAATCATTATCTATATAAAATATAAAATCATCATGTATGATTCCAAATCATCATTCCATAGTATCATTTCAGAAAATGATAAATATTGATTTTGACATCATTAAAGAAAATTATAGTGTTGCATGCATTTTTATCTAAGGGAAATATTATAGTATTTCATGCATCATCCCAAATCATTTCAAGGCATACAAACCATAAATACAAAGAAATCATGTCATGAAAGATAAGACCACTTCAATACTAAAAGACATGATTCATATAGTAAATCTCTTCTTTAAATAAAATACTAAGAATAAAAATCATAAGTGTACAAAGAAGAGATATTGAAAAAAAATCTCAAGTAATAAATCCAAGAACTCACAAGGAAAATCAAGATTCATTTAGAAAATCTCCTCTTACGAAGATAGCAAGTAGAATCGTAGGAGAACGATTAATAAAAAATCTTGATTCATAATAAATCTTTCAAGTTATAATCAATTCATGAATACTGAAAGAACATTCATGATTTATTTGGATAATTTTTCTCTTTTGTAAATGAGAAGAAGAAGCATAGGAGATATAAGATTTTGACTCATAAATCTCAAGAATATGTGAAAGATTTGGATAAAAAGTCATTCAAATTTAACTCATCAAAATTATTTTCATTGTCCAAATCATTTTCATGGTCCAAGAGATTTATAAAAATAGGTTCATTAGTCTCTTTTTTTGAAAAGTAGATAAAGAAGAGAAATTTTTTAAGGAGAAAGCTTTCCTCTTTTTAGTTTATCTTATACAAGCATGTCTTTGTCTTTTTTATCCCAAATCAAAATATATATACATCATCTTTTAAAATGAAAGTGCAAGATTTATCATAAAAATCATCAAGATCAATGAATCACCAAAAATCATCATGTATAACTTTAAAATCTTATGCATAAAATCATCAATCATGGTATCAAAATATTTAATATTTTATTACATCATTACGCAATATTAAATATACAATCGTCAACACTTACACTATTTCATATGAGCATGTCTTTTTTTATTTATGCCAAATCAAAACATGTATCATTTTTAAAACCGAAAAAGCAACTTTCATTACGGTACAATCCGGTAAGCCATAAATCACAAAATTCATTAAGCATAATTTTAAAATATAAAATTATTAAGCATGATCATTATGCATCATTAATTTATGCATGAAATCATTAATCATTGAGCATCTTTAATCAAAATCGAGAAACAATACGGAAATCAATATGATACACATTAATACTTCTTAAAAACATACATAGGATTATCATTATATTTAAATCTAGTATTTTATTACTTTATCATAAAGCATATAATTTTCATGATCATTACTAGAAGGATAAGCATGATTCCTAATTTTTTTACATTTTCATTACATTATTAAACTTACAATTTTCAAGAAAAAAATATATAATTTTCTTAAACTAAATTAAAAACAACTCATGAAAAATATCAAGTAATTTCAAAGTAAACTAAAGGAGTTTCATTTGAGTTGTTTACCTCATTGATGAGAGTCACCAAAGCAAGGTTTGCCACTTCGTCTTTATCGGTTTGCTCCTCTTTTTCGGATGAACTCGTTTCATCCCAATTTGTGTTCTTTTTATGTTTGTTTTTATTTTTTGATTGTTATTTCATGAACCTTTTAAATTTCATGAGTAGTTCAAGTTCACTATCAATTGAGCTTATGCTCGAGTGGTCTTCAATTGTTCTAAGTCCGAAATCCTATGTTCTTTGGAAGGTGGTTCTCAAGTTTTTCATATGCATTGCACGTCATTTCATAGGTCATCAAAGACCCTATAAGTTTTTTAATTGGTAAATTGTCCAAGTTTTTTTATTCTTGAATAGCCGCTACTTTTGAATTCTAAGTTTTAGAAATTGAGCGAAAAACTTTATTCACAAGTTCAAGATTCAAAAAATATTTGCCAAATGATTTTAAATTATTGACAACATCCGTAAAGCAGGTGTACATATCAACAATAGTTTCACTTGGCTTCAATTGAAATAGCTCAAAATTATGCATTAAAAAATAAATCTTTGAATCTTTTACTCTATTAGTGCCTTCGTGTGTGATTTTGAGAGTGTGTCATATGTCGAAAGCCGTTTAGCACATAGAAATTTGATTAAACTTAGTTTTATCTAAAGCGCAAAATAGAGCGTTCATAACTCTAACATTTAAGGAAAAAGTCTTCTTCTCCAAATCATTCCTATGGTTTATTAGAAAAGAAGACATTCTAAAATCGCTTTCGATAATATTTCATAAATTCAAATCTAAAGAAAGCATGAAACTCTCATTCGAGTTTTCCAGTAAGTGTAGTATGTCCCATTGAATAAGGGAGGACGAATGAGCGAGTGACCCTCTTGAAAGCTGAAAAGAGTCATTTCTCATTGGGTGTTAAACAAAATGAGAAAACAAGGCTATGACACCAATTGTTAGGAATAGAGTCAGCACTAAGTGGGGGGGGGGGGGGGGGTGAATTAGTGCAGCGGTAAAATACATCGATTCTGAAACTTTTTGTACGATAAAAGTCGAACTCGAAAATGCTTAACTTGAAAGCATGTTCATAAATTTATTGAAGGCAGTAAGCAAGTAAACTGGTTTACAATAAAGTAAATTGCTTAAGATAAAATGCAAACCATATTTTAGAGTAGTTCGGTCGTCGTGACCTACATCCACTTCGTCGATTCCCCTTCCGTCAAGGCCACCGGCATCCACTATTGGTCTTCCTTTAATAGGTGAAGACCAACCACCTTTTGTACCCTTCTTCTCCTTTTCACGGGTTTAGGAGATAACCATTACAAGCACACACACTCCTCCTAAACAAAATTCTAGACTTACACTAGAGGAGAGGATTTCTCAAGTGATCGAAATAGCGTTTCTTCACTTTTAAATTCTCTGTGCTTATATTTATTAACCAGGGATGAGAGGGGTATTTATAGTTATAGGCCTCAAGTTGATTCAAACTTGGAGCCTAAAAACATCTCATCCCGGGTTTCCTAGGTTCGGGCGATACCACCGCCTATGCTGGGCGGTACAACCGCCAATGTCAGTCTGACACTAACATTGCACTGGGCGGTTCCATCACCCAGTCTGGCGGTACCACCGCCTGGGAGGCTATGCTGGGTGGTACCACCGCCCAGACTGGTGATACCACCGCTTGCAACCTCTCGGAGGTTGTGTCTGGGTGGCACTACCACCCAGATCGATGGTACCATCGCCTGACATAGTCCCGGAGACTGTGCCATGACGGTGTCACCTCTTGGGGCACTGTTTGGGCCTTTTCATTGGGCCCAACATATTTCTTACATGAGCCCAACTAGCCCCTAATTAGGTTGGCCCAATTTCAATCTCAATTATGTGCTAACTATGAATACTAAGATATTTCCTAAGCTAAACAAGTCCGTAAGACTAGTTTCTTCCAGCGAGCTTCCTGTGATCTTTCGGCGAACTTCCGATGATCTATTGGCAATGTTCCAACGAACTCCTGATAAGCTCCTGGACTTCATGAAGAACTTCTTGACGAGTTCCAACGAGCTTCTTTGGCAAGCTCCTGGACTTCTCGGTTGGTTCCGACAGAACTTCCGACGAATGTCCGGACTTCCGATGAACTCTCAAACTCCCAACGAAATCGTGTTCTTGACTCTGGGACTTTATTTTACTTTATGCCTTGCTATCGTAGTTAATCTGGTACTTGTAAAAACACACTTCGATCTAGATAATTATTACTAAGCTTGAATCATGTTGTCCGTCATGTCATTGGTCTATCGACGCTTCACCCGATTCTTTGGCGCATCGTCCTCTTTTATGGCTTATTGCCCAATCCGTCAGTTGACTCTGCAACTTTGATATCCTTGGTGCAATATCCACTCTTCTTGGTCCGATGCCCAAATCTATGGCCCAAAGCCTTCTGTCGATACGTCGACCGATCCTCTAGCTCGACATTCAATCTTCTAACATGTTCTACCGGCCCAACATGATTCTTCCAGCTTTAATTGTCTCATCCTGATCGAAGCATCCTACATCACTAAAAATACAGATCAAATCATAAACACTTATCAATTGCTTTCATCATCAAAATACGAAATTTAACAATCTCCCCCTTTTTGATGATGATAACCAATTGATGATGGAGTTAACCTTAACTCCCCCTATCAATATGCCTTATTGATAGAACCTTGAATTCAAACTAAATTCAAGTCATTATAAATTTCATCATGAATATTTGTAACATGTCATCATGCATAACATGATCATACTTCTCCTCCTTTGTCATCAACAACAAGTCATTGCAAATTTCATCATGAATAATAAACATAATTTCTAATTTTATCATTATGCAATCTAGCAATAATTAAAGATGTGCATGTTAGCATGTTTTGCTTCTTGAGATAGGCAAGCTAGCAATCTTTGATGATGTTCAAGATAGCATTTTCTTCTCTTTTGAGAAGTGTGATTTTTTTTTTGCTTCCTTTGTAATGTTTGAGCTAGCAATATTTCTCCCCCTTTGTCATTGTCAAAAAGAAGGGAAGAATACAATGTTTGTAATTATTTTTCTCTTTACATCAATTTCTAAATCATGACAAAGGTAAATAACAAAGATGAAAAATCAAGTCATGAATATCAAAACAATTTTTCATCATGAATATTTCATCATTGCATGTATCATTATCATAAGTTTAAGTATTGCATGCATAATACCAAATCATCATGTATATAAAATATAAAATCATCATTACATGTATGATTCCAAATCATCATTCTAGAGTATCATTTCAGAAAATGATAATTATTAATTTTGATATCATTAAAGAAAATCATAGTGTTGCATGCATCAACCCAAATCATTTCAAGACATACAAGCCATAAATACAAAGAAATCATGTCATGAAAGATAAGACTACTTGAATACTAAAAGATATGATTCATATAGTAAATATTTTCTTTAAATAAAATACCAAGAATAAAAATCATAGGTGTACAAAGAAGAGATCTTGAAAAAAAATCTCAAGTAATAAATCCAAGAACTCACAAGAAAAATCAAAATTCATTTAGAAAATCTCCTTTTAAGAAGATAACAAGTAGAATCGTAGGAGAACGATTAATAAAAAATCTTGATTCATAATAAATCTTTCAAGTTATAATCAATTCATGACTACCGAAAGAATATTCATGATTCATTTGGATAATTTTTCTCTTTTGTAAATGACAAGAAGAAGCATAAGAGATATAAGATTTTGATTCATAAATATCAAGAATATGTGAAAGATTTGGATAAAAAGTCATTCAAATTTAACTCATCAAAATTATTTTTATGGTCTAATAGATTCATAAAAATAGGTTCATTAGTCTCTTCTTTTTGAAAAGTCGATATAGTAGAGAAATTTTTTAAGGAGAAAGCTTTCCTCTTTTTAGCTTGTTTTATACAAGCATGCTTTTGTCTTTTTTATGACAAATCAAAATATATATATCATCTTTTAAAATGACAGTGTAAGATTTATCATAAAAATCATCAAGATCAATAAATAACCAAAAATCATCATGTATAACTTTAAAATCTCATGCATAAAATCGTCAATCATTGTATCAAAATATTTAATATTTTATTATATCATTATGCATCATTAAATATACAATCGTCAACACTTACACTATTTCATATGAGCATGCTTTTTTTTATTTATGCCAAATCAAAACATGCATCATTTTTAAAACCTAAAAAACAACTTTCATTACGGTACAATCCGGCAAGCCATAAATCACAAAATTCATTAAGTATAATTTTGAAATATAAACTTATTAAGCATGATCATTATGCACCATTACTTTGGGCATGATATCATTAATCATTGAGCATCTTTAATTAAAATCGAGAAACAATTTGAAAATCAACATGAGACACATTAATGCTTCTTAAAAACATATATAGGATTATCATTAGATTTAAATCTAATATTTTATTATTTTATCATAAAACATACAATTTTCATGATCAATACTAGAAGGATAAGCATGATTCCTAATTTTTTTGCATTTTCATTACATTAGGAAACATGTAATTTTTAATAAAAATTATATAATTTTCTTATACTAAATTAAAAACAACTAATGAAAGATATCAAGTAATTTCAAAGTAAACTAAAGGAGTTTCGTTTGAGTTATTTACCTCATTGACGAGAGTCACCAAAGCAAAGTTCGCCACTTCGTCTTCATCGGTTTGCTGCTCTTCTTCGGATGCACTCATTTCGTCCCAATTTGTGTTCTTTTTAAGTTTATTTTTAATTTTTGATTGTTGTTTAACAAACCTTTTAAATTTCAAAAGGAGTTCAAGTTCATCACTTGAGCTTATGTCGAGTGGTCTTCAATTGTTCCAAGTCAAAAATCCTTCCTATTCTTTGGAAGGTGGTTCTCAAGTTCTTCACATGCATTGCACGTCATTTCATAGGTCATCAAAGACCCTATAAGTTCTTCAATTGGTAAATGGTTCAAGTTTTTTGATTCTTAAATAGCCGTTACTTTTGAATTTCAAGTTTTAGAAAGTGAGTGTAAAACTTTATTCATAAGTTGAAGATCCAAAAAATATTTGCCAAAAGCTTCTAAACTATTAACGACATCCGTAAAGCGGGTGTACATGTCAATAATAGTTTCGTTCGGCTTCATTTGAAACAGCTCGAAATCTTATATTAAAAAATTAATCTTTAAATCTTTTACTTTATTAGTACCTTCGTGTGTGATTTTGAGAATGTGCCATATATCAAAAGTTGTTTCAAACATAGAAATTCGATTAAACTCAATTTTATCTAAAGAGCAAAATAGAGTATTCATAGCTCTAGCATTTAACAAAAAAGTCTTCCTCTCTAAATCATTCTAATGGTTCATTGGAAGAGAAACATTCTAAAACCGTTTTTGATAATATTCCATAAATTCAAATATAAAGAAAGCAAGAAAACTCTCATTCGAGTTTTCCAATAAGTGTAGTCCGTCCCATTGATTAAGGGAGGACGAATGAGAGAGTGACCCTCTTGAAAGCCAAAAAAAGTAATTTCTCATTGGATGTTAAACTAAATGAGAAAACGAGGCTCTGATACCAATTGTTAGGAACAGAGTCGGCACTAAAAGGGGAGGTGAATTAGTGTAGTGGTAAAATATGTCGATTCTGAAAACTTTTCGTACGATAAAAGCTAAACTCGGAAATGCTTAATTTGAAAGCATGTTCGTAAATGTATTGAAGGCAGTAAGCAAGTAAAATGGTTTGTAGTAATGTAAATTGCTCAAGATGAAATGCAAACCAGATTTTAGAGTGGTTCGGTCATCGTGACCTACATCCACTTCACCGATTCCTCTTCCGTCGAGGCCATTGGCATCCACTATCGGTCTTCCTTCAATAGGCAAAGACCAACCATCTTTTACACCCTTCTTCTCCTTTTCACGGGTTTAGGAGATAACCTTTATAAACACACACACTCCTAAACAGAATTCTAGACTTAGACTAGAGGAGGGGATTTCTCAAATGATTACAATAGCATTTCTTCACTTTTAAACTCTCTATGCTTGTGTTTATTAACCAGGGATGAGAGGGGTATTTATAGGACTCAAGTTGATTTAAACTTGGAGCCTGAAAATATCTCATCCCGGGTTTCCTAGGTTCGGGCGGTACCACCGTCAGTGTCAGTCTGACACTAACACTGCACTGGGCGGTACCATCGCTTGGGAGGTTATGCTGGGCAGTACCATCGCCCGCCTGACATAGTCTCGTAGATTGTGCCATGACAGTATCACCTCTTGGGGCACTGTTTGGGTCTTTTCATTGAGCCCAACATAATTTTTACATAGGCCCAACTAGCCCCTAATTAGGTTGGCCCAAATTCCAATCCAAATTATGTGCTAACTATGAATTCTAAGACATTACCTAAGCTAAACAAGTCCGTAAGTCTAGTTTCTTCCGACGAGCTTCTAGCGATCTTCCGGTGAACTTCCGAGGATCTCTCAATAATGTTCCAGCGGACTCTCGGCAAGCTCCTATACTTCACAATGAACTTCTTGGCGAGTTTTAATGAGCTTCTTTGGCAAGCTCTTGGACTTATCGGTTGGTTCCGACAGAACTTCCGACGAACGTCTAGACTTCCGACGAACTCTCGAACTCCCAACGAATCACGTTCTTGATTCCGGGACTTTATTTTGCTTTATGCCTTACTATTGTAGTTAATCCTGCATATGTAAAATTATACTTCGATCTAGACAATTATTACTAAGCTTGAATCATGTTGTCCGTCATGTCATTGGTCCATCGACGCTTCGCCCGATTCTTCGACGCATCATCCTCTCTTGCGGCCTATTGCCCAATCGGCCAATTGACTCCACAACTCCGATATCCTTGGCGCAATATTCGCTCTTCTTGGCCCGATGCTCGAATCCATGGCCTAAAGCCTTCTGTCGATACGTCGACCGATCCTCCGGCTCAATGTCCAATCTTCTAACATGTTCCACCGGACCAACATGATTCTTCCTACTTTAATTGTCTCATCCTGATCAAAGCATCCTATGTCACTAAAAACACAGATCAAATCATAAACACTTATCAATTGGTTTCATCATCAAAATACAAGATTCAACAATAAATTCCAAAAGTCTATGAGTTGAATCTTCTCTTTTGTAAATATCACTAGAAGGAAAAAGCGATCTTGATTTAAAAAGAAAACTCAAGTTACAAAAAAAACAAGAAGTTCGAAAAATGTATCAATGAATTTATGCATTCAAAAGATTTATCATGCCTAATTCTTAGAGTGTTGCATGCGTTATACCATCATCAACAAGTGCATCATGTCATGCATGATTCAAATCATCATCATATCTTTCTCTCCCTTTGTCATCAACAAAAAGAAGAAAAGTGCAACTAGTATATTTTTGAAACATGTAATTGCTACTTCACTATAGAACATGCAAACTTAGCAAGTTTTAGAGATATGAAAATTAGTAAAAATATATATTTTTTTAGATGTACAAGATAGCTTATTTTTGCATCTTCATAAAATGTGTAAGTTAGCAAACTTTGTTTCTCTTGAGATTTACAATATAGTATTTCTGCTTCTCTTTTGAGATAAGCAAGTTAGCAAGTTTTGCTCTCCCTTTATTATTGTCAAAAAGAAGGGATGGTTACAATAGTGCAAAATTTTTCTCATTACATCAGTTTTCAAATCATCACATGAAATATATGAAGAAAATAAAATTTAAGTTGTGAATATTAAGAGACGAATTATGATTCTTTTAGATAACGAAAAGAAGAGTCATATTAAACAATCTTGATTTATAAGAATCTCAAGTTATTATTATCAAAGAATCAAGATCATGATATAGATAAAACTCCTCTTTTGTAAAGAGCAAAAAGAATCGTAGGAGAAACAAATAAAATATCTTGATTCAAGTATAAGAAATCTTAAGTTGTCAAGATCATGATTTATATATCAAAGAAAAATCTCAAGTTATAATAAAAAAATCATGATTCATAAAAAAATCTCCTCTTAAATAATACGAGAACACATAATAAGATATCTTGATTCATAAAAGATTTCAAGTTATAATTCCAAGAAATCAAGAGAAACCATGATTCATATGTTCAAAATTTTAAAGTTATAATTCACAAGAAAAATCATAAAAAAAATCTCCTCTTTAGTAAACGATAAGAAGAAAGGAGAACATGGTTCATGCATAAGAAATATTGAGTCATCAAGTGAGGAAATCATGATTCATGTGACAAAAAGATTATCGATTCATGCATTGGAGTAAATATTTTTTAAATTATCATTACTTCAACTCATCATGCATAATTTTAAAATGAAAAACCATCAAATATGATACAAACATTTATTTTCAACTCATTCAATTTTTCAAATCATCAAAATCACTTTCAAGAGATTCTAAATGACATAAATAGATTTATCAATTTCTTATTGAAAACTCGACAATATTTTAGGGATAGAGACATTTTTAAGAATAATGCATTCCCCCTTATTTATAAGTTTCAAGATACAAGTATGCCTTTCTCTTTTATGTCAAATAGAAATATGCATCATCATTTAAATCCAAAACCAAGATTTTGCAAGCATCATCAAGATCAATTGTGTAACATATAATTCCAAAACATAAGATTTCAAATGTATTAAATCTCATATTTTGATGATGAAACCAATTGGTAGTATTTATTATTTGATCTGTATTTTGAGTGACGCAGGAAGCTTCGATCAGGGAGAGACAATTAAAGCAGGAAGAATCATGTTAGGCTGGAGAAAAATATGCTAGAAGATTAGACATTGAGCCGAACGATCGGTTGACGTATTGGCAGAAGGCTTCGGGCCATGGGTTCGGGCATCGGGCTAAGAAGAGCGAAAATTTCACTAAGGAAATCGGAGTTGCGGAGGTCAACTAGCCGATTGGGCAATAGGCCGTAAGAGAGGACGATGCACCAAAGAATCAGACGAAGCGTCGATGAACCAATGATATGCCAGACAACATGATTCAAGCTTTATAATAATTGTCTAAGATCAAAGTAGGTTTTAACTATATAGGATTAACTATGATAGTGATCAAGGCATAAAGAAAAATGAAGTCATGGAGTCAAGAACGAGATTTTGTTGGGAGTTCGAGAGTTCGTCGAAAGTCCGGACGTTCATTGGAAGTTATGCTAGAATTAACCGAGAAGTCCAAGAGCTTACCAAAGAAGCTCATCGGAACTCATCAAGAAGATCATCATGAAGTCCAAGAGCTTGCTGGGAGTCCGTTGGAATATTGTCGAGATATCGTTGGAAGTTCGTCGGAAGTTCGCCGGAAGCTCGCTGGAAGAAACCTAGACTTACCGGACTTATTTAGCTTATTGTATACCTTAAATTTCATAGTTAGTACATAATTAGGAAGGAATTAGGTCAACCCAATTAGGGATCAGTTGGGCCCAAGTTTGGGCTATGTTAGACAAGTGAAAGGCCCAAACAATGACCCAACAAATGGCACTGTCGTGGCATAGTCTCCGAGACTGTGTCAGTGTTAGGATCGAGAGCACTAAGAGGGGGGGGGGTGAATTAGTGCAGCGGAAATCTTACAGCAATTTAAAACTGAAAGGTGCGTTCGATCAATAAAATCTATTATGATGCAAAAGCCGATTCACAGTTTGTATTTAAGCGCAGTTTGCGTCTAAGCGCAGATTGCGTCTAAGAGCAGTTTACGTCTAAACGCAGTTTGCGTCTAAACGCAGTTTTACGTCTAAACTCAGTTTTACGTCTAAACGCAGTTTTACGTCTAAACGTAGTTTTACGTCTAAACGCAGTTTTACGTCTGAACGTAGTTTTGCGTCTGAACACAGTTTTACGTCTAAACGTAGTTTTGCATCTGAACGCAGTTTTGCGTCTGAACGCAGTTTTGCGTCTGAACGCAGTTTTGCGTCTAAACGTGGTTTTACGTCTAAACACAATTTTGCGTCTAAACGCAGTTTTACGTCTAAACGCAGAAACTGAACTTTGAAAATCTTTTTGTGAATGTGCAGAAAGCAGTTCGCAGTTATGAATGGAATCAAAGCGTAAGCGTAAACTGCGATGTAAAGATCGTACGAAAACACCGATTTACGTCTCAATGCAGATTCGGAAAGATCTGAACTTAGAGAATCGTTCGTAAAAGCGCAGAGGGCAGTAGCTATGTAGGATGTTTGCAGTAATGATAAAGTGCTAAAAAATAAACGCAAACCAGAGATTTAGAGTGGTTCGGTCAGTCTTGACCTACTCCACTTTTGGCTTCCTCCACCGATGAGGTTGCCGACGTCAACTAGAGGCCTTCCTTCAATAGGCGAAGGCCAACTGCCCTTTTACAGTTTCTCTCCTTTTGACAGGCTCAGGAGACAACCTTTACTGGAGAGGTTGCACCGCCTGGCAGAGCTCGGAGACTGAGCCCAGGCGGTTGCACCTCTCTATCAGAGGCGGTTGCACCGCCTGAGTCTGGCTCGAAGACAGAGCCCCCGGCGGTGCCACCTCTTGACTGAGGCGGTTGCACCGCTCTGCCAGAGCTCGAAGACCGAGCTCAGGCGGTGCTACCTCTCTATCAGGGCGGTTCCACCGCCCAGTCTAGCTCGAAGACCGAGCTCAGGGCGGTTGCACCGCCTGGCTGGGGCGGTTGCACCGCCTGGTGCAATCAGGGTCCGAATGGTTCGCTCCATTCGGCCCAATTTGAATCTTTTCAGGGGCCCAATTGCCCCAAGATTAAGCTAATGGGATCACCTCCCATTTTCAAGCTTAATCATCGTGCTAACTACGATTAACTCTAAGACAACTTCTGCAGCTATGCTCCGATGCGTCAATCGCTTCTTCCGGCGAGTTTCCGGCGAACTTCCGTCGATCATCCGATAAACCCTCGGTGATCCTTCTGCGGACATCCGGCATACTCCTGGACTTTGCGACGATCCACTTGGCGAGTTCCGACGAGCTTCGCTTGGCAAGCTTCTGGACTTCTCGGATCTGTTCTCGTTGAACCTCCGACGACCGTCCGAACTTCCGTCGAACTCTCGAACTCCCAACGTGATCATGATCTTGACTCCGGCGCAACTCCTGCTGCTTTTCTAACTTTCATCGTAGTTAATCCTGCACAACAAAACAAAACTTCGATCGAGACAATTAATCCTAAGCAATTAACCAAGTTGTCCGACATGTCATTGGTCCCTCGACGCTTCGTCCGATTCTTCGGCGCATCGTCCTCTTCTGCAGCCTATTGCCCAATCGGCCAGTTGACTCCGCAACTCCGATATCCTTAGCACAATACCCGCTCTTCTTGGCCCGATGCCCGAGTCCACGGCCCGAAGCCTTCTGTCGATACGTCGACCGATCCACCGACCCGACGTCCAATCTTCTGACATGTTCCTTCGGCACAACATGATTTTCCTGCTTTAATTGTCTCATCCTGATCGAAGCATCCTGCGTCACTCAAAACGCAGATTAAATCATAAACATATATCAAGTAGTTTCATCATCAAAATACGAGATTCAACAATCTCCCCCTTTTGATGATGACAACCACTTGATGACGGAGTTAAACTTAACTCCCGGAGTTTAAACATAACTCCCGAAGTTTAAATAAACTCCCCCTATCAATATGCCATATTGATAGAACCTTGAATTCAAACTGAATTCAAGTCATTGCAATATTCATCATGAATACTTGCAACACGTCAACATGAACATATGCATAAACTTATGCATCACATATCATGTCATCAACATACTTTCATCAACATACTTCTCCCCCTTTGTCATCAACAAAAAGGAGAAGTATCACAATCAATCGTTTGTGATATTGATTCAACTCATTGCATGAAAAACATAGTATCAAGTTTTATCATCATGCAATCTTGGAGCTAGAAGATTTAGCAAGTGTTACATCATGCTTAGAACATTCATGCTATCAAGTTTTAGATATGCAAGTTTTATAGCATATAAGATAGCACTTTTGGTAATGTTCAAGATAGCAAGTTCTACATCATGCAAGCTAGCAAATTAGAGATGTTCAATAAGGCAACTCTTGCTTCTTGAAAATTTTTCTCTCTTTAGACCAACAAGCTAGCAGTCTTTATGATATACAAGTTTCACAATATATAAGCTAGCAAAAATTTCGAAAGCAAATGCAAGATAGCTTTCTTGTGTATGCTCATGATTCTTGTTTCGTATTGCAATGTGCAAATTGCAAGTTTTGCTTCTTGAGATATTCAAGATAGTGATGTTCAAGAAGACATTTTTTCTTCTTGAAATAAGCAAGTTAGCAATCTTTGCTACTTAAGATAGGCAAGCTAGCAATCAAGTTTTTGCATCTTCTTGACTTGTACAAGCTAGCTATCTCCCCCTTTATCATTGTAAAAAGGAAAGAGAGAATACAGTTTTGTAGTTCTCTTTTCCTTTTACAACGATTTCAAAATCATGACAAATGATGAATAATCAAGTTATGAATGTCAAGACAATTTTTCATCATGAATATTTTATCATTGCATGCATCATTATCATAAATTGAAGTATTACATGCATGATATCATATCACCATTCATAATTACATTAATGTTTCAATATAACAATTTCTTCTCAAAATGTGTAACTTGGCACTCATAGCATTTTAAATCATGATTTACATCATATGCAATACATCACATCATAATTAGAAAGCACAAGTATTGCATGCATAATTGTACATCATAAATGTTTCATATCATGATGGTATCAATTTTGTCAAATTATATCCTACCATGCATGATCAAAACTTCTCCCCATTTTATCATTGAAAACAAGAAGAAAGTAGGGGGAAGAGCATAAAAGTGTTAAATATTTCAATTATTTCAAGGCATTTACATCATAGATCAAGTCATGATTCGTGATTCATTATAAAGCAAGTTAGTTTTCAATCATCACATAAGGCTTTTAAGGAATTTTTGAAACATAGGAGAATGATTAATTTAAGCATACAATGTTTCAATCCAATTCAAGTCATGAATATCAATGCTTTCATATTGTGAGTATCAATTCATGAATACCACAAGTTATTATTTGTGACTTCAATTTTGCAAGATCAAGATTATGATTTAGATAAAACTTATTCAAATCAAATCATTAACTTGAAATTCATAATCAAGTCATTAAAATTAATTTCGAGATTCACAAAATATCATGAAATCATTAATCTCGATCAGATGGGAAAAGTATTTTATTAAGATATTCTTTTTCATCTAAGCATGCCTTAGTCTTTATATGCCAAATTAAGATAAGCATGAAAGTTCAAGACATAAGGCAAAGAAATCTTGTATTATGAAATATATGATATCAAGGCTCATGATTCATTCGAAAAGATATAGTACAAAGAGCAACTTGAAACATTCTTATCAAGATCACATTTTAAAATATTCCAAGTTTCAAGATATCAATATGACACTTCATTGAATTGCATTTCATTTGAAGAACTCCTTTTTGATAAATGTAGGGAGCATAATGAACGATCTTGATTTATAAAGAGCTTCATGTTATAATTATCAAGATCATGATTATGATTATTCTCTTTAGCAAAGAATCACAAAAGCACTTTATTTTTACATAAGAAATCTCATTGTATTATGATTTATAAATTCTTTTTCTGCACATGAATCATAGGAGATATGAATGTGAAACAAATCTTTGCAAGCAAAAACACTATCATTCATATTTCAAGATGGAATTTATAAGCAGGAATCATTTCATTAAATCCATTTTAGAAAAATAGTTTTCATAAGTGTATGAGAAAATCTTATTGTTAGGATACAAATTATTGAGTGAATCCGAAAATGAAATTAACGCTTTCATATATTCAGACATGATTTTTGCTATAGATCTTGAAATTAAATCAAGAAGATCAAACAAGCTCATGATCATGGATAACTTAAAATCTCATGCATAAAATTGTTAATAACCATTTAATATTACATCTTTATGCATTACTTTAAATCAAACGTGATTTCATTCAACAATGTTAATCAAACATGATAAACATTATTACTTCTTAACCATGATCAAAATCATTTTATTTGTTTATCATGCAATATTATCATTTTCGAAATTATTAGCATGATCATAATTTTTTGTATTTTTATTTTTAAACATGTAATTTTCAAGAAAATTAATTCTAAAAGAAAATATATCATGAAAGCATCAAGTAATTTTAAAATAAACCAAAGGCATTTTAATTACCTCAATGTCGTAGGCTAGTAAGGCGTAGTTTGCCGCCTTGCTTTTGTTGACTTTCTCGTCTTCAGAGGAGCTCGATTCATCCCAATTTTTGTTCTTCTTCTTGCGTTTAAAGCAAGTAGTTCCATTCTTTTTGCTTTTTAATTTTCGTTTCATTTGTAGTTTAAGTTCACCATCACTTGAGCTTACGCTCGAGTGGTCTTCAAATGTTCTATGTCCCAAATCCTTCCTGTTCTTTGGAAGGTTGGTTTGTTCATCATTGTCCTCATCACTTGAGTCATCGCTCAAGTGGCATTCATTTGTCCAGAGTTCCAAATCCTTCCTGTTCTTTGGAAGGTCATTGAGTTCAATATGTTCATCATGTGCATTGTGCACCATTTCATATGTCATCAATGAACCAATTAGTTCTTCAAGTGGTAAGTTGTTTAGGTTTTTTGATTCTTGAATAGCAGTTACTTTTGAATCCCACTTTTTAGAAAGAGAACGCAAAATCTTGTTTACGAGTTCAAAATCCGAAAAACATTTTCCAAGAGCTCTTAAACTATTGACGACATCCGTGAAACGGGTGTACATGTCACCTATAGTCTCGCTTGGTTGCATTTGAAAAAACTCAAAATCATGCAATAAAAAGTTAACTTTCGAGTTTTTGACTCTACTAGTTCCCTCGTGCGTGATTTCAAGAATTCGCCAAATGTCAAAAGCCATTTCACACGTAGAAATCCGATTGAACTCATTTTTGTCCAATGCGCAAAATAAGGCATTCATAGCCTTTGCGTTTAAAGAAAAATTCTTCTTCTCCAAAACCGACCATTCGTTCATCGGTTTGGAGGGAAGTTGAAAACTGTTTTCAATGATACTCCATAAGTCTAAATTCGTAGAAATCAAGAAAACTCTCATTCGAGTTTTCCAATAAGTGTAGTCCAATCCGTTAAACAACAGTGGACGAAAGACCGAAAAGCCCTCTTGAAGAGCCATTTCTCTCAGGTGTAAATCCGAAATGAGAAATACCCCGCTCTGATACCAATTGTTAGGATCGAGAGCACTAAGAGGGGGGGGGGTGAATTAGTGCAGCGGAAATCTTACAGCAATTTAAAACCGAAAGGTGCGTTCGATCAATAAAATCTATTACGATGCAAAAGCCGATTCACAGTTTGTATTTAAGCGCAGTTTGCGTCTAAGCGCAGATTGCGTCTAAGAGCAGTTTACGTCTAAACGCAGTTTGCGTCTAAACGCAGTTTTACGTCTAAACTCAGTTTTACGTCTAAACGCAGTTTTACGTCTAAACGTAGTTTTACGTCTAAACGCAGTTTTACGTCTGAACGCAGTTTTGCGTCTGAATGCAGTTTTACGTCTGAACGCAGTTTTACGTCTAAACGTAGTTTTGCATCTAAACGCAGTTTTGCGTCTGAACGCAGTTTTACGTCTGAACGCAATTTTGCGTCTGAACGCAGTTTTGCGTCTAACAGTGGTTTTACGTCTAAACACAGTTTTGCGTCTAAACGCAGTTTTACGTCTAAACACAGTTTTGCGTCTAAACGCAGTTTTACGTCTAAACGCAGAAACTGAACTTTGAAAATCTTTTTGTGAATGTGCAGAAAGCAGTTCGCAGTTATGAATGGAATCAAAGCGTAAGCGTAAACTGCGATGTAAAGATCGTACGAAAACACCGATTTACGTCTCAATGCAGATTCGGAAAGATCTGAACTTAGAGAATCGTTCGTAAAAGCGCAGAGGGTAGTAGCTATGTAGGAGGTTTGCAGTAATGATAAAGTGCTAAAAAATAAACGCAAACCAGAGATTTAGAGTGGTTCGGTCAGTCTTGACCTACTCCACTTTTGGCTTCCTCCACCGATGAGGTTGCCGACGTCAACTAGCTGCCTTCCTTCAATGGGCGAAGGCTAACTGCCCTTTTACAGTTTCTCTCCTTTTGACAAGCTCAGGAGACAACCTTTACAGATCCTTTCTCTCCTCTCTTTACAACTCAAGACTTGAAGAACAGAAGGAGGAGAACTTTAGGACTTTACACAAATTTGAGCTCTTAGAATCATTGAAAAGATCAAGAATTCGGTGTGGATCTGTATCTTTTCAGTGCTGAATGGGTGGGGTATTTATAGGCCCCATCCCAGTTCAAATTTGGAGCTCAAAACGATCAAATCGATCAAATCCCAGAATTCCGGGATCAGGCGATTGCACCTCTTGACTGGAGAGGTTGCACCGCCTGGCAGAGCTCGGAGACTGAGCCCAGGCGGTTGCACCTCTCTGTCAGAGGCGGTTGCACCGCCTGAGTCTGGCTCGAAGACAGAGCCCCCGGCGGTGCCACCTCTTGATTGAGGCGGTTGCACCGCTCTGCCAGAGCTCGAAGACCGAGCTCAGGCGGTGCTACCTCTCTGTCAGGGCGGTTCCACCGCCCAGTCTAGCTCGAAGACCGAGCTTAGGGCGGTTGCACCGCCTGGCTGGGGCGGTTGCACCGCCCAGTCTCGTAGCCCTGGCGGTTGCACCTCCTGGCCTAGGCGGTTGCACCGCCTGGTGCAATCAGGGTCCGAATGGTTCGCTCCATTCGGCCCAATTTGAATCTTTTCAGGGGCCCAATTGCCCCAAGATTAAGCTAATGGGATCACCTCCCATTTTCAAGCTTAATCATCATGCTAACTACGATTAACTCTAAGACAACTTCTGCAGCTATGCTCCGATGCGTCAATCGCTTCTTCCGGCGAGTTTCCGGCGAACTTTCGTCGATCATCCGATAAACCCTCGGTGATCCTTCTGTGGACATCCGGCATACTCCTGGACTTTGCGACGATCCACTTGGCGAGTTCCGACGAGCTTCGCTTGGCAAGCTTCTGGACTTCTCGGATCTGTTCTCGCTGAACCTCCGACGACCGTCCGAACTTCCGTCGAACTCTCGAACTCCCAACGTGATCATGATCTTGACTCCGGCGCAACTCCTGCTGCTTGTCTAACTTTCATCGTAGTTAATCCTGCACAACAAAACAAAACTTCGATCGAGACAATTAATCCTAAGCAATTAACCAAGTTGTCCGACATGTCATTGGTCCCTCGACGCTTCGTCCGATTCTTCGGCGCATCGTCCTCTTCTGCAGCCTATTGCCCAATCGGCCAGTTGACTCCGCAACTCCGATATCCTTGGCACAATACCCGCTCTTCTTGGCCCGATGCCCGAGTCCACGGCCCGAAGCCTTCTGTCGATACGTCGACCGATCCACCGGCCCGACGTCCAATCTTCTGACATGTTCCTTCGGCACAACATGATTTTCCTGCTTTAATTGTCTCATCCTGATCGAAGCATCCTGCGTCACTCAAAACGCAGATTAAATCATAAACATATATCAAGTAGTTTCATCATCAAAATACGAGATTCAACAGTCAGGCGGTGGTATTGCTTAGACACAGTCTTCTAAGTGGTGGTATCGTCAGACTAGGTGGTGGTACCGCCCAGTGTCAGGCTGTAGGCTGTGGTATCGCTCGTACCACAAAATTTCGAGGATTTAAATTTTGGCTCCAAGATTTGAAGCCATTTGGGGTCTATAAATACCCCAACTATTCGTACATAGAGAAGTAAGAAAAGTGAACAAAAACTCTATATTTCTAGAGTTGAAAACTCTTGTAAAGTATAGAATCCCTCCTAAAGTTTAGAGACCATTCTATGGGAGAGTGTGAGGAAAGCTATGTAAAAAGGGGGGTGTAAAGATTCTCTACTAAGCCTATAAAAGGATAATAGAGTTGTAAGAAAGAGGTTGATATTCGTTTATTAAAGGAAGATCGTTTGCATTTACTTCTTACCATTTACATTTACTACAAACTATCATTCTTTACTTGCTTTACATCCACTACATTCTTTTATATGCTTTCAGGTTAACATCTTCCGAAAGGGGTTTAATCATAACGAGATTTTGAATCGATGTAATTTTTACCACTGCACTAATTCACCCCCCACCCCCCACCCCTAGTGCTGACTCATTCCTAACAGTTGGTATCAGAGCCACATTTTTCTTATTTGGTTTAGCACCCAAGAGAAATAGCTCTTTTCGGCTTTCAAGAGGGTCACTCTCTCATTCGTCCTCCCATGTTCAATGGGACGGACTACATTTATTGAAAAACTCGAATGAGAGTTTTCTTGCTTTCTATGGATTTGAATTTATGGAATATTATCGAAAGTGGTTTTCAAAAGTCTTCTACTCTAATGAAAGAATGGACTGATTTGGAGAAGAAAACTTTTTCCTTAAATGCTAGAGCTATGAACGCTCTATTTTGCGCTTTGGATAAAACTGAGTTTACTCGGGTTTCTACTTGCGAAACGACTTTCGATATATGGCACACTCTCAAAATCACACACGAAGGCACTAATAGATTAAAAGATTCTAAGATAAATATTTTAATGCATGATTTTGAACTTTTTCGAGTAAAGCCAAGTGAAACCATTGTTGACATGTACATCTATTTTACGGACATCGTCAATGGTTTAAAAGCTCTTGATAAATATTTTTCTAATTTTGAACTCGTTAACAAGATCTTAAGATCTCTTTCTAAAAATTGAGAATAAAAAGTAATGACAATACAAGAAACAAAAGATTTAAATAAATTTTCACTTGAAGAACTTATCGGGTCCTTAATGACCTATGAAATGACTCATGATGCACTTGACGAATATGAGAACCACCTTCCAAAGAATATAAAGGATTTGAAACTTCAAACAATAGAATACCACTTGAGTGATGACTCAAGTGATGATGATGATGACCTAGAACTTCTCATAATAAATCTTAAAAAAACTTAAATCAAGAATCAAAGAATAAAAATAAACTTAAAAAGAATGCAACTACTTGTTATGAATTCAAGATGAAGAAATCACTTTGGGATGAATCAAGTTCATCCGAAGATGAAGAACAAACCAACAAAGGCGAGGTGGCAAACTATGCCTTAACGACTTTCGACGACGAGGTAACCAAAACCCCTTTACTTTATTTCGAAATTATATAATGCATTTCATAAGTTGTTTTAAATTTGCTTAGAAAAATTATATATATATTTTTAAAATTGCATGATGTAATAAAAATAAAATAAAAAATTTTGGGAGATCATGCTAGTAATTTTGAAAATGATAATGACAATTGTATGTTTTATGAAAATATAATAAAATATTAGATTTAAATCTAATGATTAATCCTATGTATGTTTTTAAGAAAAAATAATGTGTATCTAAATTAATGATTCCAACTTTGATTGAAAATGCTCAATGAAATCATAATTGATGTTTTAATGACATAATGATGTAAGATGTAATGAAAATATTAAAGTTTTGATACCATGCTTGATGATTTTATACTATGCACGAGATTTTGAAGCTATGCATGATGATTTTTGTGATTCATGGCTTATTAATCTTTGTCACAATGAAAGTTATTTTTTCGGTTTTAAATATGATGGATGGTTTTCATACGAAAAGCTTAAGCATACTTATATGAAATCAATCACATAAAATGAAACACATAAAAAGAAAAATGAATTATCATTGGAATTAAAATGATGAATCAAAATCTCTTATTTGAAGAAGCCTTATGTTTAATGAGTTATATATTTTTGGTTTTAATGGTTTTTATGATGAAAATTATTTTTCGATCATAAATGTTGATGCATGTTTTTATTTGACATAAAAAGACAAAGGCATGCTTGTATGAAACAAACAACTTAAAATGAAACATCTCTATCTTATTGATTTTTCGATAAAAGATTTATGACCCCATGTATATTATGCTTTTGTGAATCTCTTGGACTATGAAAATGATTTGAATTTGAATGAGTTTTATCGAAATCATAATTTCTCGAGATTTATAACTATTTTTTTTAATTGAAACATTATGCATGAATCAAGTTATCATGTGAATCTATCTACGTTGCCTTCATTGAATTTTCTAAAAAGTGATTTTGAGGATGATTTTGGATCTATTTTCATATGATTAATGAGATGATATATGCAACTAAATCATTTATTGTATTTACGACTTGTGATATATTCAACATGAAACATCCTTATTGATACATGTATAATTCACTCTTTTAAAAGAATATTTATCAAATCGTGATAAGATGTGATTCTCTTTATATGAATCAAGATTTTTCATTAATTGTCTTCTTACGATTCCTCTTGGTATTTTCTTAATAGGAGATTTTCTATATGAATCTTGAGAATTCTCATTCATGATAGGATGTAATGTAATTTGACATTTTGATATTATCATGATTTGAAATATTTATGATTTGGAATGATGTATTATGAATGCTTGAGTATTATGTATGATATACCCATAGTAATGACTTAGGTATCATGTATGAAGTAAGAATGAAATGTAGGGTTTTAAAATTGTGCATGTGTTAATTTGAAACTATAATGATGCTCAAACATATTGAAATAAAATTGATACTTTATATTTGTCATAATTTGAAAATTGATTAATTGTACCATTGTATTATTATTCTCCTCTTTTTGCCAATGACAAAGGGGGAGAAAGAATTATTAGTGTGCACATCTCAAAAGAGAGATTTGCTAGCTTGCATAATTCAAGAAGATGCAAAAACATGCTAGCTTGCTCATCTCAAAAGAGAAGTAAAGATTGCTAACTTACTTATTTCAAGAAGCAAAAGTTACTTTTTTGAACATCTCAATATTGCTAGCTTACATTTTCTAAAATGATGTAAAATAAAAAAATTATGCTAGCTTACATGATGAAAAACTTGTTAGAATTGCTAGTTTAAACATTGCAAAGGAAGTAAAAGTTGCTAGCATGCACTTCTCGAAGAAAGAATGATGCTATCTTGTGAATTTTGCTAAGTTACACTTTTCAAGAAAATGAAAAAATGATGCTATCTTGTATATTTCAAAAACTTGCTAGTTTGAACATCGTAAAGAAAAGCAAATATGCTAACTTGCACATCTTTAAATTTGTTAGCTTGTATGTTATAAAACTTGCATATCTCTAAAGATTGATAGATGCACTTCTTCTGTTTGTTGATGACAAAGGGGGAGAAGTTATGATGATAATCATGCATGCAATGATGTACTTGGATATTTTGATTATGCATGATTTTATAATGCATGCAATGATTTGATAAATTGGTTATTTCAATACTCATGTTGTATGCAATGTTGAAATACTATGATTTCAAAGTTTCTATCAATATGGCACATTGATAGGGAGAGTTTGTTTGAATTCCGGGAGTTAAGGTTTACTCCGTCAATCAATTTGTTGTCATCATCAAAAAGGGGAAGATTATTGAATCTCGGATTTTGATGATGAAACCAATTGATAGTGTTTATTATTTGATCTACGTTTTGAGTTAATGTAGGAAGCTTCGATCAGGGAGAGACAATTAAAGCAGGAAGAATCATGTTGAGCTAGTGAAAAACATGTTAGAAAATTGGAGATCGAGCCGAACGATCGGTCGATGTATCGGTAGAAGGCTTCGGGTCATGGGTTTGGGCATTGGGCTAAGAAGAGTGAAAATTGCACAAAGAAAATCGGAGTTGCAGAGGTCAACTAGCCGATTGGGCAATAGGTTGCAAGCAAGGACGATGTGCCGAAGAATTGGACGAAGCATCGATGAACCAATGACATGTCAGACAACATGATTCAAGCTTTGTAATAATTATCTAAGATTGAAGTAGGTTTTAATTGTGCAGGATTAACTACGATAGCGATCAAGGCATAAAGAAAATTAAAGTCCGGAAGTCAAGAACGAGATTTCATTGGGAGTTCGAGAGTTCGTCGGAAGTTCTACTGGAATTGATCGAGAAGTCTAAGAGCTTACCAAAGAAACTCATCAAAACTCACCAAGAAGATCATCATGAAGTCCAAGAGCTTGCCAAGAGTCCGTTGGAACATTACCGAGAGATCATCGGAAGTTCGCTGGAAACTCGCGAGAAGAAACCTAGACTTACCAGACTTATTTTGCTTATTGTATACCTTAAATTTCATAGTTAGCACATAATTGGGAAGGAATTGGGCCAACCCAATTAGGGGTTAGTTGGGCCCAAGTTTGGACTGTGTTGGGCCAAGTGAAAGGCCCAAATAATGACCCAATAAGTGGCACCATCGTGGCACAATCTCTAAGACTGTGTTAAGCGGTGGTATCGCTAGTCTGGGCGGTGGTACCGCCCAAACATAGTCTTCTAGGCGGTGGTACCAATAGACTAGGCGGTGGTACCACTAGACTGGGCAATGGTATCGCTCAGTGTTAGGCTGCAGGTGGTGGTACCGCTTGTACCCTGAAATTTCGGGGATTTAAATTTTGGCACCAAGATTTAAAGCCATTTGTGGTCTATAAATACCCCAGCTATTCCTGCATGGAGAAGTAAGAAAATTGAATAAAAACTCTATGTTTCTAGAGTTGAAAACCCTTGTAAAGTATAAGAGTCCCTCCTCCTAAAGTTTAGAGACCATTCTAAGGGAGAGTGTGAGGGAAGCTTTGTAAAAAGAGGGTGTAAAGGTTCTCTCCTGAGCCTGCAAAGGGATAATAGAGTTGTAAGAAGGAGATTGATCTTTGCCTATTAAAGGAAGATCATTAGTGGATGTCAGTGGCCTCGACGGAAGATGAATCGGTGGAGTGGATGTAGGTCACGATAACCGAACCACTATAACTCGGTTTGCATTTACTTCTTATAATTTACATTTACTGTAAACTGCCATTCTTTACTTGCTTTACATCCACTATACTCTTCCATATGCTTTCAAGCCCCCCCCCTCTTAGTGTCGACTTGTTTCTAACAAAATAATCATTGTATCATCATCAATCATGACTTTATTGAATATAAATCATCTTCAATTAAAATTATTTTGTAACCGATAGTTCTAATTCTAATGATCTTTTTTTTAATTATTTTGGCTAAAGAGCTTTATGAGGTATTTTGGATCTCCGATCATAAGCCTTAAGCATCCACTATCAAACTATCATTCTTACTCCTAGCTTATGATAGTAGACATATCTATAAGAAAGAGAGTTTTCTTTTTGGTACCTATTTTACCTTGAGTTCTGTATAAATAGATCTATCTAACTTATCATTTTGCATTGAGTCATTTAAGGTTCCTTTAGGAACCCAAATTAACTTATTTAGACTATACCTCTTAAATAGACATTTATGAACAACATGTCCGAGTTTACAATAAAAGTTATATTTAGTACAGGGTGATACTTGCAAGATAGGATATTTAACAAAGGTGGTTGGATTTTTATGAGAGCTACTCACAAATTTGATTCCGCCTCTTCTATGAACATGGCCCTTATTGACAATGATCATGTTCAAGGAATTGCTACCAACCTTAAACTTTTCTAGTGTTTCATTGAGTAGCAAAATTTTCTTCTCAAGTGCCTCTAAGTGTTCACACTTAGTGCATGGAGGCAACGAAGGATTATCATGCTTAAGTTTTTCAAATTCATTATTTAAAAGGGCAAGCTCATTTTTCAAAAAATTATACTTTTTACTTATTATTCTATATTCATCAAACAAATCATGAAAAGTACTTAAAAACTTATTGAAAGATAAATTTGCATATAATGAACCACTTACCTCATCTCTAATAGCCATCAGTGCATAGTTGGCGATTTCCTTATTGCTTTGTTCTTCGTCTTTGGAATCGCTTAAATCATCCCACGTTGCTTCGAGCGTCTTCTCCTTCTTTGGCTGTTTCTTCTTCACTTGAGGCAATTCGCTTTTGAAATGTCCCAGCTTTTTGTATTCGTAGCATATAACTTGTTCTTTTTTGGATTTAATTTTATTTTTAGTATCATTTTTTGATTTATTTCTTTTTATAAATTTTTTAAACTTTCTTGTCAAGAGTGCCAAGTCATCATCATAGTCCTCATCACTTGAATTTTCTTTCAAGTGGTCTTCATGAGTTCTTAGTGTCATATCCTTCCTGTTCTTTGGAAGGTTATTCTCAAGCTCTTCATGAGCATTGCAAACCATTTCATATGTCATTAAAGACCCAAGAAGTTCTTCAAATAGAAAGTTATTCAAGTCCTTGGGTTCTTGAATTACCGTTACTTTAGGATCCCAACTCTTTGAAAGAGATCTTAATATTTTGTTAATAAGTTTTAAAATAGAAAATCTTTTACCAAGTCCTTTTAGACCATTGACGACATCCATAAATCGGGTGTACATGTCTCCAATGGTCTCACTTGGTTTTATCCGAAACAATTAAGTATGGACTAAAAGATTAATTTTGGACTCCTTTATTCTACTAGTGCCTTCATGAATAATTTTGAGTATGTGCCAAATATCGAAAGCCGTTTCATAAATAGACACATGATTAAACTCATTTTTATCTAAAGCACAAAACAAAGTATTCATAGCCTTGGCATTTAAAGCAAAAGTTTTCTTCTCTAACTCATTCCAATCGTTTATTGGAAGAGAAGACTTTTGAAAGTTATTTTCCATAATGTTCCACAACTCAAAATTCATAGAAATTAGAAAAATCCTCATTCTAGTTTTTCAATAGGTGTAATCCATCCCATTGAACATGGGTGGAGGTGTAATTGAGTGACCCTCTTGGTTGCCGGCAAATATCATCTCTCTTGGGTTTTAAACCAAAATGAGAGTGACCTCACTCTAATACTAATTGTTAGGATCAAGAATGACACTAAGGGGGGGGGGGGGGGGGGGGTGAATTAGTGCAGCGGATAAAAATGAACAATTTAAACGATTTCAGAAAACTTCGTACGATGAAACTCTTAGTTCTATGAAAAATCATTTTGAGAATATGTTTGACTTGAATAAACTTATGAGTAGAGAAGAGGATATTGGACAGTTTGCAATGAAGTAATGTAGCAAAAGTAAAGTACGCACCAAGAGCACACCAATTTTATAATGGTTCGGTCGTCCGACCTACATCCACTTATGATTCCTCCTCCGTCGAGATCACCGACATCCACTAATGATCTTTATTCAATAGGTGAAGACCAACCACCTCTTTATAGTGCTTTCTCCTTTTCACGGGTTTAGGAGACAACCCTTACAAGCCTCACACCTCTTCTTGAATGATTGCAAAACTAAAGAGAGAGAAAGGAGGAGGACTCTTTGCACTTTTATAATACTTTTAGACCCTAACACTTAAATATTTTTTCACACTTTGATTACACTTTGTTACTCTTTCATGTAGAAAAGGGTGGGGTATTTATAGGCCCTAATGGCTTCAAAATTGAAGCCAAAATGTGTCTCATCTTAGATTTCTAAGGTACTAGTGGTACCAACTCCAAACACTCTGACACTAGGCGGTACCACCGCCCAGTCTGGCGATACTACTGCCTAATAGAGCCTCAGAGACTGGGCTCTAGTAGTACCATTACTTGACAGGGTGATACCACCGCTTGACAGACCAGTACTATTGCCTAGCAGCATTAATTGCCGGTGGTACCACTACCTAGTATGAGCGGTACCACCGCCCAAACCACCTGGGAGGCTGAGCCTTAAGTAGTGCCACTAACTGACAAGGTTTAGCAACCTATTTGGGCCTTAAATTCGGCCTAAACCAATGAATTACGAGCCCAATTGGCCCTTAATAGGGTTAATAGAATTACCTCCAAAACTTAGCGCTAATTATGTGCTAACTATGATTTTTAAGGCTTACACTAAACAAAATAAGTCCAGTAAGTCTAGGTTTCTTCTAGCGTGCTTCCAGCGAGCTTTCGGTGATTTTTCAACGGACTTCCGATGATCTCTCGGCAATCTCCCAACGAACTCCCAGCAAGCTCTTGGACCTCACAACAATCTTCTTGACGAGTTCCGATGAGCCTCTTCTCGGTTAATTTCGGTAGCATTTTTGACAAACCTCCAGACTCCTAAAGAACTCTCGAACTCTTAACGAACTCTCGAACCCCTAACAAAATCTCGATCTTGACTCCGGCACTTCGTTTTGCTTTATGTCTTGATCGCTTTCATAGTTAATCCTGCACACTTTTCTCTGTTAGGATCGGAGCGGCACTAAGAGGGGGGGTGAAATAGTGTAGCAGATTAAAACTCGTAAGTTTGAAAATGATTTCGTAAATATGTAGAGATTTGAATTTGACAATAAATGTCTTGGAGAAAGTAGCTCGAGCAAAGTGAGAAGAAGAAAAAAAGAGATCTTGCTGATGTGTAAATAATGGTTCAGAAATGTAAATACTCACATTCAAGAGACACTCCAATTTAAAGTGGTTCGGTCAAAATGACCTACATCCACTTGCGAAGCCTTCTTCGATGAGGCTCCCAACTTCCACTAGTAAATCACTTTGAAGGGGAAGGACAAATACCTCTCTTACAACCTTTTATAAGTAGTTCACACTCTTACAAATTTTCAACGAGAAAGAAGGAGGTGAACACTCAAGCAATTGAAAACAAGGCTTGCTAAAGACTTTGCTAAGACTTTTATCTCAATCTAATGCTTCACAAAAGTTGTATTCTCTGCTGAGAATTAAGGGGTATTTATAGGCCCCAAGTGGATTCAAATTTGGGCTCCAAATTTTGAATTCTCTTGGGTTTTCGAGGTTGGCGGTGCCACCGCCTTGTCACGGACCAACTTCTAAACAGGATGTTTGATGTAATGCTTATGTATGTCCGTGTCTTTTGGTATGTTCATGCTTTGTACAACATGTAGAGGGACGATCGAAGGCTTAATAGTCCCATTTTAGTTAGGTTGGTAGCCGCTTTAGGCTTCTAAATAAAGGTCGTGTCATGAGGACACGTGTGAGAGATTTTTGGTTTATAGTGGACTATTTTACCCTTTATTGTGCAACTGTTCAGAGCTTGTAAAGTCTGTTTGTAATTTGCATTGTCTACAAAGTGTTTTCAAAGATGTTTGCTTGTGGATCCTAAGTGAGGTGTTGTTAGAACCCTTGCAGATTCTAAACTTGGGGTTGATCTCTTTAGGGGATCGGCCTCCTTGGAACTCTATAGGGGTTCCTCCCTCCAAGTTGCTGCTCAAAGGCTGCAGAAAAGATTCATCTATTGCTTAAGAAAAGAGAAGGAATACATGACTATTTATAGGGCTTCTAAACCCTAACTCCTAATAGGACTCCTACTTAAGACTCTTACTTCTAACTAACTCCTAATAGGACTCCTACTCAAGACTCCTATTCTCTTACAACTCCTAATTCTTCTCTAAGAAAAAACCTCCTACATGAATGCCCCTCACAATTAGGACTCTCCTAGCTAGAGTCCTAACAGAATGTCCCTCTCAATTAGGACTCTCCTAGCTAGAGTCCTAACATTTTTACATGAATATCCCTCTCAATTAGGACTCTCCAAGCTAGAGTCCTAACAGACCCGCCCTCTTCAAATCAGCCTTGTCCTCGAGGCTGATGATTCATAAATTCTGGGAATTTGATCTTCAAGTCGTCATAGTTCTCCCAAGTGGCATCTTCTTTTGGTAGGTTCGCCCACTGTATTAGCACTTCATTAGTGGGTCGTCATCATCGAGTCACGATCCGTCGATCAATAATGGCACTTGGCTGGGTCTGGAGTTCTCTTTGGGTAGTCATATTTGGTGGGTGGCTTTGGGCTGTCTCCAAGCACCTGTTTAAAACTTCCGGTTGGCTATTGGTTTGTGGGTGATATGTCGTACTCCTTTTCAATTTAGTACCCTGCATATAGAATAACTTTGTCCAAAATCTGCTATTGAAGATGCAAGTAGAATTTGTCACAAGCACAATGCGTCCCTTATAGTGTAATTCTTTTGAGTCCCAATTGTAATGAGCCATGGGGCTTGGTGCTTCCTCCAATTTTTTTATTCTCTTACTAGTATCTGAATCTTCCTGCCATTCCATCTTAATATCCTCAAGGAAGTCGCTGGTCGGAAGTGAAACGGTTGAAACTTCAACTTGCTCGGGTAGCTGCAAAAGCGCATCTGCAAGAACATTCTCTTTCCCCTTTTTGTAAGTTATTTCAAAATCAAATCCAAGAAGTTTTGTTACCCATTTTTGCTGCTCGGGGGAAGATATCTTCTGCTCTAAGAGATATTTTAGGCTTTTATAGTCGGTCTTGATTTGAAAGTATCGCCTGATCAAGTACAATCTCCACCTCGTTGCTGCGCGCACAATGGCGAGCATCTCCTTATCATATGTTGACATATTTTGATCGGAGGGAGATAATGCCTTGCTAGTGTATGCGAGTGGTCGACCATCTTGCATGAGAATGACTCCAATTCTGACTCCAGATGTGTCGGCCTCAATAATGAAGGGTCGGTTGAAATCTGGTAGTGTTAGCACCGGTGTCGTCGTCATGGCTGCCTTAAGTTTGTTGAAGGCAGCGGAGGCTCTGTCCAACCATTGGAAGACATCTTTTTCTAGTAAGGAAGTAAGTGGTGCACTGATCTTTCCATAGTTTTTCACGAACTTGCGGTAGTAGCCTGTTAAACCCATAAAGCCATGTAGCAATTTTATGTTTCTCGAGGTCGGCCAGTTTTGCATTGCTCCAATTTTGAAGGGGTCCACTGCCACACCTTCCTCTGATATGATATGCCCAAGATATTCCACCTTTTGTTGAAGAAAGCAAAAATTCGTGGTTGTTGTGTGTTCAAAAGGTGGTTTTTCGTATGTCTTCTTCGTATGCTCGTATTTGATGATACCCGGATCAAAGGTCCAGCTTTGTAAAGATTTGTGCTCCCTTTCATCTAGCAATTCATCTACTATTGGAATAAAGTATTTGTCCTTGATGATTATGCCATTGAGAGCTCGGTAATCAACACATATTCGCCTTGTTCCGTCCTTCTTGCGTATAAGTAGTACCGGCGAAGAGTAGAGGTTGCAACTTGGCCGAATAACTCTTGTTTCGAGCATCTCTTTTATAATCCTTTCTATTTCATCCTTCTGGAGATTTGGATACTGATATGGCTGAGCATTTGCTGAAGATTTGCCTGGAAGAATCATTAGACAATGATCATGCCGACAGGTAAGAGGTAGGTTACGCGGTTCGTCAAATATATTTGAAAATTCAGCAAACAAAGGAAGTAGATTTGGATCTTCAAATTCTGTTGGCTCTCCCTTAGTTTGCTGCTCAAGTTGTACCAAAAAGCTGCTGCATGCTTTATGTAAAACATTCTCCATTTGTTGTGTGCAAATCGTTGTTATGTCGCTCCCACGTTTCCCGTGCAATGTCACCTGTTTCTCCTTACTGTAAAATTTCATAATTAGTTTCATAAAATTCCAAGAAATATCACCTAATGTCGTCAACCATTTAATTCTGAGCATGGCCTCATGATTGTTAAGAGGGAGAAGGAAGAAATCTACAATTATCTCTTGGTCCTGTAGCAATAGTTTCTCCTGCAAGCGCCTATGATCACAATTCAAAATCCGTCCGTCGGTGACCTTAACATCAAACCTGCAGCGATTCTCGATAGGTAATGATATCCGAACAGCAAGCTTACTATTTAGGAAGTTAGTAGTACTGCCCGTGTCGATGAGAACAGTGATTGGTTGTTGTTTGAGAAGGCCTCCAATTTTCATCGTTTGCGGGTTTGAGTAGCTAGCTAGTGTATGTACCGTAACTTCGGTCGGTTGTGGCTCTTCTTTTGCATTTTCTTCTTCATGTTCAAGGCTCTCTTTTGGATGTTCAATGACCTCTTCTTCTATCGGTTCAATCATAAGAAGTCCCCCTTTACTACAGCGATGCTCACGGCTCCACGGCTCGTCACAATGCCAACATAACCCCTTCGCATATCGCTCCCGAAGCTCTTCTCTTGTTAACCTCTTTAGTGTAGGGACTTGGTCGACAGTAGGGGGGGCTAAGGGCTTCAATATTACTGGTTGAGGAGACACCCTAGTCCTCCGAGCTTCATGGTTCAATTGCTCCTCTTGATGTCGTGCGAAAGAGATGGCTGCCATAAGCGTATACGGTTGTCGCGCTTTAACTTCTCCTCGGATCTCCGGCTTCAAGCCCTCAATGAAGGTCCACAATAGCTGTTTTTGAGACCAATCATGAGTTTGATTAGATAACCTTTCAAACCTGGTTTGGTACTCCTGAATGGTGGAGGTTTGTTGGATCTTTGCTAGTTGTTCGTCAATATTCTCGTAATCGGTTGGTCTGAAGCGAATCAGCAGTCCTTCTTTGAATTGTCACCATGAAAGGACTCCATAAGTATGTTCAAACCAGTCAAACCACTGTATAGCATCCCCTTCAAGATGTATAGCTACAATTTTCACCATAGATGCATCCGCGGTTTTGTGGTACCGAAAATATCGCTCCGCGTGCAAGATCCAACCAATCGGGTCTCCTTCTTCCCATCTAGGGAAGTCCACCCTTATGCGTGGATAGTTGGGATCGATCATAGAGCCTCCCCTCCCTCGGAACTCATCTCTTCGGGCCTGGTGCGATTGGGCAAAGCTCTCTCCGTGATATGATTTTTTCGGGCTTAGTAGTCGGCCCGATCTGAGTTCGGTAAAGAGTGTCAGAATCTTATCCTCCATTCGTGCCTCCAAGGCTTCGAATTTAGCATCGATTGCCTCCTTAGATGCCATAGTATATGCCTCCAAATCTATGATGTTAAGATCTCTCTTTTGTTGTCAGGTTAAAGGCATGTATAGGTTGAGAGAAGTGATGGTCGAAAGGGTTGGTGGATCGGTGGATGTAGGCTACGATTTAGGCTTATTTTGTGGCTATTTTGGGTGCAGTTTGAGGGTGTGGTTTGGTGGAGTTTTAGGGCTGTGGATGAAAGTTTTGGATCTGTGGTAGATGGCAGCAAAGGTTTGAGAGAAATCAGTGGAAGTTGCAGCAATTATGTGCTGTCTTGTAAGAGCAGAATTATCGTTGAAGAAACAGCGGTTTCTCGACGTAATTTCCACCAAAAACTTGAGAGAATTGAGGAGGAAATTGATAGCAAAATCACAGTTTATATGACAGCAAGGATGACTAATTTAATCAAGAAAATTTCGGCAGTATAACAGCAAGGAAATTGGTGCAAGTTGCGATAGCAGAATTGTCGTCGAAAAATTTCAGCGGGTTACGATGAAAATTTGCAGCAACATAAAATCATTTTTAGAGATGAATTTCTTAATAGATCAATCTTAGATGTAAGCCAAGATGATCTATTAAGTGTATAAGAAATTTCATTCAAAAAAGATTGCAAATAGATGGGTTAAGGCAACGATATGCAGCTGAAATTTTCTGCAGCATAGATTTTCAAGTGCAGTAGATTGGACATAAAAGATCAATAGTTTATATTGAGAATTTTTCGATGAAACCAAAGGGAAATCTACTGTTAGGAAGTGTCAAAGATGTCATAAAAATTTCGTAGAAATTTGGATAGAAAAAGCACAGTAGCAAGATCAAACAGATGGTGCTATGCGGCTTGAATTCTGCAATTCAAGTGCAGCAGATTGGACATAAAAGATCAGTAGTTTATATTGAGAATTTTTTGATGAAACCAAAGGAAAATCTACTGTTAGGAACTGTCAAAGATGTCATAAAAATTTCATAGAAATTTGGATAGAAAAAGCACAGTAGCAAGATCAAACAAATGGTGCTATGCGGCTGGAATTCTGCAATGTGTCTTTCGTCGTAGAGATGAAAACTTTGTGACGAAAAGTTTATGCAGCAATATAGGAACAATTTTTTTTTTTTTTGGATTTTCGAATAAGGATAACTAAATTGCAGCAGTAGTAAGGTAGGAAACCAGAACCTATTGCAATTCACGGGGAGATTAAAGGATGATCCGTGGTGGTGGAGATGATGGCGGAATTCGGTGACGATCTTTTAAGCAATTGTGGGAATTGCTTTGGATGGTTGAAGAGGGTTGATGGATGGCTGTAGAAGGGCAGCGAGATGCCAAGAACGCTGCTCTGATACCAGGTGTTAGAACCCTTGCAGATTCTAAACTTGGGGTTGATCTCTTTAGGGGATCGGCCTCCTTGGAACTCTATAGGGGTTCCTCCCTCCAAGTTGCTGCTCAAAGGCTGCAGAAAAGATTCATCTATTGCTTAAGAAAAGAGAAGGAATACATGACTATTTATAGGGCTTCTAAACCCTAACTCCTAATAGGACTCCTACTTAAGACTCTTACTTCTAACCAACTCCTAATAGGACTCCTACTCAAGACTCCTATTCCCTTACAACTCCTAATTCTTCTCTAAGAAAAAACCTCCTACATGAATGCCCCTCACAATTAGGACTCTCCTAGCTAGAGTCCTAACAGAATGTCCCTCTCAATTAGGACTCTCCTAGCTAGAGTCCTAACATTTTTACATGAATATCCCTCTCAATTAGGACTCTCCAAGCTAGAGTCCTAACAGGCGTTCTCTCTAACTCATTCTCTCTTTTGTTGGTCTTAAGGGACAATGGGAGGCTTCGGGGAAGCTGACCTTTGCGAACGGACACACAAGGCTACCGCACGACTTAGGCAAAACCAGCTAAGTCCGTGACTTATGGTATTAGAGTGGGACAAGCACTCATAGAAACACTTAGCATGTAAATGTGGGGGACCTAGCAGGGCTACGTCGAGGGCAGTTAGCACACGCGCGACCGTTTGGGGGGAAAACGGGCATGGAGATGTAGGGAAAAGGAGTCGCTCGGAGGAGCGGGTATCTGGCATTGGCATTCAGAGGAATGACTAACCCTTCGCGCAAGAGGCACCACAAGAACAGGCAAGCTTGGAAGAATGCGGAGCACACAAAGGTTGGGATGACTGAGTTTGAGCTATGGCTCAACGTTGACAACTATACTTGATGGTGCTCAAGGCAAGCGAGGCGCTTGATAAAGGATGAGACCATGCAAGGTGGAATGAGTTGCTCAATGACTAAAAGAGTTATGCAAAGCTCATAGAGGTAAGGGGAATTGCTAGCTCGAAGAATTTGGTACTCATGCATGGGCTTGTATGCGGACGATAGAATGTTCGTGGCCATCCCAAGGCAATCGAAACTCGGCACCATAGAGCATTGAAACTTTCTCTTTGGCATGTGAAGGATACGTCTGTAGGAGGCTGAAGTGTGCAACGAGTTCAGCATGTTGCTAGGCCTTGAGTGGTGCAGTGGGGGCTGTATTGACGTGGAGTCACAATCTAGCAAGTGCATTTGTAGGAGGCAGAACAATGCATAGTTTGTTCAGCAGATCGGAGTAGTCCAAGGGGATGGTGGTCTCCGAAACGAAGAGAGATATTGCTCCAACGGGACAGTTATCCAGAAGGGATAAGTCCCGACTCTCTAGAGGGAGAATCATGTGGGACGGACCTCACAAGTTGAGGAGGAGTACCTCAACAAACAACAACTCCACGAAGCTCAATGGACTGAGCAAGCGATGAGGAGTCGTCGCATGATCTCGCTCGAGAGAATGCATTGGTAGATGCATTGCGAGATCAAGTGGGGGAGCGACCCAAAGCAACACAAATGAAGGCACACTTGGAGTTGATATGGAGATCGGACTCAAGGGAGGGCTGACCCGTGGAATGGTGGGCGCGAGAGCCACCATCAACTCAATGTAAAAATGAGGAGCAGAGCAACTTGGGTATGACTTGGTGAAGTACCCAAGCCTTGGGTGTAACTGTTAGGATCAAGAGCACTAAGAGGGGGGAGCGGGGGGGGGGGGGGTGAGTTAGTGCAGCGGAAATCTTTCTACGATTAAAACTGCGTTCGTACGATAAAAGCAATTTCGGTATGAAAGCCGATTCATAAACCACTTTAACTTTAGATCAAGCGAGATGACATTAAAGTAAATCTATGAAGGCAGTTTGCAGTTATGATGGAAATCTGAATATAAGCGCAAACTGAAATACGACGTTCGTACGATAAAAGCGATTTCGGTATGAAAGCCGATTCGTAAACCACTTTAACTTGAGATGAAACGAGATGCAGTTAAAGCAAAGATATAAAGGCAGTTTGCAGTTATGATGGAAATCAGAATGTAAGCGTAAACTGAAATATGATGTTAGTACGATAAAACTGATTTGCATCTAAACGCCGATTCGGAAAGCACTGAACTTTGAAACACGTTCGTAAAAGCACAGAAGGCAGTAAGCTATTGAGGAGGCTTGCAGTAAAGATAAGATGCTCAAAGGAAATGCAAACTGAGATTAGAATGGTTCGGTCAATCTTGACCTACTCAACTTTTGGCTTCCTCCACCGACGAGGTCACCGACGTCAACTAGAGGCCTTCCTTCAATAGGCGAAGGCCAACCACCCTTTTACAGTTTCACTCCTTTTGACGGGCTTAGGAGACAACCCTTACATAATTTCCTTTCCTCTCTTAATAGATTAGAACTTGGAAGAAAAGAGGAAGAAGAACTTTCAACTCATACAACACTTTTGAGCTCTAAAAATCATAAAATAAAATCAGAATTTCGGTGGTTTCTGGGTGCCCTTTCAGTGCTGAATGGGTGGGGTATTTATAGGCCCCAACCTAGTTTGAATTTGGAGCTCAAAACTATCAATTCTCGGAATTTCGGGATCTGGCGGTTGCACCGCCTAACTGGGCCGGTTGCACCGCTTGGTAGAGCTCGAAGACTGAGCCTCTGGGCGGTGCCACCTCCTGTCAGGGGCGGTTGCACCTCCTGCCAGAGCTCGAAGACCAAGCCTAGGTGGTGCCACCTCCTGACTGACGCTGTTGCACCGCTCAGCCAGAGCTCGGAGACCAAGCCCAGGCGGTGGCACCTCTGTCAAGGGCGGTTACACCTCCTGCCAGAGCTCGAAGACTGAGCTCAGGCGGTGCCACCGCCTAACTAAGGCAGTTGAACCGCCTGACTAAGGCGGTTGAACCGCCTGGCAGAAATCAGGGTCCGAATGGGTTGATCCATTCGGCCCAATTTGGATTTTTCAAGGGCCCAATTGCCCCAAGATTAACTTAATGGGATCACCTCCCATTTCCAACTTAATCATTGTGCTAACTATGATATTTCCTAAGATATTTACTGCAACTTACTCCAGTGCGTCAATCGCTTCTTCCGGCGAGCTTCCGACGAACTTCCGTCGATCATCCGATGAACCCTCGGTGATGCTCCTGCGGACTTCTGGCAAACTCCTGGACTTGCGATGATCCACTTGGCGAGTTCCGACGAGCTTCTTTGGCAAGCTCATGGACTTCTCGGATTTGTTCCCGTAGAACCTCCGACGACTGTCCGAACTTCCGTTGAACTCTCGAACTCCCAACGTGATCATTGTCTTGACTCCGGCGCAACTCCTGCTGCATATCTTATTTTCATCGTAGTTAATCCTGCACATTTATCTCAACATATAGATTAGATAACAAATGATAATTGGCTTCATCATCAAAATCCGAGATTCAACAATCTCTCCCTTTTTGATGATGACAATCAATTGATAATGGAGTTAACCTTAACTCCCCCTCTTTATATGCCATACTTGAGATAAGTCATTCTTGAATTCAAAACCTTTGAATTCAAGAGACGTATTGATAAGTTAAAATCATTTAAACTTATCAATACTCCCATCATGATTCCCATCATGATGTATCTCTCTGAAGATGATGTCAAGGCTTGACATTCATTTTCAAATTTTACATTACAAGTTTGAATGATGGTAATAGTAGCAATTCATCATATTGTAAAATATCAACATGTAAAACTGTGAAGTAAGATTTTGATATCATTACATGATACAAACAAGGCATAATGCAAATTATAGCAATCATAGCATCAATTCATATATCTCTTGGTGATGCAAGCATGGCATTAATACTCATATATTTCTCCCCCTTTGTCATCAACAAAAAACATGGTAATTGTGATACCAGGAGAACAACATAAGCGAATTTTGAGCATAAGTGTGATGCCTTTACTAGGTTCATGTCATTTTCAATAGTGAGTCAATTATGTAACCATGACATGGAGATGTCAATTCTATTTTTACCCCGCATCTCCATCATCTATTTGTGAGTTTACTTTAAATGAAGTTAAAACTGATGAGAGATTAAATCTTGCTTCATTTTCACAAGGATCAAGATATGTATTAGAAACGAATCCTTGTTAGTAAAAACACTATCATTCATATAATCAGAAATTATTTTATTAAATCCATTTCTTTAAAGAATATTCTTCACATAGGTGAATGAGAGATGTATTTCATATGTCAACAATGATGAGAATTAAACTTGTTATGACATATGCTTTATTAAGTCCGGAAGAGGATAATGTATCGAGAAACTTCGATTTTTAAGAGAATTCGAAAACAAAATTAAGACTTTCATGCATTCGAACGAGACTGTGTTAGGATCGGAGTGGCACTAAGAGGGGGGAGTGAATTAGTGCAGCGGTAAAGTGTGATAAACTTTTGATGATTTAAACACTTTCGAAAACTTCGTACGATAAAAGTAACGTTTTCGTTTGAAACCGTTTCAATTGCGTTTTAACTTGAAGAGATAAGTAAGACGAAGACAAAGAAGTAGAGCATTAAAGTGCAAATGGTTTGTAGTAATGTAAATGACAATAAGTAAATGCAAACCAGAAATCACGTCGATTTTACAGTGGTTCGGTCAAATGACCTACATCCACTTGCAAGGCCCCTCTTCGATGAGGCTCCCACCTTCCACTAGCAAATCTCTTGAAATGGAAGGGCAAATACCCCTCTTACAACTTTTTACAAGCGGTTCACTCTCTTACATATTTTCAGCAAGAAAGAAGGAGGTGAACACTAGCAAATTGAAAACAAGACTAGCAAAGACTTTTCTAAGACCTTTCTCTCAAACAATTGCTGCTAAAAAAATTGTAATCTCAGCTGAGATTTGAGGGGTATTTATGGGCCTCAAGAGGATTCAAATTTGGGCTCCAAAATTTGAATTCTCTTTGGGTTCCCGATGCTGGCGGTGCCACCGCTTGTCAGTGGCGATGCCATCGCCTGTCACTGTCAGACATTGACAGTGCTGGGCGGTGCCACCGCCCAGTCAAGTGGTGCCACCGCCCAGCTCTCGGGTGCTGGGCGGTGCCACCGCCTAGGCCAATTCAGCTCACTGGTTGGGCTCCAAACTTGGCCCAAACCACTCCGAACTCGGGCCCAATTGGCCCCTACTTTGGTTATAAGATTAACACCTAATCCTAACCCTAATTAACGTGCTAACTACGAATTTAAAGACATTTTCTAAGCTATTACAAAGTCCGTAAGTCAAAACTTTTTCCGGCGAGCTTCCGGCGAACTTCCGACGGTTTTCCGATAAACTCTCGGAAACCATTCTGCGGACTCCCGGTAAGCTCTTAGTCTTCATGATTTGATCTTGACGAGTTCCAACGAGCTTCTTCGGCAAGCTCCGATCTTTCTCGGCGAGCTCCACGGACTTCCAACGAACCTTCCGGCGAGCTTCCGAAAAACCCTTCGGCAAGCTCCCTACTCATTCTCGGCTAGTTTCGGCAGCATTCCCGACGAAACTTCGGACTTCCGTCGAACTCTTGAACTCGCAATGAATCCTTCATGCTTGACTCCGACACTTTGTTTTGCTTTATGTCTTCGTCGTTATCGTAGTTAATCCTGCACACACAAGCTAATACTCTACTCCGATCTAGACAATTATTACAACGCGAATTGACATTCTGTTGCCTGGCACGTCATTGGTTGGCGCTTCGTCCGATTCATCAGCGCATCGTCCTCTCTTGCGGCTTGTTGCCCAATCGACAGTTGACCTCCGCAACCCCGATATCCTTGGCGCAATTCCGCTCTCCTTGGCCTGATGCCCGACGTCCGAAGCGTTCAGCCATCCAATATCCTAACGTGATCTCTTCCGGCGCAACGTCAATTCCTCCTGCGTTAACTGTCTAATCCTGATCGAGTAGACCTGCATCACTCAAAATGTAGTTAAACATAAACATAATTATCAATTGGTTTCATCATCAAAATATGAGATTCAACAGACTATGCTATTGATTTTCAAATATGATCATGAAGACAAAACATGCTTATCATCATAGAAATTTTTATATTCATACACATAATTTCTAACATGTAATTGTGTAAAATCATCATAGCAATTAAGTGAAATTGATCAATCAATCAATAAAGTCCGAAAAATAATTTCAACAAGTTTATGTATTCGGATACATCAATATTCCTAATTATCTTTTTATGAAATCAAATTGTTCTTCACTTAGAGGTTTTGTAAAAATATCAACTAGTTGATGTTTAGTGTTATGACAATAATAATATCATGACAATGTCATGACTCATCAACTGCATTGGTATATCATTTTCTCAAATCATATTTATTATGGAAACCAAGGCACAAGGTTTTCAAAGTAGTTATAAAAACATTTAGTTTCAATGTAAAATCCAACAATGAATAACGAGATTAAACAATTAGAGATGTCTGTAACTCTACATATGCTCATAAATAAATATATCAGGTAACCATATCAAGGATCAAGGTAAAGGGCATATAAAGAGTTTACAATAACAATAGGTGATTGTGTTCACATACAAGCTCATTCAGGGGGTGGAAAATTAAAGTGCCTAAATAAATAATCAAATTGTCGATGAATTTGCTGCAGCTCAGATAGGATTTGATCTTGTCGATGTTCAAGTCGTTCTTGTCTTTGTTCAAATCAGTCCATCCGAATCCCAATATCTTCGACAGATGATGCTTGCTTAAATGAATGTGTTTCCTCAAAGGGACAGATCAGAAGAGATTGAGTACCCCTAAAGACTGGTGTTTTCGGTTCTGGTTCAGGTTGAGGGGGATCAGTTCTTCTAGGCATTCTAACCTAGTTACCATTTCTATAAACACATCTTAATTGGTGAAGTAGATTTTTGTTTATTATGCTAAACCTATCTACTTTTATTACTTCTTCTTCCGGTAGTATTGGAATATCGTAGTCTTTCAATATTCTAGTGATTATACCACCATATGGAAGCATCATGTCTTTTTTATATAGTTCTAATATGTTTTGCTGGATAAGATAACCAAGACAGATGTCATATCTTTTCATGATCCAATACATAGTTCCTAATTCTAATTGGCTTACTTCATCATGATGATATTGTTTAGGGAGAATGATGCTAGTTAGGATATGATGAAGTACCTTAGTGTTTAGTGGCAGTAGATGTTCATAACTTTTAGGAACAAATGCTAAGTTGGGATTGACGAAAATTGTTCCTAAGGCTTCAACATATGTTGTCCCAACAGTTTCATCATCCCATGATCCTCTAAAGTAAAGTCCTTTATTTTTTATGGGAATGCCTATCATGTCGCAAATGAATTTATTTGTAATGGAGATATGTTGTCCTAAGAGATAGGTAGACATTCTTTCTTCTTCATCTACTTGTATATTGTTGTAAAACAATCTAACAAGTCTTGGATAGATGGGTTCACTAATTTGTAAAATAGGGAGTAGATCTAAGTTTGCAAACCATTGGATTGTCTTTAAGTCTCTTAGTTCATTTAAATCTATATGTTTTCCCTTATTGACACTCCTAAGTTCGAAAGAGGAAAACTTTTCAGCATGATATTTTGAATCGAAAAGGGTAAGATCAAAATCTTCCATTAATCTCCTCTTCCCTTTGTCCCTTGAGGATCTTCTAGACCCCATAACTACTGCTATTTAAGAGGATAGTAATGAGCAAGAGTAAATGAATCAAAAATAGAATTTAAGGGGTTCTTAGAGAATACCTTAGTGAGATCTTCAATAGAAGGAGAGATTGTTGATCTTTTACTTCAAAATGAGGAGTATTTGGGATGCTATGAGGGGTGAAATGGAGGTGGCGAAGCTTTGGAAGAGTAAAGAGGGGAAGGGAGTGAGTTGGGGTCGGTTCCACCGCCGGCCCTAGCTCAGGTTAAAAAGAGGCAGAATTGCGGGCGGTTGCACCGCTGGCTAGGGCGGTGCAACCGCTTGCAACACGTGACAGCCGGAGGTGCTACCTCCAGCTGGGGTGGTGCCACCGCCTACAGGCGGTGAGCACTTGTTCTGACTACAGTGTGATCTGATTTGAATGTTTTTGACTTAAGAAGAATTTTCATTTAGAGCAATCAACTTTACTTACGTAATTACGTAAGAATTTTCATTGTAAGATAAGAAATTTTGCATGATCAAGATAGATATTGTGACGTGCATACTCTAAATGTCGTGCACATGTTTGTGACAGATTGTTCAAGGCGGTAAGCCTTGCAAGTTCATGACAAACTTAGTAAGTTCATGATATAGTTGGATTCAAACGGATGACATCAATGGGTTCGAAAATCCAGAGGATATGTGAAGTGAGAATCATGGGTTTCCAATAGGATTGTATCTATATCACATTTGTAATTTTAATTTTCTAATCCTCTTATGTTGTTTAGGCTAGAGAGCATCGCGACTTCTTTTTGGATCTCGGGTCATGAATATCGAGAATCCAAAGAGTAGGATATTATTTCTTGCTCCCAGCTTATGATGTTTTATGTCTTTACAAGAAAGGATGATCTTTAGGTACCCATTTGCTTTTGGGTCCCTCAAAAATAGATCTACATTTTTTATCATGTTGCATAGAATTTATCATGGTTCCTTTAGGAATCCAAATTAATCTGTTCAAACTAATTTTCTTGAATGAACAATAATGTGTTTCGTGTCCAAGTTTGCAACAAAAGTTGCATTTGCTTTGGTGTCGAACATGTAAGATGGGGCCTTTTATGAAGGTGGTTGGATTTTGGTGAGGACTTCTCACAAATCCGATTCCACTTCTTTTGGGAACGTGACCCTTGTTTGCAAGGATCATGTTCAAGGACTTGCTACCAACCTCGAATTTCTTCAAGGTATCCTTAAGTAGCAAGTTTTCCTTTTGGAGAGTTTCTAGATCATGGCATTTTATGCATGAACCTAAACTATCATGATATTCAGTTTTTAACTTATCAAAATTATAAGTAAGACTATCATGCTCCTTTTTTAGCAATTTGTATTTTCTACTAATAATCTTGCATTCATCAAATAAGTCATGGAAGGCATTTAATAATTCATCAAATGATAAATCTACATCTATTAAATTCGTTACCTCCTCTCCGATGACCATTAAGGCGTAATGAGCAACTTGCTCGGTGTTAGACTCCTCTTCTTCGAACGCGCTCGAGTCATCCCACGTTGCTTTGAGCGCCTTCTTCTTTGATGTTCTCTTTTTGACTTGGGGATAATCACTTTTGTAGTGTCCCGGCTTTTTGCATTTGTAGCAAATAACTTGGTCCTTCTTGGGTTCAAGTTTATTTTTTTTGTCATTCTTAAACTTGTTTCTTTTAATGATTTTTTAAAATTTTCTTGTTAGAAGTGCCAAGTCATCGTCACAGTCCTCATCACTTGAGTTTTCTCTCAAGTGGTCTTCTGAAGTTCTAAGTGCCATATCCTTCCTATTCTTTGGAAGGATGTCTTCTTGCTCTTCATGAGCTTTGCAAGTCATCTCGTAGGTCATTAATGACCCGATTAGTTCTTCAAGAGGGAAGTTGTTTAGATCTTTCGCCTATTGAATATCAGTGACTTTAGGATCCCAACTCTTAGGAAGGGATCTTATAATCTTATTTACGAGCTCAAAATCCGAAAAAAAATTTCCGAGTCCTTTTAGACCGTTGACGACATCCGTGAAACGGGTAAACATATCGTCAATAGTCTCACTCGGTTTCATCCAGAAAAGTTCGAAAGAATGTAACAAAAGATTGATTTTTGACTCTTTCACTCTACTTATGCCTTCATGAGTCACTTCGAGTGTGTGCCAAATATCAAATGCGGTTTCACAAACCGAAACATGGTTGAACTCGTTTTTATCAAGTGCACAAAATAAGGCATTCATAGCCTTTGCATTAAGAGCGAAAGCCTTCTTCTCCAATTCATTCCAATCGATCATTGGAAGAGAAGACTTCGAAAATCCATTTTCGACAAGATTCCAAAGTTCAAAATCCATAGAAATAAGAAAGATCCTCATTCGGGTCTTCCAATAGTGTAGTCCGTCCCATTGAACATGGGTGGATGTGTAATAGAATGGCCCTCTTGGTTTCCGGCGTATGCCATCTCTCTTGGATTTTAATCCATTTGAGAGTTAACCCTGCTCTGATACCAATTGTTAGGATCAAGAGTACTAAGAGGGGGGGGGGGGGGTGAATTAGTGCAGCGGAAATCTTTCTACGATTAAAACTACGTTCGTACGATAAAAGTGATTTCGATATAAAAGCCGATTCGTAAACCACTTTAACTTGAGATCAAGCGAGATGACATTAAAGTAAATCTATGAAGGCAATTTACAGTTATGATGGAAATCTGAATATAAGCACAAACTGAAATATGACGTTCGTACGATAAAAGCGATTTCGGTATGAAAGCCAATTCGTAAACCACTTTAACTTGAGATGAAGCGAGATGCAGTTAAAGTAGAGATATAAAGGCAGTTTGCAGTTATGATGGAAATCAGAACGTAAGCACAAACTGAAATATGATGTTAGTACGATAAAACTGATTTGCGTCTAAACGCCGATTCGGAAAGCACTGAACTTTGAAACACATTCGTAAAAGCACAGAAGGTAGTAAGCTATTGAGGAGGTTTGCAGTAAAGATAAGATGCTCAAAGAAAATGCAAACCGAGATTTAGAGTGGTTCGGTCAATCTTGACCTACTCCACTTTTGGCTTCCTCTACCGACGAGGTCACCGACGTCAACTAGAGGCCTTCCTTCAATAGGTGAAGGCCAACAACCCTTTTACAGATTCACTCCTTTTGACTGGCTTAGGAGACAACCCTTATAGAATTTCCTTTCCTCTTTTAACAGATTAGAACTTGGAAGAAAAGATGAAGAAGAACTTTCAACTCATACAACACTTTTGAGCTCTACAAATCATAAAGTAAAATCAAAATTTCGGTGATTTCTGGGTGCCCTTTAAATGCTGAAAGGGTGGGGTATTTATAGGCCCCAACCCAGTTTGAATTTGGAGCTCAAAACTGTCAATTCCCGGAATTCCGGGATCTGGCGGTTGCACTGCCTAGCAGAGCTCGAAGACTGAGCCTCTGGGCGGTGCCACCTCCTGTCAGGGGCGATTGCACCTCCTGCCAGAGCTCGAAGACCGAGCTCAGGCGGTGCCACCTCCTGACTGAGGCGGTTGCATCGCTCAGCCAGAGCTCGGAGACTAAGCCCAAGCAGTGCCACCTCTGTCAAGGGCGGTTGCACCTCCTACTAGAGCTCGAAGACTGAGCTCAGGCGATGCCACCGCTTGGCAGAAATCAGGGTCCGAATGGGTTGATCCATTCGGCCCAATTTGGGTTTTTCAGGGGCCCAATTGACCCAAGATTAAGTTAATGGGATCACCTCCCATTTCCAACTTAATCATTGTGCTAACTACGATATTTCCTAAGATATTTACTGCAACTTGCTTTGGTGCGTCAATCGCTTCTTCCGGCGAACTTCCGTCGATCATCCGATGAACCCTCGGTGATGCTCCTGCGGACTTCCGGCAAACTCCTGAACTTGCGACGATCCACTTGACGAGTTCCGACGAGCTTCTTTGGCAAGCTCATGGACTTCTCGGATTTGTTCCCGCAGAACCTCCGACGACTGTCCAAACTTCCGTCGAACTCTCGAACTCCCAACGTGATCATTGTCTTGACTCCGGCGCAACTCTTGCTGCATATCTTATTTTCATCGTAGTTAATCCTGCACACTTATCTCAACATATAGATTAGATAACAAATGACAATTGACTTCATCATCAAAATCCGAGATTCAACAGTAACTTGGTGAAGTACCTAAGCCGCATGAAGGGAGCCAGCATAGAAGATGGAACATGGAGCGGAGGCATAGTGCTTTCCTTGGACAGAGGTCAAGGACATGAACTCTTGCAGAGGCAAGAGCAGGATCATGTTGTTCCATGGATCATTCATTTTGATGGAGCGGACTCATCTTGCATGGTGCCAAAGACGAAGGGAGCTTCTGGGCACATGCACCTTATCTCGGATGAGCATTTGATGGAGGAACTAAGGCGACTCAATTTGCGGAGGCGAAGTTGGGTTCAGAAGTCCTTAGCACGGGGCAAGAGGACTTAGAGGCGGGTACTCTTGAAGAATATGCCATAGTGTTGCCATTCAAGTTGCCATGAAGGAAGCGGTGCGCATCGGAGATTATGCTGGTAGGGGCAGAGGCCCAGGATCTAGACAATGGTGCACTAATTATAGCGAAGTCGGTGGACTTCAGGAGCTACTAGGCGACAGACTGTCCTAGAGTGGTGCTTCATCTAGGTGTGACCCAAGAGTGGGTGGATGAAGGTCGATTGCCAAAGGAGCGAACAAAATCGAAGGTGGAAGAGACCTTGTAATGTATTGGCAGAGGCCACACATGGAGGGATCACAATTCGAGTTCATCCCACAAGGATCAGAATACAATGGAGATGTCACCAGGAGGCGACATGGTGTAGTGGATCGTGGTGGAACAGTTCGTGGCAAATGCGATACATACGACATAGTCCCGTGAGGGACTAGATCATACAGATGTATGATCGGGAGCTACTAAAAGCTCCACTTTGGTAAACAACACGACAGTAAGAAGGGCTATGGATTCAAGGAGTAAAGGCCATGGTACCGCAGAGGCGGGTCTTCCGTGCGTGCATCGAATTTTGCATCGGATGAAAGCCTTGGTCATCAGCATATGGGGGCTGTGTTCCACCAAGGGAAAAGTTCGAATGCAAGTACCAGTGAGTCCCATGGGAGGGACTTGATCATGCAGAGGTATGATCGAAGCAGTTGGAGAGTTGGACTACTCCAGAGCTCATATTCGCTTAAGAGAGCTCGACAAGTCAGAGGACAAGGTCGAGTAAGCGAACGTTGCTACCATGGAAGCTAAGGAGAACAAAATCGGTGCAAACCCTATAATGCGATGGTAGAGGTCATGCATGGGAGTTGCAATCTATCTTTCCATCGACCAAAGGGAGCTGCTTGGAGAACACGAAGGTGTTGAAGTAGGGGGTCGAAAGGGGCGAGGAAGCGACGATGAGTCTAGAGGGACTTAGCTACCCAAAATCAAGCATCAGTAAGAATGGAGGTGGACTCGGAGGAGTGCCACAAAGGCATATCTACTTATTGTGAAGAAAAGGGATGCAGATGCGAGGTGACGGATGGTAGTGCCATGGGCATGGCAGCACCATGGTACCACAAAGGCGGGACTTCCGTGAAAGTCATTGATCCCTTGCTCTCATGGAGGGAGAGCGCTTGGTCGTGAAAGGGGCTGAGGAGGTGGAGCATGCATAGGCAAACTCCAAGTACCGAGACAAGGCTGAAGGGTAGAGGCCAAGGAACTTCGTAAGACCAGTGTCAACGAGCTTCTCATCAAGATAGCCGAAAATAAAGGACTTCGAGTCAGGCAAGAGTGCATGATCAAGGAACGAAGCAGACAGTATGTGATGTTGTACCTTTGCTACTCAGTGGAGTAGGCGGCAAGGTTGAAGGAGAAGACGGTACAATCCTAGAGGCGACCAAACCTATGAGAGAATCACTCCAAGTTGGGGTGAAAACTTCCTACATTCCAGAAGTTCGATGGTATTAAGAAGGTGAATCACAGTAACTAACTCAATGCAAGGAGTGCAAACACTTCAAGTGCTTCATAAGTGTGAGCAAAGAGCAGGCGAAGGCCAATAACCAGCTCGATCCATGGAGTACAACCTCGAGGAGGCGGACGAAGTCAAGTAACCTTTGCCTTCTCAACTCTTAAGAGAATGGGCGAAACCGAGTACCCCAATTCTCTTATCTATCTAGCAGAGGAGCTCTGCACATGTTCAAAGACCCTTCGAAGAAAATGGAAGACAATAGTTGTCAAATCCTCACCAACGGTGATCAGTGCTACTGAGAGTAGATTGTCTGCTTCATTTCCCAACGAACTGCCAATCAAAAACGGAAGTGATGCGAACCTACTTGGAAGTGACATATAAGTGAAAGAAGAGTCAATGGGCAAATTTTGTGGAGGAAGGACCCAAAAAACTTCAGAAGTTTGCGAGATGATGCTCGTTAAAGCTCCAACAAGCATTCACCCAATTCAAGTAGCATGAGAATTTAAGAGACTAGCGCATAGTAAGGATGGTCTTTACCTTCATCTGGAGGATCCGCAGGAACCAACAGGGATCAACACAACTTAGCCAACCCCACACTAGAGACAGAGTCATTGGCGAGTTGAAGCAGCATGGCGGATTAAAGGTTCGACTACTCAAAAATAGCAGCGAAGAGCAGTTGGGAGCCAAGAGGCGCATTGCAGTTGGAGTAGAAGATTGAAGACTCAGCAAAGGCAAGGAGTTGCAGTGTCAACAAAGGCTTCGATGAGGACGTCGAAGGAATAAGTGGGGGAGAGTGTCACGGACAAACTTCCAAGCAGGATGTTTAATGTAATGCTTATGTATGTCTGTGTCTTTTGGTATGTTCATGCTTTATACAGCATATAGAGGGATGGCCGAAGGCTTAATAGTCCCATTATAGTTAGGTTGGTGGCCGCTTTAGGCTTGTAAATAAAGGTTGTGTCATGAGGACACGTGTGAGAGATTTTTGGTCTGTAGTGGACCATTTTACCCTTTATTGTGCAACTGTTCAGAGCTTGTAAAATCTGTTTGTAATTTGCATTGTCAATGAAGTGTTTTCGGAGATGTTTTCTTATGGATCCCGAGTGAGGCGTTCTCTCTAACCCGTTCTCTCTTTTGTTGGTCCTAAGGGACAATGGGAGGCTTCGGGGAGGCTGACCTTTGCGGACGGACACGCAAGGGTACCGCACGACATAGGCAAAACCAGCTAAGTCCGTGACAGCCTGTCGGTGGCGGTGCCACCGCTTGTCAATTTCAACATTGACAGAGTTCTGGCAGTGCCACCATCGGAACTCTCGGGTTTTAGGCGATGCCACCGCCCGAACTCTCGGGTGCTGAGCGATGCCACCGCCCAGTCTGGCGGTACCACCACCCGACCCTTCGGGCTCTGGGCGGTGCCACCGCCTAGTCTAGTGGTTCCACCGCCTAGGTCACTGGTTGGGCTTCAAGTCCGGCGCAAACCAAGTCACATTCAGGCCCAGTTGGCCCCTAACCAGGATATAGGATTATCCTTTAATCCTAACCCTAATTACATGCAAACGACGCAACTGAAAATATAGTCCTAAGCAAGTTTTAAAACGGCAAACGTCGAGTCTTGTTCCGGCGAGCATTCCGGCGATCTTTCGGCGGACTTCCGATGCACCTTCGGATTTCTTCCGATGGACTCCCAATAGGCTCCTGATCTTGTGGCGAGTTCAGTGAGTAGCCGAGCCTTCTCGGTGATCTCTGTGAACCTCCGACGATCTCTTCGGCAGACTTCCGAAAACTCTGACACGTCCCCGATTTCTTCTCGGTTGGCCCTGGCAGCATCTCTAACGAATCTTTGGACTCTCAAACACTCATCGAACTTGACTCTGGTTTCCTTGCTTTATGTTTATAGGCTATTGTAGTTAATCCTGCACACTTAGCTCAATAATATGGATTAGAACCCATTAATTGATTTCATTATTAAAATCTGAGATTCAACGATCTCCCCCTTTTTGATGATGACAATCAATCGATGATGGAGATAAACATAACTCCCCCTATCTATGTGCCATATTATGAGAAGATAAAAATACTTAAATTTGGTCTCTTGAATTCAAGCCTAAACTGATAAGTTTTATCCGTTGATCTTATCGTTATTCTCTTTAAGCATGAGTAAATACGAAACTTCATATTTCTCATCATTTTCAAGTCGAATGATAAAAAACAATTATCCCTTCGACTATAGATAAAAATTTTCAACATGAATTAAATGTGAGGCATGATTTCATATGATCAACCAATCTAAGATCTTGCGATATTCTCAAAGATTTTTGTAGGGCATATAAGACATTTGTATTACACAAGCTTTTGCAATTCATATAAGTCATGCTATCGATGCGTATTAAGTCATGCTATCGAAGATCTTGCGATATTCTCAAAGATTTTTGCAAGGCATATAAGGCATTTGTATTATACAAGCTTTTGCAATTCATATAAGTCATACTATCGATGCATATTAAGTCATGCTATCGAAATGGTACAAGTCATGTTTTGCTCATTCTTCTCCCCCTTGGTCATCAACAAAAAGGAGAAAGATTTTAAGCGTATAATTTGTGATCATAAAACCATTGGAAAAGGAATTCAGCATTAAGATCGATCATACAAAATTCAGCATTCATTTGGAATTCATAAAAAATTCAGCATTAAGATCGATCATCACAAGTCATGTTTTGCTCATTCTTCTCCCCCTTTGTCATCAACAAAAAGGAGAAAGATTTTAAGCGTATAATTTGTGATCATAAAACCAATGGAAAAGGAATTCAGCATTAAGATCGATCATACAAAATTCAGCATTCATTTGGAATTCATAAAAAAATCAGCATTAAGATTGATCATCACAAGTCATGTTTTACTCATTCTTCTCCCCCTTTGTCATCAACAAAAAGGAGAAAGATTTTAAGCATATAATTTGTTATCATAAAACCATTGGAAAAGGAATTCAGCATTAAGATCGATCATACAAAATTCAGCATTCATTTGGAATTCATAAAAAATTCAGCATTAAGATCAATCATCACAAGTCATGTTTTGCTCATTCTTCTCCCCCTTTATCATCAACAAAAAGGAGAAAGATTTTAAGCATATAATTTGTGATCATAAACCATTGGAAAAGGAATTCAGGATTAAGATCGGTCATAAAAAATTCAGCATTCATTCGGAATTCATAAAAAATCAGCGTTCATCCAGAATTTAAACATTCATCTTTTATTCAAAATACATCACAAAAAAAAAGGTTCAGCTTTCATTCAAAGGAAAGAAGATGACAAAATTCTAACTTGGCATTAAGAGTAATTATACAAGGATCGCATATCAAAGTAATAGAATAAAAAGTTATATCGACTAATCCTTAGGAGGAAATCCATAGTTCTTATATATGACATCTATTTTTTGATTCATTTGTTGTAGTTCCTTCAAAATTTCAATTTGCTGAATTTGAATTTGCTCTTGCTGTGATTTAAGTTGGTCTTGTTGTGATTTGATATGATGCAATTCTGCTATAATGAGTTCTTCAGAAGATGAAGCAGGAGCTGAAGGTGCTGCTCCAAAGGGACTTGGAGGAGGAGATTCATTTCCTCTAAAGATTGGTGTTTTGGGGTGTTCTACTAGTGGGGGAATTGGATCATGCCTTCTAGGTTGTCTAACCCATATACCATTGCTAAATGTGCATCTAAGTCTTTTCAGTAGGTTTCTATTGATGGTGTTATATCGATCACTTTGAATTATTTCTTTATCGGGTGAGACACAAATGTCATGGGCAAGTATAAATCGAGTGATTAACCTCTCATATGGTAACATAATGTCTTTAGCTATAATATCCTGCATTTATTGTCGGATTGTGTATCCAAAATAGTTATGTTGATCGGTCATAATCTAATACATGGTGCTTATCTCTATTTGACTCATTTCATTATGATGTGATGAAGAATTTTAGAATTAAAGGATAGTAAGTACTCATAACTTTTAGGTATCATGCCTAGGTTTGGATTTGCAAAAATAGTTTCTAAGGCTTTGGAGTAAGTTGCTCCGATTACATTGACATCCCATTTTCCTCTAAAATAACAGCCCTTATCTTTTTCGATAATTCCTATTAGTTCATAAATAGTGCTATCAAAGATTTTAATTGGTGTTCCTAAAAGGTAGGTACTTAAGCTATCGTTTTCCACACATAGGTTTGCATAAAATAACCTCACTAACCTAGGATAAATTGGTTCATTGATTTATAGGAGAGGTAAGGCATCTAAATGTGCAAACCACCTAATGGGTTCTAGGTTTCCTAGTTCATTTAGATCAACGTGTTTACCCTTATGTATAGTTCTTGTTTCGAAATTTGGAAACCTAAGTGCTACTTCTTTGGATCTAAAAAGATTTTGGTCAAATAAATCTCCTTCAACCCTTTTCCCTTTTGTTCTTGTTGATCTCTTGGGAGTCATTATCTAGACAAGATGATAGATCAAGTATATGAAACTATGAAGAGTGGGCAAAATAATGAGAAGAGGAAGGAAAGATTTCAGATTTTACCTTATGGAGAATTTCTTGAAAGACGGAGAGCTTGAGCCAACAAGAATCCTTCTCCTAGGCTTCTAAAGGTTAGAATGAGGGTAAGAGAAGTTTTGGAGGAGTTGTGGGAGAGCTTGAACTAGTTTCTCATGGGTTGGGGGCGGTTCCACCGTCGGCCCTAACCCCTCTTTTTATAAAAGGGATCTCGGGTGGTGCCACCGCCAATCCGAGCAGTGCCACCGTCGGGCGCCCGAGGGCTTAGGCGGTGCTACCGTCGGTTCTGGCGGTGCCATCGCTGGCATGTCACGGAAGAGAAAAAAAATTCTCTTTCCTCCCCTTTTTGTTTTTCAGCGGTGTTTGGCTCAAGATAAGATAGGATCTTGGTTGTACTTTAATCTGTCATTTGAAATCGAAAAAGAATGAGGAAATCAAATCCAGGAAAGAACGGAAAGAGTATATATATAAAAAAAACTTTTCGAAAAATACATTCAAACAAGCTTATTCTCGGGGATAATTTAACATGCCCAGTTCCCTTCTAATGAATTCAAATTGGTCTTCATTTAATGCTTTTGTAAAAATGTCTGCTAATTGATGCTTTGTGTCAATAAACTCTAGAATGACATTATTGTTAAGGACATGATTGCGTATGAAATGATGCCTAACGTCGATATGCTTAGTTCTAGAGTGTTGAATTAGATTTTTGGTAAGACATATGGCACTTGTATTATCACATTTTATGGGAATATTTTTCAAGTGAATTCCATAGTCTTCTAATGTATTTTTCATCCAAACAACTTGGGCACAACATGCACTTGTAGCAATGTATTTGGCTTTCACCGTAGATAGTGCAACTGAGTTTTGTTTCTTGGAAGTCCAAGAAACAAGTGCATGTCCTAAAAATTGACATGTTCCGGATGTACTTTTTCTATCTATCCTACATCTTCCAAAATCAGTATCTGCATAAGCTATTAAATCGAATTTATTAGATTTCGGATACCACAATCCTAAATTAGGAGTTCCTTTAAGATATCTAAATATTCTTTTAACACTCTTAAGATGAGATAATTTAGGATTATATTGAAACCTAGCACAAAGTCCTACACTTAACATGATATCCGGTCTAGTCGTAGTGAGATAAAGTAGACTACCTATCATTCCTCTGTATATTTTTTGATCGAAATTCTTACCATTTTTATTCATATCTAACTTCGTCAAAGTACTCATAGGAGTGTTTATCACTTTTAAATCATCAATGTTAAATCGTTTTAACAATTCTAATGTATATTTCGATTGATTAAGAAATATACCATCACTAAGTTGTTTAATTTATAATCCTAAAAAGAAGGTTAATTCACCCATTAGACTCATTTCAAATTCATGACTCATACACTTGGCAAATGATTCACATAGTGATTCATCCGAAGAACCAAAAATAATATCGTCAACATAAATTTGCACAATAAGAAAATTATTTTCAAAGTGTTTGATAAATAATGTAGTATCAACCTTGCCTTTGGTAAAATTATTTAAAATAAGAAAAGAACTAAGCCTTTCATACCAAGCCCTAGGAGCTTGTTTTAAGCCATAGAGAGCCTTAGTCAATTTGAATACATGATTAGGAAGAAGAGAATTTTTCAAATCCGGGAGGTTGTTCGACATATACTTCTTCGAAAATAAAATCATTCAAGAAGGCACTTTTGACATCTATTTGAAATAGTTTAAAATTATTACTACTAGCATAGGCAAGGAGCATCCTAATGGCTTCTAATCTTACCACAAGAGCGAAGGTTTCTTCGTAGTCGATACCTTCTTCTTGGTTGAAACCTTTGGCCACTAATCTAGCCTTGTTTCTAATCATGATACCGCATTCGTCTTGCTTGTTTCTAAAGACCAATTTAGTACCAATGACTAAGTGGTCACTAGGTCTAGGAACAAGCTTCCATACCTCATTCCTCTTAAATTGGTTCAATTCCTCTTGCATTGCAATGACCCAAGAATCATCTTTCAAGGCCTCGTCAATGCATTTAGGTTCGGTTTGAGAAAGGAAGGCGGCGTTAGCACAAAAATTCTTGAAGGAAGAACGAGTTTGAACCCCTTTTGATGTATCTCCTATAATTAGCTCATTTGGATGAGCATCTACATACTTCCATTCCTCAGGTAAGGAAATTTCAGAAGAAGATGCGTCCAAGTTACTATTTTGAGGAGGGGGTTCATTTAAATTCAGATTATTAAAACCAAGATCATCATCAAAATCATTTTTCTTTAACTTAGAAATTTCATTGAAAACTACACAAATAGACTCTTCTATAACTAAGGTTCTTTTGTTAAAAATACAAAAAGCCTTAGAAACGGAAGAGTAACCAAGAAAGATGCCTTCATCGGATTTAGCATCAAATTTTCCTAAGGCATCCTTTTCATTCAAAATAAAGCATTTGCAACCGAAAACTTTAAAATAAGAAACATTTGGTTTTTTGTTATTCCATAATTTATAGGGATTTTTTGATAGAGACCGTCTTATTAGAACCCTATTCATGATGTAGCAAGCCGTATTCATGGCTTCGGCCCAAAAATACTTGGGTAGACTATGTTCATTCAACATAGTTCTTGCCATTTCTTGTAAGTTTCTATTTTTTCTTTCAACTACTCCATTTTGTTGAGGATTTCTTGGAGTGGAGAAGTTATGGTTATATCCATTAACTTCACAAAAACTTTGGAAGTCACGGTTTTGAAATTCGCTACCGTGATCACTCTGAATTGATGAAATCATGAAGCCTTTTTCGTTTTGAGTGAGTTTACAAAATTTAGAGAAACATTTGAAACAATCACTTTTGTGAGCCAAGAAATAGGTCCACGTGTATCTAGTATAGTCATCTACAATTACAAAAGCATATTTGCTTCCTCCCAGACTTGTCGCGTCAATTAGTCCAAATGGATCAATTTTAATGGTCTAATGGTGCTAATTTGATTTTTTAGTTTGAAACTAGTTTTTATTTGTTTTCTTAGTGGACATGCATCACATATTTGTCCTTAACAAACTTCATATTGGGAATCCCTCGTACTAATTCTTTAGATGAGATCTTAGATATTAGTTTCATGCTTGCATGGCCTAATCTCCTATGCCAAAGCCAAGCATCATCATTCAAAGCGGAGAAGCATGTTTCATTACTTAGTTCATCAAGGTTGATGATGTAGACATTATTTTGTTTTAAAGCAATCATTGACAAGTTATTGTTTGGATTTTTAATGATGCACGCATTATATTTAAATATAACGATGTAACCTTTATCGTATAATTAACTGATGCTTAAGAGATTATGTTTTAATCCATCAACTAGTAATACATCATCAATTGAAAAACATGATTTGTTACCTATGGTTCCCTTGCCAATGATTTTGCCTTTGTTGTTGTCTCCGAAGGTGACGTACCCTTCTTCTTTGCTAGTGAGCATAGAGAAATGAGATGGATCTCCAGTCATGTGTCTTGAGCATCCACTATCAAGATACCATCTCTTGCTCCTAGCTTGTAGGTTTGTCTACAAAAGAGGATGGCTTTTAGGTACCCATTTGATTTTGGGTGCCTAAAAAATTGATCTACCAATTTTGTTATTCATCGTTGAAGTATTTATAGTTCCTTTAGGAACCCATATCAACTTATGTGGACTAATCTTCCTAAATGGATATTTGTAAGAAACATGTCCAAATTTACAATAAAAGTTATATTTCAAACAAGGTGAAACGTGTAAAGTGGGTCCTTTAACGAAAGTGGTAGGATTTTGGTGAGATCCTCTCACAAAACCAATTCCACTTCTATTTGCAACGTGACTCTTGTTTGCAAGGATCATGTATAATCCCTTGCTACTGACCTTAAACTTGTTTAAGGTCTCTTTAAGTAGCAAATTTTCACTTTTGATTATTTCTAAGTCTTCGCACTTAGAGCATGGAGGAGTTTAAAGACTATCAAGGTTATTTTGTAGTAAGACATGTTTTTTCTTTAAAAGATTAAACTTCTTACTAATAGTTCTACACTGATCAAATAATTCATGAAAAGCGATAGAAAGTTCATCAAAAGATAAATCTTCATTAATTAAATCACATACCTCTTCTCCTAAAGCCATTAGCGCAAAGTTTGTCTCCTCTTTGTTGCTAGCTTCTTCACTTTCTAAAGCACTTGAATCGTCCCAAGTCGCTTTTAAAGCTTTCTTCTTCTTCGGTTGCTTCTTCTTGGCTTGGGGGCATTCATTTTTGAAGTGTTCTGACTTCTTGCATTCGCAGCACATCACTTGGTCCTTTTTAGGTTCAAGTCTGTTTTTGGTGTTATTTTTAAATTTATTCTTTCTTATAAATTTTTAAAATTTTTAAGTTAAAAGTGCAAAGTCCTTTCAAGTGGTCTTCTTGTGATGTGAGTGTCAAATCCTTCCTGTTATTTGGAAGGGGGTTCTCGAGCTCTTCATGAGCATGACATGTCATTTCGTAGATCATTAGAGACCCAATAAGTTCTTCAAGAGGAAATATTTTAAGGTTCTTGACCTCTTAAATGGTCGTAACTTTTGGATCCCAACTTTTAGGAAGGGATCTTAAGATTTTAGTTACAAGTTCAAAGTTAGAATAATCTTTACTAAGAGCTTTGAGTCCATTGATGACATCCGTGAAATGGGTGTACATGTCTCCGATGGACCCACTTGGTTTCATTCGGAAAAGTTCATAAGAGTACATAAGAATATTGATTTTGGATTCTTTCACTCGGCTAGTGCCTTCATGAGTGACCTCAAGAGTCCTCCAAATATCAAAAGCCGAATCACAAATTGAAACGCGATTGAATTCATTTTTGTCTAATGCACAAAACAGGGTATTCATAGCCTTTGCATTTAAAGCAAAAACCTTCTTCTCCGATTCATCCCATTCGCTCATCGGAAGAGAAGATTTTTGAAATCCATTTTCGACAATAGACCAAAGCTCAAAATGAGGAAGATCCTCAAACGAGTTTTCCAATACGTATAATCCGACCCATTAAACATAGGTGGACGTGTATAGAATGACCCTCATGCATGCCGGAGTAAGCCATCTCTCTTGGGTATTAAACCAAATATGAGAGTGAGCTGAGCCTAGCTCTGATACCAATTGTTAGGATCGGAGCGGCACTAAGAGGGGGGGTGAATTAGTGCAGCGGATTAAAACTCGTAAGTTTGAAAACGATTTTGTAAATACGTAGAGATTTGAATTTGACAATAAATGTCTTGGAGAAAGTAGCTCGAGCAAAGCGAGAAGAAGAAAAAAAGAGATCTTGCTGATGTGTAAATAACGGTTCAGAAATGTAAATACTCACACATTCAAGAGACACTCCAATTTAAAGTTGTTCGGTCAAAATGACCTACATCCACTTGCGAAGCCTTCTTCGATGAGGCTCCCAACTTCCACTAAAAAATTACTTTGAAGGGGAAGGACAAATACCCCTCTTACAACCTTTTACAAGTAATTTACACTCTTACAAATTTTCAACGAGAAAGAAGGAGGTGAACACTCAAGCAATTGAAAACAAGGCTTGCTAAAGACTTTGCTAAGGCTTTTATCTCAATCTAATGCTTCACAAAAGTTATATTCTCTGTTGAAAATTGAGGGGTATTTATAGGTCCCAAGAGGATTCAAATTTGGGCTCCAAATTTTAAATTCTCTTAGGTTTCCGAGGGTGGCGATGCCACCGCTTATCAATTTCAACATTAACAGAGTTCTGGCGGTGCCACCGCCGGAACTCTCGGGTTCTGGGCGGTGCCACTACCCGAACTCTCGGGTGCTGGGCGGTGCCACCGCCCAGTCCGATGGTACCACCGCTCGACCCTTCGGGCTCTAGGCGGTGCCACCGCCCGGGTCACTGGTTGGGCTTCTTGTCCGGCCCAAACCAAGTCACATTTGGGCCCAGTTGGCCCCTAACCAAGATATAGGATTATCCCTTAATCCTAACCCTAATTATATGCAAATGATGTAACTGAAAATATATTCCTAAGCAAGTTTTAAAACGACAAACGTCGAGTCTTGTTCTGGTGAGCATTCCGACGATCTTCCGGTGGACTTCCGATGCACCTTCGGATTTCTTCCGATAGACTCCCAATAGGTTCCCGATCTTGTGGCGAGTTCAGTGAGTAGCTGAGCCTTCTCGGTGATCTCCGTGAACCTCCGACGATCTCTTCGGCGGACTTCCGAAAACTCCAACACGTCCCCGATTTCTTCTCGATTGGCTCTGGCGGCATCTCCGACGAATCTTTGGACTCTCAAACACCCATCGAACTTGACTCTGGTTTCCTTGCTTTATGTTTTCAAGCTATCGTAGTTAATCCTACATACTTAAATCAATAATATGGATTAGATCAATTAACCCATCAATTGATTTCATCATCAAAATCCGAGATTCAACATTCTCAACATATAGATTTGATCAAATAATTTACCAATTGATTTCATCATCAAAATCCGAGATTCAATAAACATAACTATCTTACACATGATTTTTTAGTTTCATTAGTTTTTGTGCACCAATCTTCGCACGACAATGAACTCCCTTTGGGAAATCTGATATTTTTGTTTTCTGTTCTTCCGCTGCGCATGTGATGTCGCCCCTAGATTTTTCTACAGATCCAATACCCAATAAGAATGATCTATTAGGGTTAGTTAAATGAGACTCTATATAAATAAGAGTTGGGACTAAAAGGATTATAGGCTAGGCCTCTATTGTTGCCACCCTTCTCATCTCCTCCTCTCTTCTTCCTCCAATTGACTACCCTCTCTCTGGAGTAAGAGGACAGCAAAAGGGATTAATCTCTCCTTGTGTGCTACTGTATGGTGGTGTATGATCGCGAGGAAAGAACGTGTTGTGCAAGGAGGTGCGTTGTCACTGCGTCCATCATATGGATCACCGCTAGAGAGGAGTTTACAAGAGCTCGTTCATGCACGAACTAGGATTTGTGATCTTAGGGGATATACGAGTTTTTTTAAATGAGAACATCTTACAATCTTTATGCAGTTTTTTATTTCACGTGTTTTACGCTCTTGATCTTCACATGACGATTCGATAATTTTTTTTAGGAAATCAATTTTTGTTTTTACTTTCTATACGACGCTCCTCGAGGTTGTCCAATAATCACTTCACCAATAGGTTTACCACTTAAATTTGTAATGGGATATAAACCTATGGAAGGAGAACTATCAATAACCTAATTTTAAATTAAAATTTATATATAATGAGTACAAAATGCTCAATCACGTACGTCTCGTTTCAGCACAACATAATTAGACATATTCATGAAACACCAAAATTATGTTTCATGATGGTTGATGCAACAATTATTCATTTAACTATCTTATGACACATACGATATAAACATTTATCATATCATCTATCAAATGAGATAAAAATTAGTATCAATTGTGATAGTATAAATTGAAACTAGTAAGTCAATGACAAAGGTAAACGCTATTCAGCCTCAATGAATATAGATTAGCCAAAACATAACAACGTGCAATGAAAACGCAATTGATACTAATTTTTATCAGCCTCAATGAATATAGATTAGCCAAAACATAACAACGTGAAATGAAAACACGCTTACGTACTCATCAAAGGCAGACCAACAACGTTAATTTGCATGCATGTAAACAACAAATATTCGTATCATCCATTGCTAAGAGCTAATTCATCCGTAAGCAAACATGTTGTTTGAATGCACACCCACGTCTATCGCAGCATATGAAAGACTCAAAAGCTATTATAATTCATTATGTTGAACCAATACATAAAAAAAATATGTTTTCCTTTTTACCCTTCTCTTTCTTGCACGAGAATGATCGGCATTGTCGAAGAGGACCAAGGAGCATTTTTTCTTGGCCCCCCTTTTCGGATGTGAAGGCAAAAAAAAAATTTAGTGTGATGTTAAGGTTGCTAATTCAAACATGACAGTGATAGGTAAATCCCAAAGGGTTATCCAATTATTTTACAAGTTGAACCCGTGTCTACTTATTTAGTTGACACTTTTGGGGCCTCTTAATCAAGTTTACTATTCATTATTAATAATATTCAACGTTAATTAGGATATAGAAAATTCAATTGCCCCTGGATAACTTATCACACTCGAGACACATTAGTGTGGCAATAAATCTCAAATAGAAAGTCACAATTAAATATTATTAACTCAATAAGATTTATCATATAGACTGGTCTATTCGAGTACTGAATCAACGTGTGAGTGATGGAAGGAAAAGGATGGTCAAGAGAATATGGTCACAGAAAGAAAAAAGAAAGCTAAATAAAAAGTTGCTTTATTTTGTAACCACAAACTCAACCATGGAACAAAGTGATCCCACATACATGCAAATCTGAATTGAGATTTTATATAGATTAAAGATCTCATGAATATTTCCTTGGGTTCAATGCAAAAACGAGAACAACCTCCTCCACATAAGAATTAACCTATTATTTTCCTCATACTGGGATAATATAGTACTAGAAATTAAAAAAATTAAAAAAATAAAAGAACTACCTTTCTCCCTATTCTATAGGGTGAAAGGTTTGTATTTGGAAATACATTTATATTTTTAGCATGCTGTTGTGGAATGCCTTAAGTGCTTAATAAATAATAGATGAAAATTATATTTTAAATATTGATATTTGATAAAATTATAATTCAAATTTTTATTAAATATTTTATCACAAATTTACCCTTCTAATATTTTAATATTTCTTCAAATATATATTTTTTTATTCAAATAAATAAAATAAATGAATTCACGTAATCTTATGAAAAATTTCGTATGACCCAAATATATAATAAACAAATAATATAGCCATATAAATAAATATTAAATAATCTTTGAAAATAAATAGATAAAATTTTATTTTATAAAAAAATATAAATCATATTAATTTCTCACTAAATCATTTTGACAATCTTATCATTTTAGATAAAGTGAAGGGGGTACTTTTAAATTTTAAAAAATATATTAGCATACTATAAATATCGAAAAAATTTACTAGACATCAATTTACATTTGAAATCAAATGCATTGAAATCTCAATTCACCTTTTAACTGTATTATCAAATACATCGAAAGTAATATAAAAAAATTCATATTTGTTTATAAAAGTGCATATGCCTTTTTCTTTTATCTTTCTTTTGGAACTATCACAATCTGCTTTATCTCATGTCATACATTATAAACACACCATAATGGTTTTCTTATATTTAGCAATCAAATCATTCTTCTACCATGCACTTCTCGAGGGCAAATGAATGACTTACAACTACAAGATTGAACTTCTGGGTTATTGGTTTGCTATTGGGACATTCTATGAATCCATTATGCCAAGTCTAAAGGACCACACATGAGGTTATTTTTCTCCCTATCTCTTGTTAATCAATTCTCCACTCATGTTTTTGTTAAACATATCTACTATATAATTTAAATTTCCCAACACAAAATAAAACATATTACATGAAAAAGAAATTCATAAATCGATGCATATAGTGAGAAAGATCAATAAAATAAAATTTAAAAAAAAACACTTAAACTTGAGGAAGAGATGAAGACTTTTTTCATCATGGAATCATATTTTATAAATAAAAAAAAATACAGAAGGAATTGAATTTCCATTTTAGATTTTTGTAGGTCATCGCCCTAGAAACTATGAAATTAAAGGAGGAGGGAGTTTAATCATGAAATTAAATTATCAATCTATCCTTCATCAAAATTAAAATATTATATTTTATTACTTTGATCGATGTCGATGAGAGTAGGTTATTCAACATGTACCTCTATCAGTCATCATTGGTCCTCATGCCGAGTTTGATTCACCTACTCTTCATCCATCTGATTAGTTCCCTAGTAAAGACGCCAAGATCTCTCGAGTAATAAAAACATGTCATATGGCAAGTAATCATTTATCTTTGTCAGCATGCAACAAAACATGATGATCTCTTTCTTACCTTACAAGCAAATATCAAATAATTGCACATATATGTCTACATTTGTTTACATAAGTATCTACTCGTATGCTAGACTCTAGCAAACATGATGTTTTGTTTAAATATGGACTTAGCTAATCATGTGAACTTCAGGATTAAAACAAAATATTTTTTTTTATGCTTGGGGGTCTAATGGTAGTGCTCCATTTCAGACCTTCTCTAATAATTTGTTTTTCCAATAAGCAAAAAATTTATTTGTTAGAATCTAATGATAGTTTAGTATTCTTGAGGATTCTTTAGTATTCTTGAGGGATCTAAACTTAGTATTCCTGAGGATTCTTTAGCTCGGGTTCGACGTAATATTTATTTGTTAGAATCTAATGATAGTTTAGGAGGTTTTAATGATTCTAAGTTCACTTACCTTATGTGCCTTCTTAATAAAGCTTCGGCTCTTATTAGATCAATAAATATTAAACCGTGGGCTAAATCAAAATTGAAATGGATCAGTAAAGGTGACCTCAATACTAACTATTATTATCAGCTTATTAGTCGGTGTTATCATTCTAATCATATCACTCATCTTTGGATTAATATGTTGTTAGGACTAATTAAGTTTCATTAAAAGGGGCGATGTAAAACCTACCTAGTCGATCCCTATTAAAGAGGTGAAGAGACCGGCTAAGGTTAGGATTAGCTTAGAGGTTGCTTCTTAAAGAAGCATTAGGAGTTGGTTAGAATTAGGAGTCCTATTAGGAGTTGGGGTTTAGAGGCCCTATAAATAGTCATGTATTCATCCTCTTTGCTTAATGAATAGATGAATCTTTTTAGTAGCAACCTAGAGGAATGAACCCCTATAGAGTTTCAAGAAGGTCGATCCCCTAAAGAGATCAACCCCCTAAAGAGATCAACCCCAAGCTTAGAATCCGCACTAATGAGCTCACCACCTTTTATTCTCAACTTTGGAACTATAATCATCCCCAACCAACTTCCCATTTGTCTTGGCCTATTCATGCTCGTTGAGGCATCTCTATTAGGGAGAGCAATGAACTCATTTTGTATTTCACACTTAAAAGATGTATATTTTTTACGTCTATTCTCTTGGTCTTAGTAATAGTCCTATTCTTTTGGTCTTGTATTTCATACTTATTTTGGATATTCTTAAAGTTTTTATATTTCAAGCTTTTAACTCTTTTCACAGCCTTGCTAGTCTTGCATATGATTGGTCCAAAAATTTTATCATCTTCATTCCTAAGAGCAAAAATCTTATTGAGATTAAGGATTTCAAGCTGACATCTCTTTGCAAGGTAAACTATCATATTTTGACTAAGGTGTTAGCTAATCACAAGAAACCTTTTATGCCTCATCTTATTTCACAGGAATAATATGCTTTTATTTTGGGTTGTAACATTCATGATAATATCTTAATTACATAAGAAATTATACAATCTTTAGTTGATTCTAAGCTGTAACATTCATGATAATATCTTAATTACATAAGAAATTATACAATCTTTATTTGATTCTAAGCGTAAAAGTTCTTATATTTTCATAAAGATCGACATTGAAAAAGATTTTGATAAAATTTCCTAGGATTCTATTTTATTGGCTTGGCGACTAGCTAAATTTTTGGATGTTTTCATGAATTACATTGGCAATTGTATTTCCTACCTTATTAATGGCATGCTAATGTGGGATTAGACAAGGTGACTTGTTCTCGTCTTATCTTTTTATTTTGGTCACTCGGTTATTTACTTTTTCTCTTAGAGAATGCTTCTGATATGGTTCTATGTTTTTGAGCTAATCATAAGTCTTGCAAAAACATCATCTAATTTTTTAGAATTTTTTAGAGCATTTCAAATCTGAAAGTTAATCTTCAAAAGTCTGCAATTCTTTTTCCCAAGTCAACTTGTTAGGGTAGTAAAAGAGATATTTGTAATTTTTGTTTTGTATCAAAGAGGGTAAATTTTCTTTTTAAGTATTTGTGATCCTTCATTGCTTCTCGTAGGATTCTTGATAGGGTCATTTAGCATACTAAATGTTAGAAATAGATTAAGCTTTTGAAAGGCAAACTTCTTATCGTAGGCACAGGGTGTATCACTCCTGTGAACTCTATACTTAATTTTCTTCCTCTGCATATTTTGGAAGTGTTTGCTAGATGTTTGATTCTATCCTTGAAGGTTCTAATTGCATCATTAGACTGTTTCTTTGACATAAAGTTGACCATCATTTGTTATCTTGAGAGATGGTTTTCGCCCCTAAAGCAAGCTATGGGTGATTTAGGTATATGTGATATTCACTTAACTAAATTTGCTTTGCATGCTAAATATATTTTATAATATTTTAAAGATATTGATGTTATTTAGGTTGGTATAATCAAGACTAAGTATGGTCACATTGATCGTTGGAATTTATCTATGCATGACAAATAGAATTGTATATGGAGGTTTTTTCTTAAGTCATTAGAAAAACTTAGATATGGTTTTATGAAATTTATTGGTTTTGGTTCTTCTATTATCATTCTTTTTTTTTTATATTCCTATTAATCTCTAGCATACTTGTAATGATGTTAATATGACACATGAGTCTAATATGGTCTCTAAATTGTTTGGCCCCTCTATATATATATATAGACACATGAGTCTCTCTCTCTCTCTCTCTCTCTCTATATATATATATATATATATATATATATATATATGGTATTGTGTAACAACTAATTGGTTGGCTACTGAGATTGTTTTAGAGGAATTTTTATCCTTGAGACTTGCATGTTTTGATTTGTTTTGAAGCGAATGAGATTGTTTCAATCGATTTCATTAATAAAATATTTTAGATGAATTTTTCAATCGATTTCATTACTTTTTCTAGTAATATGCTGAGGTTCTTAATATTGTTTGTTTGTTTGTTGCATTCAACTCCTAAATCTGTTTCATCCCCTACTTTCGACTATAATAACATGAAAGCAAAATCCTATCCTTCGTATTAAGATATGTTTTCCAGACATAATAATTTTTTGATGAAGATTATGGAGCCTATGATATAAGTAATTTTGTGATTGTCCATTGACCTGGCTGGATATCCTATGAAACTTGAAGTAGGTAACTAACTAACTAACTAACTGATGCTGCTTGTATTTGGACTCTTTTGATGTGTAGTCAGTTCAGTCAACTTTGTTTGAGTCCATACATAATATTAGAAATTTAGAAAAGGGCTCTCGTTGAAGAAAGTCGTTGACTTTGATGTAAGTGAGTTAATAAGTTGCTAACATTCGTTAACAAAAAAAAAAAAAAAAAAAAAGGTTGGCTTACCAAACATAAGCCCTATATTTTCTACATGGTTTTTTTTCTTTTTTTTTTTTGTTGATACGCATGAATAATCAATCAATCGTCTGTCGTCCTACTTGCTGTGTTTTGCTTATGCCAAACTCACAACAGTAGTTGTACTCTTAGATTACACAGATTTTTACTCGTATATATGAGTTTATTTAGATATTATACTATGATCATTCGAAGGTGGAGAGGGATACTTTTGTTCCATGTAAGTGCGATAGTGGTCATATGTCGATCGATACACTTCGATCCCGGCACATGAGCCAAGGTGCGTTCCCATGCCCGGATCTGATCGATCCATCCATCCATCCATCCATCCTTCCTTCCCTTGTCTCGTGATCGCTTGACGGAGAAGCCTTTGGATTTATTCCCAACACCAGCCTTGGGATCCTTCCTCTCTGGTTCATCCCGTGGCGTCCCCAACCTCCCCACACGTGAATCCCACCTCCCCTGTTCGTTTCTTCCCATCCCTTCCGCCGCGAGGGAAACACCCAGCTCCGTACCAACCCGTCCGCACGTCGGCAGGTTGTCATGGGGCCAGCCACCTTGCGATCCGGATCGTAAGCATGGCTGTTTCCCGCCTCATGCGAGACAGGGGATCCGTTACCATAGTCCTTCTTCCTCTTCGCTTTCTCCTCTCTCTCTCTGTTTCTCTCCGTCTCCTCTCTCCAAATGTAATCGATCGACAGCGTTCGGCGAGGGAACGCTCTCTTCCGTTTCCCCTTTCCCCCCTACTCCGGTGCGACCGCTCTCCCCTCGCTGTGAAGAATCGAGCAAGGGGAAAGCCAGACCCCCTCCGCTGCTTCGCCTCGATCCGATCTCCTTGTGTTGGGATCCTGATCGTTAATTCGATCGATTCTCGACTCCGGGTCGATGTGATACTGGGCATTCTTAGGTTTCTTTTGCGCTCGCTCTGCCGAATTGGCCCAACATGCCCTCATTCCTGTCGAGATGTACTTCCGGGAAGGGGAAGGGGATGGGGATGGGGATGGGGATGGGGATGGGCAACGGGGGCGGTGATGGGAGCGGCGGGACGCATGTCTACTTGAACGTCTATGATTTGACGCCGGTGAACAACTATCTCTACTGGTTTGGCCTCGGTGTCTTCCACTCTGGGATTGAAGGTGTCTTAATTCGTCCCGATTTAGCATTATATTTGATTTATTGCTTACATCTTTTGTTTCATGCAATTCCTATTTCTTCTAATTAGGTTGCTTGGTTTTGGAATTCAACTCTTGCTCTTTTTCCTTTTTGGTCTTTTTTGGTGTCATGTCGTTTTTATGATTCATGTACAATTTCTACCGACAATTACATAAATTGAATTACAATTTAGGTTCGACAATTTCCAACAAGTATATTGGTTAATTTGTGACGTAGGATTCTCTGATGACAATGTAATCTTGGATTGGTTTATGCTTAACACTTCCATTTCACAAGGCTAAGAAGATGTGCAGCGTGAACATGTTAAGCTGGTGCGCTGTAGCTAAGGTAAATTATGAATAGTATCAATCTGTCAATTCGTATTAATTGACTTTTTTATTTTCTTGTTGAAAGACTGGGCATGAATTCCCTTGGAACAGTGCTTTCAAAAGCACTAGGCATAAGGCACCAAGGAGTCGAGTCCCTTATCATCTGAGATGGTAGGCATTCACCTAGGTGCTCTTCGGAACAAAACAAGATGCTTACTGCACAAATATTGAGGATAAAGATAATTATTGCAAAAATAATTGGGAGGTAGGGTAGCAGCATGACAACAATATTTGTAAGCAGATTGTGGAAAGAAGGGGGAAGGGAGGAGGGAGGGGAGAGAAGTGGCACTATGGTTTATGGTTGTTGGTTGCTGAGAGTAGAGAGGAGAATAAAATGGAGAGAAGAGGACACTGAGGGTGACGATAGTGGGTGTTGGCGGTTGATACAGGAGAGGAAAAGAGGGTAGAGGGAGATAGGATCCGAGGAAAGAGAGGACAACAATGGTGGGGATGCTAGTACTCACACAGGAGAGTGGAAAAGAAGAAGCAAAAGGAATAGAGAAGAAGGCGATCACGGAGAACCACCTGTGAGGATTGGGAGAAAGAAGTGGAAGGAAAGAGGGAGGGAAGAGAACAAGAGAGGAGAGATGTAGCTGATGGAGAGACGGAGAGGAGGATACGTGGCCAATGGAGGAAAGTTGGTAGTTCGGATCAGGTTGGAATTGGTTGTGGATAGGCTCCGAGGAAGACCAGAGGGGAAGGGAACTGGGTTTGGATTGGGTCTTGATGGGAACTAGGTTTGAACTAGGTTTGGATTGGGTCTTGAGTTTTGATTTGGCCAAGAGATATTTGGGTTGCTTTGGGCTAGCCCAGGTTTGCACTTTGGACACTTGGTACCGCAAATGAGGTCCTTGCTTGGGCTTGCCTGAGATGTCCAGTACCTCATCTGAGGTGCTCGCCTATATAACATCCAATTAAAGGCCCGTCATCCAGGGAGCCTCACCTCATCTTGTTTGAATGCCTAGGCAAGCAACCAAGTGCCTCTTGACATCACTGTTTTGAATTGCTAGTCTACTTGAACAAGTTGGTTTACTATCACCCCTTCTGCTAAACAATCATTATCACTCCTTACGGAGTCTATTGTAGTTTATATTATTTCTTTTACTACCATTTCTATGGAACTCCAGCATGATCTTGTGTTTATGCTACTATGTTGAACTGCTACTTATGAATTTTTTGCAATCACATTAGCATTAACGAGCTGTTAGAACATGAATCTTGTATTTATTTTGCATAAAACAAATGTTGTTTATTTTCTGAATTTCTCACAATTAGCTTGAACATATAGTTCTAGAGACATCTATCTAGAATGTGGGTTGATAATTAACAAATTATGGGTCTTTGTTACAATGTACACAATTTTAGCTAATACTTTGACAAACCTGACAGGCTTCATGTTGATTTGTTGTCCTGATGGAAATAAGCCATCAGGAGTGTCATAGTTTTGAAATTTTCTTGATTGGTGCAAGTTGCATATATAACAATGTTTTCCTTTATATCTCCCCAAGAGTCATACTTGATTATGACTTTTTTTATAGTTCGTTGGTTTCATCCTGCTCTGCTGTTCTTGTACCTTCTTCCACTATTTTTTAGCAAACATTTACTTTCACTTATAGTTCACGGAATGGAGTATGGATTTGGAGCACATGATTACCCAACTAGTGGAGTCTTTGAGGTAGAACCAAAAAGCTGTCCTGGTTTTATCTTCAGACGTTCTGTGTGGCTGGGCACTACTGATATGTCCCATTCAGAATTCCGCCTATTTATTGAAGATGTGGCTGGAAAATATCATGGTGACATGTATCATTTGATCATCAAGAACTGCAATCATTTTACAGATGAAGTTAGCAGGCATATAACAGGAAAGCCTATTCCAGGATGGGTGAATAGACTTGCCAGATTAGGTTAGTATCTTTCTTGAAACATGTTTTCTGGTTCCAAGGGAATTCGGTATTAATTCATGTGGTGATTTGGAAGTTTCAGGATCATTTTTCAACTGCATTCTCCCTGAAAACATTCAGGTTACTGCAGTCGGACAGTTGCCACTTCATCCAGCTTACTCTGGTGAGTTTGTAAATCATGGCATATTTTGTAGTTTGATTTTCCTGCTATGACAACAACTCATGTCGAGATCTTATGACCATCCTAATAGTTGCATCCTAAAAATATAATAGCAAAATGTTAATATACTGAAACATAATAACAAAAAACAAAAAATGGTTGCATCCTAAAACATTATGCTCTTGAGGGCCTGAGAATAAGATGAAAGGAATAATTTATGAACTTGGCATTTGAAGATTCTTGTGAGGGATAAAGAGGAGGGAAATAGATTTATTTTTCCTTGTTAGCAAAGGAATAAACAACATGGTAACAAGTTTTGGTAGGATCTATTAGCTAGTTGGTTAGGCATCTTAACTTAATAACCTATTCCTTGTATAAGTTCCAATATAATTCACATTTGCGAAATTATGATGCAACTAGTGCTGTCCGGAACCTAATCCATGAACGAAATGGGATCAAAGTCTAATTTCATCATTCACCTCGGCCAAGTATCAACTATGTTGACTTAATCTTATTGTCCTCTGTTGTTTCATTGCTTCTCCAAGTCATCGTGTATTGGTTACCTCAATATTTTTTTTAAATTATTGCTAATACATCTCATTACTTGGTTCTTTTTCTGGACTTGGTATTTCAAACTGCTGAATATTTTAACCCAGAAAAGTTCATATTCAGTGTCAATTTTGTTGTTTAGCCATGCTTATATGGAACATGTCATTTGATGACCGAGTTACATTCTCGCATGCAAAAAAACACTTAAATTGCTCTGGCCTACAAACAAGAGTATTTTATTTATTATTGTAGCACATTGTTTGATGACTGAATTATATTCTCACATGCACAAACACTTAAAAATTGCTCTGACCTAAAAACAAGGGCATGTTTTTTTTTTATTCTAGCACTATGGAACATGCTTGGTTCAAGGAGTCGGTCATGTGCTTTTTTGGCTATCTTGTGAAACATACAGAAAAGCATTGAATTTAGGATTAAAAACTATATATATTTTAATGGAGTAGAATTTGGAATCTACAGATTGTTTCTTTGTGTCAGTAAATTTGGTTTGCTGTCCATTCTTTCTCTTGTTGAACTCTCTATTTAACTGTCAGTATTTCAAATATGTTGTAGTTTTAATGTGTCTGTTCCACAGAAATGGTTGTAAACATTTGCATAGGTTGGTTTCTCTTTTTCCACAGCACGTAACTCACTATCAAATTTTTAATATTTAAATATTTTCAGAAGATGGATCAGATTCATGTGCATCCTCGTTTGTAGAGGCAAGTGAAGAGGAAGATGCAGATCATCACCTTCTAAAGAAAACAAACAGCGACTTGGCGCATGCAAATGATAAGACACTGAGGCTTGGTAGAGATGTCATGTGACCCTTCTTTTGCCTGCTGCTTAGTCTCTGTGTCTGATGTAACCAAGAAGTTAACAACATGTACGCTATTGTTTCCAATTAATCCTTCCTTATTGCGTGACTACTCTCTTCCCAAGTCTTCACATCGACTGTATTCCTAACAGTAGTAGCGTTCTTTTGTAATGTATGAAGCGCGGATGCGGTGCCTCCTGGTTTTCCTGTAGCAATTTCATGTACGGAACTTGGATTTGACTCGTGCTGCGGCTGTTTTGTTTATCGACTTGTGGCTTCTTTGAGAAGTAATGTTGGTTGGTTGGTTGGTTGGTTCGTTGGTTGGTTGGCCTTCTCTCCGATAACATGATGATTGCACAACGACAAAAAGGCAAAAGCGTTGTATTATTGTGTTCAAATCAACAACACAAAAACAGCTATGAAATATCATAAATTAAGAAGATAATTCCATAATTCTCCTCCGAAGCTGGATCGCATCCTGTGAGATTCAACTCTAATCTTCTTCCTAACGTCGAGACTAAAAGAGATCTGATCCATGGTTGGTTTCATAACACATGAGAGTTCACCGGATAAAAAAAAAAGTATTAAAAAAAAAAAGAAAGAAAGAAAGAAAGAACCAAAAGTCCTGATTGTGACAATATTAATTCATTTATAATTCTTCCCGTTGGCCAATGATTGACTTAGCTTGGATTAGAGTTGCAGAGCCATCATCAGGATTAGGATCAAGACGGCATGAAAACAATGCATCCAATAAGTGCATTAAAAATCCAAATATAAATCATGATGAGCTCATATGCCTGGTTTTTTGTGCTAGGAATGGGACCAATGTCACGTAAGGGAATAGAACGTATGTGTCCCCGTCTGGTGATAAGCAAGCACGGGATGTAAGTCCATTTTAGGGCATCAAAATGTCGGGAGGGCACCCCAACCCCAACCTTAACAATCCATGGAAGGTGTACTTAATGTATGACCACCATGTCATATATTATTTAGACATCGATAAACAAGTAGATAGGTAGCCACAGCAGATGTGAGCCTAATGGCTAATGTAATTGGAAAGGAGCAGTTAAGCCTCCTCCGTCACTTGCTCTGTCCTTTCCCAGCTTGATTGGCTGTTGGGATGTCAAGCCCTGCAGAAAAGAAGACGAGGAGAGGTATCCTCGATCACTTTCAACAGTCTTTGGGCATGAAACTAAAGGAAGCTTACACAGAAATCTCTTGCGACTTACCAGTGTGTCACACGGCATCACCACCATGATTTCCCTTTCCATTCCGCACCGAATCTCTTGTTTCTCTTGCACCAATCCTTATGAGGTCGATACTGCTTACCATTAGCTCTGACGAATGACTTAAATCCATCTCATTTTTGGATTTGAATGGGTTTGGATAGATGCAAGTAGCTGAAGAAACTCAATCTGCTCTCATCCCTACTTAAACATCATCTAATCTCCAGGGACTATAACCAAACAACTGTGTTGAATGATTTGGACTTGTGAAATGTATGTTTTTGATGCCTGAGCTCATTCTGCAGACAATATCAGGTCTGAACAGGTGACGCTGCAGTCAAAGAAGATAAGACCCAGTGGAGAGTTTTAGACGAACTTCATATGACGATGCATCTAATCAATGCATCGACTGTTGACGGTAGCTCATTTGCTTTAGTTGTATCAATTCCTCTGCTGCAATTCTTCATGTGCCATTTCATTCATGCATCCAACTGTTTTCACCTGAAGCTATCTGCGTGCATTCGTCGTCTTTCTTTCGATCAAAATCTTAGCATCTTTGCAGACTCGTGAGACGTCAAATTGCGGATGATATGATCTTAGAACAAGACACAGTCTAATTCTCTTCCTCGATGTTATACTTGTGTTCTCCCAACTCTCCTCATCCCCCTCACATGGAACTCTCATGCACTGCAGGTTACGTCGGAGGACCTGTCGATTGATGTAACTACAACATGCAAAGTCAATATGCTTATAGGTCAGAAGACCTTTTCGCCAGTGCAATATGCTTGTCCGTTCCTCGTTGTCTTCTGCTAATAGAAATGGTCACCATATAAAATGGAGGTACACTGACATGGCCACTGTTTCTAAAGAGAGGTTGGGGGATCGTTTTCAGCATCCATTATGAGCTTTGCGTGGACTCATCTTCCATGGACTTGTCAAGATTCTTTGCTTCCTGATATATGGTGTAAGAAAGATTGTGAAGGATGCCATTGTGAAAAGGATGAAACTCTTGCAGTTTTAGTTATGGTATTGCGGTAGCAAATTTTTCCTCTATTAACTAACATGATGCGTGTAGTGATGTTCTTGGTATAGGGGATGTCATAATCACATAAATTGTGTACAGATCATTGAATTCTTGAAATGAACAAATGCATGCTACACGTATGTTTGGTTATATGGTCTCACAAGTGTTGACATATTTTATTGTACTTGTTGGAATCACTTGTACAAATGTGCATTTACTCGTACCCTACGTTTGAATTTTGAGATTGGGAAGAGTAGATGGCGACGACTGCTTCCTAATTCCTGATTGCAGACAACACCATGATCAGAAAAAATGCATCGCTGAGCATGAGCCCAGTGTTGACTCCTAGTTGTATCCAGAACTATTCTTCTTATATCAAGTGCAAAACAACTTTGATTTTGATTTTTTTACACGAGTATAAATCTGATCACTAGAAGTATATCTGAAGTTTTGCAATGGTGTACCCAATTGCAACTCTGAATGCAAAGTTCATGACCTGATAAACCATCTGACACTCGAAAACAGTCTCCCTTTGAATTGCAGGAAATGTGAGTGAGCCAACAAAACTAATTGGCACAAGTTTCGTATGTACCCTATTCTTATTGCATGCTTCCCTCAGCCATACCGAGCTGAGGGAAAGTGATTTGTGACCTAAATGAAGAGCTACGTCTCACCTATATGGCCGTACTTACGTGTTGAGAGAGAGAGAGAGAGAGAGAGAGAGAGAGAGAGAGAGCCACCCATAGTATGTGAGCCTCTTGAACACATGATCCCGTAAGCAGTGGTTGAAACATGCAAACAGCAGCTCAGTTAATCGTTCGTTCTATTTGTGATACTGACAAAGCTTGTAAATGCTGGACTGCAATCAAATCCACCATTTCCATCAACATGACAGTGATAAAACTAGACATGCATGACTGTAATGATCAGTTTCCACCATCAAACATGAACCGAAGCTGATTTAAAATCACAACTCATGGATAGCGTTCGAAAGCCAAAAAGGCAAGCGCTTAAAGGTTCAGTTCTGATGCAACAGCTACAGTGTGCTCTATCATTTTACTAAAGATGAAGATTTAGATCTTAGTTGCTGTGCATATCGATATCAGATGCGTTGCTTGTCGACGTCTGCAACTCCCAATCAACCTCCACATTGTTTATTCAGAAAAATATTCATTCCTTCGTGGAGATCACACCCCTCCATCTTCCTATTTATACCGTTCGCTCTTCCACGCATCTCTCCACTACTATCTATCTAGTATCCATCTTCTTCACCCTGCTGATGGCTCTTCTCCTTCTCTGCCTTCTCCTTATGTTCGGTTCTGTAGCTGCTCAGCCCTCTCCGGGATACTACCCCGGTTCTTTATTCAGGCCTTTAAGATTCTACCAAGGCTACAGTAATCTCTGGGGTCCTCAGCACCAATCAGTCTCCCAAGACCAATACTCCCTAACGATATGGCTTGACAGCAGCTCAGGTTCATCATCCTTGACGCTTCTTATGCTCTCGCATGCATATAATCCATTTAGTTGTTTCATACTGTGAGATGAACGAATCGACAGGTAGCGGATTCAAGTCGACTCGCCCATACCGAAACGGCTACTTCGCTGCTTCGATCAAGCTTCAGAGTGGCTATACTGCAGGAGTGAATACGGCCTTCTATGTGAGTGTGGAGGTCGCCAGACTCAACTCTTGACGCTGAAAACGCAAGCCTTTTCTTACTTGGTTCGTCGACCACTTTGGTTGCAGCTGTCGAACAACCAGGCTCATCCGGGGAACCACGACGAGGTCGACATCGAGTTCCTCGGCACCACCTTTGGGAAGCCCTACACTCTCCAGACCAACGTGTACGTTCGGGGCAGCGGCGACGGCAGGCTCATCGGCCGGGAGATGAGGTTCCACCTCTGGTTCGATCCCACGGCCGACTTCCATCGATATGCAATGCTCTGGAACCCCGATGAGATCATGTAATTGCTTGTGCTCACCCGAGCTCATAGAGTTCGTGTCACCTTAGCCATGCAGATGAGAGACGAGGGATGATGCACGGCGCCGGACACTACAAATCTTTCGCACTGATTCCTTGGTCGTTCGTGTTCAGATTCTTCGTGGACGATGTGCCGATAAGAAGGTACGAGAAGAAGACGGAGGCAACGTTCCCCGATCGGCCGATGTGGATGTACGGCTCCATCTGGGATGCGTCGTCATGGGCGACCGAGAACGGCAAGTACAAGGTGGACTACCAGTACCAGCCGTTCGTGGCGAGGTACACCGACTTCAAGATCGGGGGGTGCTCGGCGTTCGCGCCATCCGGTTGCCGGCCGGTGCCGGCCTCGCCGTCTGGCGGCGGCCTCAGCCCGCAGCAGCGCGCGGCCATGGAGTGGGTTCAGAGGAACCACCTGGTCTACGACTACTGCCAGGACTACAGCAGGGACCATTCTCTCACTCCCGAGTGCTGACCAGTTCGTTGGAGATGGTCTTGGTCGTCGTCGTCGTCGTCGTCCTCCCTTCGCGCTGTTTCCATGCTTTTTTAAGTGTTTCTTCCTCCATGGAAGGGGCGCCCTGCTACTGTGTCAGTTGCGGAGGCGTTGTGTGGCTGTACTGTGTGATACAATTGCTTTGGGTTGCTTAGACACGAAGAAAGCAACATAAAACATATAACAGAAGAAGCATATGAAAATTCCAGTCTTACATGCTATGTAAGACTGTTTGGTATTTATTCCAGCAGAATAAAAAGATCAAATATTAGTCTGTTTCTGCATACAAAAACATCATCCATGAAGCTTTAGTAGCGAGACACCGAAGAACCGAGGAACTGGATCAAATTAGGTTTCGTTTCTCTTGCAGATTGCACAAGAGATGAGCATATATCTTCTTCTTCTTCTTCTTCTTCTTCTTCTTCTTCTTCTTCTTCTACTACTACTACTACTACTACTTCTATCCCAACAAAATTGTTTTGTGGCTGCCATTCTTTGAAGTTTGTTCCTTAGTGCAATCATCTTCCTTATACATACCATTGTTGTCTATCTATAAAACATGATGGATGGCATTATAATTGCGAGCCCATTAAATATCTCTTAAACAAGTGGTATCAAAGGTATATGATTAAGTTGAATCAGCGCATGTAATCCCAGATCAGGGAATGGATATATTTTACAAGTACAATGAGAGCTAAGGTTTGATTTAGTTTACTACAGAACAAGAATCAAGAAAAAGAATAAAAGGAAAACAGAAATCGGATTTTAATTTTATTTCATTTTATATTGATAGAATGAGTCATTTTTATAGCGCAAAGCTCTCAATAAACTTGGCCAGAAAATGTCAACCATTTAATTCAATATCATCGGAGATGGTGATCGAATCATGACAATAATCTCCTTAAATACAGAGATAAGACTGTATACATCGATCAAAGATCTCAGCACTCTCCCTCCGAAGCAATTCTGTGTAACGTTTGCCTAGAGCAACACTGAAACATGTATTTGGTTTAGTGCCATTTTGACCTCTTTGTTTGAGAGAGAGAGAGAGAGAGAGAAAATTATGGTGTATATGTACAGTACAAGTCACACAACCTAAGGAAAAATCCAGCAATAAGCCATCCAATTCCAATAGTTGATCACTCAGCACTCGAGTCTTAAACATGTATAATCACGTCTTTCTTGGCATGAAGACAGAGCATGCGGCATACCGAAGCAGCAGATGATGTAGAATTTAGTACATACTACTTAGTTTGCACACTTGATAAACGAGAACAGGTCCGGAGTGCATGAATTCACAGCAGCGGAATCAAAGAGTAGAATAAGATGAAGACAGATCACGAGTGGATCAAACAGGAAATGGAAGGACACAACATTGATCTGTTGGCTTCGTTCCAGTGGTAGTGCTCAGGATCTGCTCTTGAATGGGATGGCTCTGATGACGATCTGGTGGTAGAAGGCGGCCAGGGCAGCTCCTATGAACGGACCGACCCAGAAGATCCACTGCGACGGCAAGAGGAACATGAAGCTGCATCAGATTCGTGGTAAAAGTTGGCATCGAAAGCCTGAGAGCTCTCTGTGTGTGCGTATCTCCTACTTACGTGGTCATCCCATGCGTGGTCCTTGTTGTAGATGATGGCAGCTCCCAGGCTCCGAGCGGGGTTGATGCCGGTGCCGGTGATGGGGATGGTCGCCAAGTGAACCAGGAAGACGGCGAATCCGATGGGCAATGGAGCAAGGATCTGTCGCGTGCTCATCGGTTACAAGCAGGAAATGAACACAGGAGCGTGAGTCTCCAAAGACAGACGAGGAGCACTTACGGGGACATGGGAGTCCCTGGCGTTACGCTTGGCATCGGTTGCAGAGAAGACGGTGTAGACGAGGATGAAGGTGCCCACGATCTCGGCGCCCAGGCCGTCACCCTTGGAGTAACCGGCGGCCACGACGTTGGCTCCGCCGCCGTTGTTCTCGTAGACACCCTTTTGGAATCCCTTGACCACGCCGGCGCCGCAGATGGCGCCCAGGCACTGCATCACCATGTAGAAGATGGCCCTCGTGAGGGAGAGCTTCCTCGCCAGGAACAGCCCGAAGGTCACCGCAGGGTTGATATGGCCACCTGCCCAAGAAACGCGAGGGAAGTTTTTGATGATGATAAAAGCTGAGTGTCAGAACAAGAATCAAAGTAAAAGCGATGGAAATAGCCAAAAATAAGGAGGGATGAGAAAGAGGACCAGAGATGCCGGCGGTGCAGTAGACCAAGGCAAAGATCATGCCTCCAAAGGCCCAGGCAATTCCTTGGATGCCCACGGTGGAGCACTTGCTGCTGGACTTGACCACCCCCATGACAGTGAGGATGGTGATGTAGAGGAAGAGGAAGGTGGCCATGAACTCGGCAATCCCAGCCCTGTAGAAGGACCATGACTTGAGCTCCCCGGGCTCGAACAGAGGCGCCAGTGGTGGCTCCTTGTAGTCCTTCTCCTGGCTCTGAGCTGCTGTCCCAATGGGCTGCCTCTCCGGGAACTTGTTGGCTCCAACCCTCACATCCTCCTCCTTCCCCTCCATCCTCTCTCTCTCTCTCTCTCTCTCTCTCTCTCTCTCTCTCTCTGCAATCTTGTGAAGCAATATCAGAGGGCAGGTGAAGGCATTGAAGGACCGGACAGGTGGTTTTATAGAGATAATGGAGGCAGAAACAAAAATGGTTTTAATTCACTTACCATTTTCTAGTCAACAATAATAGGATTTAGGTAGAAGAATCATCATTGAGATTTAAGATATACGCAGATTAATTAGAGCTAAAGAGGCCAGAAGGGTAAAAGGATTCTTTAATCTACAAAAGCTACTTGTGTTTTCATTCTGAAAATTGAAATAGACGGCTCCCCAAAAAACACAAGTCTTCAGGAACCACAAAAAAGAAAAGATGGATGTGTGTTGTTCATTCTTATCCTTCCTTCTCTTTTCCCTTCCTCCCTCTCCGTGTATCTGCAACCATGCACCATCTCCTTTGTTGCCCGGATTCTAAGGTGCGAACCAGACAATACATCTCTCCCCTCTTTCTTCGTGAACCCTTGATTTTATCCTTTTAAAAATAGGAAGAATTCTTTCAGAAGAGATTGTATATAACCACAAAGACAAGAGATTATCAAGCAGCAAAATACCAAAAATATAACAGAGGCCAAAATGCTTTTTGCTCCCCATTGCTTCTCAGTTGCCACGAGGGCCACAGAACAGCTTATCTTGCAACTTCACACCCACACCATGTTTATTACCACATCCATTATGAATACAAACAACTTTTGTGTATGTCCATTATTACTCTACATACCTACAGATTTAATGTCCTCGTTGATGTGGCCAGTACCAGGATTCGAAGCTATGAGAATCGAACGCAAGAGGCCATGAATTAAGTAGCGAAGGGAAGATTTAGCAGGCATGATAGATATATGAAGCGAGAAGCGCAGGTCGGTCGCGGCGCCGGCGAGGAATGACCGCTTCAGAAAGCCACTCACCTCCATTATTGTGACGTTGGAGAAGGTGCATTTTGTCCACTTCGAGGGCTAGTAGTTTCCATCATGTTCTTCGCATAGTATGCCTTTTTTCTTTTTTTCCCTTCTTTTTGTGAAAGCTAAGTAGCTTTCATATGATGTGTGCAGCAATCGGACTACTGTGGATCGGGTTAGAGGGGTAACAATCAAGTGAAGAATCTGAGAACGTGACTAATGCAGATCTCATGGGTTTATCGGCACTAGCTTTCTTCGTCGTCACGTCGCCTCCTGGAACTTGATGCCGGTAGATGGCCGGAGATAGAGACGAAGGAGTAACTGAGTCAGTGTCATCGTTGTCGTCCCCACTCATCGTCGCCTTCAGCTAGCGGAGCCTGGGCCAGTGAGTGTGGCGGTCCAAGACAACGAGTAAGCGCCATGGCATGGCAGGTTACAGTCGAAGCAATGACAGCGCATCTTCTGCGTATTCTGAAGCCCGTGTGAGACGTACCGCACCAGATCACGACTCAAGGCATGATGACACTGTGAACCTCTTCCGAAGCAACGCTACCGTAACATGACTTGAAGTCGCTACTCGAGTGAGTACGAAGGTGACGTGGCTGGCACACAGAGGACGCGAAGGGCGGGCGCTTGATCGGAGCGGTGATGTCGCTCTCTGATGTCCTCGCACGGATCATGAAGCGGCAGCGATGCTTAAATGGTTCAACTGTGATTTCGCAATTATATATTTATATATTTTTCTGTGGGTATATATATATATATATATATATATAAAAGGAAGATCAAATCAACTAAAGTAACAAACCCTACGAGGTAGATGAACTTAAATATGAACTACACAGGTTATATATAAATTGTTGGAAGTTGAAACATAGGGAGATAAGATCAGCCATCTAACGTCCACAATGTGGCATCATCATAATTAATGGCATCATCGTTGATGCTTAGGAAGCAAGCACAGAAGGAGAGAGAGAGAGAGAGAGGACTGTTTGCTGCCACATTTATCTCCCCGCTGTGCACGTCCATCATCATGGGGCCCCACGCCCACGACGCCGCTCATTCTCTTCGATCCACGGCGACGTGAGCCTGTGATCACATGAGGCACAACTCACACGTGGGCCCCAGCTTTGCTGGCCACATGTTCCTCCGGGCCCCTCCGTGACAACGAGAGAAACCAAATAATCACCGCTTCGACCGCATAATACAGCGTAATGCCTAATATTTAATGGCCTTCCATGAAACGCCCATTCTGTAGGGAAGGGGATTTCCTGTGTCGTCGAAGGTAGGATTCATGTTCTTCGCTCACAAACCGCGCTCCATCCGTATTAAACTCAAAAGATCAAACGGTGGAGCTTATTCATTGAGTGAGTAGGAAAAACAAAAAAAGAAACACCTCATGATCTGAGATGGGATAATAATAATAATAATTATTATTATTATATATATATGAAATTAAAAAAATAATAATAACATTATTTTTAGGGGGGGCATCAGATTGCATATGATTAGGGCACGCAACTACTGGTGGATAAGTCTTATCATGGCCGACAACCCAATTATTAGAGTACACGTGGTCGGCAAACAGGATTCTTCTCGATGGATGGTACACAGTGGTGTCCTATAGAGCAGACACGCTTGATGTAAACAGAGTCTACGGGATTATTTAGCAGTGGATCAAAAGGAGAATGATTCATTTAACAAGATTTGAATGGATAATAAGCTCACAGCAAATTCACAAAAATTATTGTGGTCCAGCTTTAGGAGCACCGTCACAAATGACAAAAAAGATTCCATTCAAAATCACTAGTATTGGTATAGTAAACCTCCGTTATAAATAATCACAAGCTACAAATCCAAACTTATGCTAGGAATAAAAACCAAACCAGCAAACTCAGCTACACTCACCCCTAGATAATTAGGATGTATGGCTTGCAACATGGATAGGAAAAGTAAGGTGACATATTCAACACACCCAACAATTCTGATAGCAAGAGGGAAATAGATCAGCGCAATCCAGTGAAAGTTAGCACAAACCTGATCTTTATATACATAATTATATGGCCAAAGAATCCAGCAGGCAGACTTAACAAAAAAATTCCACACTAGATAGTGGCAATTCTCCAACCAAACAAGCATACACACCTTTCTGATCACCAGAGCAAAAACAAGCAGCCAAGTCCACCTGCCTACCCCAGCTGTGATTTAGCAGCATCAGAGTAGGTAATCCAAAGATGCTTATTAGTGTCAGAAATCTGTCACAGGTACGAACACAAGAAAAGCATAAGGACCCTGAGTAAACAATATTCCACAGGATCAACTTTGGGTAAGAATCACCAACCACAGATTGCATGGTCACTACTATGCAAGCACATGTGGAGGAATTTCGAGGATAGTTCCAAAGAAACAATGTAACACGACAACTTTGACCAAGCCAAGGAGTTAGATCAGTACAAATTTTGTAGAGCACCATACCACCTGCAAAACCACACTCAGCATAGACAAATATCCTGAGGACATCTGCCACAACTTTTGTCAGTTCAGAAACGAAAAGAACTACAAAATGTATGCATGCATTTATTTACAGTGAAGAAAGGGTTATAGAGTCCATCAACAAGAAACTCAATACGTATCTGGACTATAAGTAGTTCACTAATTTATGGCAAACCTTCTATTAGAATGAAATCTGCTGCCACACTCAGCATGGACAGCTATCGGTTGAGGACATCTGCCATAACTTTTTTGTCAGTTCAGGAATGTAAAGAACTAGAACATGTCGAACAGCTACTTAATCATGAGAAACTGAGGGAGGAGGATAATTACGTGAGATGGCATGCATTTATTTACAGGGATGAAGGGGTTATAGAGCCATATAGAGCATGAGTATGCCTCCACAATCAACAAGCAACTCAGGTACACGTCTGCACTACAAGTAGTTCACTAATTTATAGCAAACCTTTATTTAGAATGAAATCTGTGTATCCACTACAGATGCTGATTACAAAGTAATTTTTTACTTGGATGTTGGTGGTAGATGTTGTTTCTAATAGCACAAGCTTGTAAACTTTATTCAGATTTCCACAAAAGCTCTGCCGCTGAAGAAAGGAACAACTTCAGGCATAGAAATATGAAACTCAAGAAGGCCAGTGCTAAGGGTTGTGAAACCAACTTATACGCTCTACTTCTCTGTTTTCACTTTACCTTACGAAAAGTGTCTAGTTTTTCTACTATCAAATAATTTTTGTCCTTCAAAGGACTGGATCTTTTTATTTCAAACAATGACATAAACAAGAGAAAATCAGATTATTGAACAGGCAATGAGATGGAACTTATCCTAGGCATAAAAAAGATGCTCAAAATGCAGCATTTATGTTTTCCAATCACCAATGCGTTACAACAGTTGGTTTATTAGTTCAAGAAAAGAAAATTCTAGAGCAAAAAGTGATCTACATGATGAGAAAGTATCATCAGATGTTTCAGATGATCAAAATATATTGCATCAGAGTTTGCAAAGCCAATAACGTTTAAGAGCCTCAAGAAAGTTATTCCAGAAGACAACTAGAGGGATCAGCCGATGGCCAAATTGGCAATAGACTGAAGGAAATCAGCCAGTCTCATAAATACAAATGTTGATGATTTTCCTATTCTCTCTATGGGAAGTAGACTTGACAGAACAAAGCCATCATCCCTCAAAATTCACTTCCATAAAAAAAACACACAAATATATTAAGAGAGGTTAAAGTTATTTCTTATATATAATGCAATGCAAATATAAGTCCAACTGAACATATATGAAGGGAAAAAAAAAGAAACAATCAATGGTAACCAGATTAAGATTATTGATGATCGATTATGGTAATTATCAGGTAAAGAAAATTAAAGACCTTAACAAGTAGTAATATGTTCTTTTCTTTTTCTGTAAACTTGGATAGGAGAATAATAGGATTGTAATAGACTTACTATTATACCTGACACAGTTTGGTTCGAACCAAACCAGCCCGATGTTTCACCAGTTCCAAGCCGAACTGGAACCGGCCTGGGCGGTTTGGTTACAGTTCCTATTTCTTGAGAACCAAAACTGGCAGTTCTGGTTCTGGTACAAACTGGTGGTTCCTGGATTTGAAAAAGAAAAACAAATAGTCAAATAGGCTTTAATTGTCCGTTTGAGCCCTAACAGTCCAGCGATCGATCATTTGAGGGTTGGACGGGCAAATGACCAATTTGAAACTCCCAACAATCATATAAACACTATTTTTAGGGGTTCTTTGGTAATTTCATAATTATATATATAGATAAAATGAAAAAAATACAAATTCACCCCTTCTGATAACTAAATTACAACTACTTTTGGTGACATTTTAAGGAAGAAAAATATCCTAAAATCCTATAAATACCACTCAAGCCCCTCATTCTTCCTCATTTGATTAAGCATTCATAACACTCTTTTAAGATCTCTAACGCTTTGTAATCCCTCTTCTAAGCTCTCTCTTTAATTCAAATGGCAAGTGGAAATCATCACTTCACCGAGACATTCACACCCAAAGACAACACCGGAAGCCCGATCATGCCAACTCAAGAAAGCTAGCACATCACCGTCGAGTCGAAGGAAGTCGATACAATGGCCAAAGCAATCAAGTTGAACATCTTTAAGCTTCATTTCAAGAAGGTCTAAAATACCGATGACTCAAACCAAGTGATTTGCAACTATTGCTCCCAAATGTTCAAATTCAAAGGAGGTGGATATAGAACATTTTGTGAACATTTTGAGAATAAACACCCTAAACAAGCCGAGAAGGAAAGAAAACCAAACTCAAATTTTCAAGTACCCAACTAATCATACTTTTCAGTTTTCTGTTGAAAAAAATCATAAAGAATTAGCGAGATTTGTTTAAACTGAACATCTTTCTTTTAGTTTTGATGAAAAACTTGGTTTTGTTGATTATTGTCAAAATGTTTTGAATCCTGTTACTAGATGTATTTCTCATTCTCCTCGTACATGTGCTGTTCATAATCTTTATAGAAAAGGGAAAGAGGATTTACAAAATTTGTTTCGATCTTTTGATGGATGTGTTTCTATCTGCTTTGATATTTAGAGTGATCATTGGCAAATGCACTTTTAATTGAGAATCACATGATATTAGATTGCGAATGATTGGACCATGCAAAAAAGAGTTATAGCATCTAGAGTTTTTGATGAACGACATACAATCGATAATATCTATAGAATGAAAACTATTTTGGAAGAGTACTATTTTGTTTTTAAATTTTTTTCAATTAGTTTTGATAATGCGTTTGTAAATACTGCTTCTATTCCTGAATTACAAAAGTGTGTCAACTGGCTTTTGGTGGTTTTTTTTTCATATTAGGTGTTCTTGTCATGGTTTGAATTTATATGTATAAGGAGACCTTAGATCTCTTGAAACTTTTATTTCTTCTATTAAGAAAGCTATCTCATTCTTATGAAGTCATCCACAAATAATAAAGAGTAAACTACATTTTGCAAATTAAATTACAACATACCCCAAAATATTTACTATGTATGTTTTTTCCTTGATAAATTTATTCTATGAATTGCTTAATGAAAGTTTTGAATACAAAGAATCATTATTTACTTTTGTTGCAAATAATGGGAGACGAGTCAGTTTACACCCGCAATTTCAGAATCTTTGTGCAAACATTTTATAAATTTAAAACAATTTTAATGATACTACTTGTATATTATTTGGTGTTTATCATCCTACTGCTCATGTATTTTTTGATTATTAATATTGTTGGAGCCTTAGAAGAATATGAATATGATCATGATTCATGACTATTATGATACTGAAAATTAAATGGACAAATTATTTTCTTGAGATTCCGTTGATTTATCTTGTTGCTTTTGCTTTTAATCCCGTTATTGAATAGATGGTCTAAGTCATTATTTAACTATTTATTATGAAAGTTTAGGATTAGATATTGATCTTAGTGAAAAAATAAGGGAAATAAAAAAATTATCATTAACTTATATGACCATTATAGTGCAAATTACAATATACAACAAACTACCTCCCAAACGTCTCCATCTACGGATAAAGTTAGCAGTAGTAGAAATAGTAAAGGAGAAATTTTATTATTATAAAAACAAAAGAAACTGACTGAATCGTCAGGCTTGAACTCTGAGCTTAAAATTTATCTAACCACTTCTTTTGAGTTTCGTGACAACACTATAGGTATAGAATTTTCAATTCTTGAATGGTGGGTGCGATATACAATAACCTTTCTAATTTTAGCAATGATTGCAAGACAAATATTAGCAACTCTGGTGTCAATAGTAGCTATGGAGCAAGCTTTCAGCATGGTGGATGCATCTTGGATGAAACTTGTTCAAGTATGAACCCTGAATCAATTGAGGCTCAAGCATGCAACAGTGATTGAACCAAGATGGAGAAACATTAATAAGAGATCATCCGTGAAGACAACTAATACTAGTTTGAGGTATCAATCGAAGGAACGATCAGGGCAACTAGCATCGAAAGCGATTGATAATTTTATAACTTTACTTTTTTTTTATCATTTTTTCTGTCATCATACTCATTATACATCCACTATTCAAAACCTAGAAATAAAATTATGAAATTTTCTATTTTAAATTATTTTTAAATTAAAAAATTAAAAAATCAACGGTTCGAACCGAAATTGGTCCTGTGCAGTTCGGTTTCGGTTCCCAACTTTTAGGAACTGGAATTGTCGGTTCTGAAACTGTTGATTCTAGACTCGAGGTTAAGTCTACTTACTATGACATCACCTTCCTCAACCATTGTGATAGCAGCCCACAGAGAACTCTTTCGATGTCAAGTAAGAAAAGCCTATAGCCTATAGCCATTTAGCAAGGTAGTGTAGTAATAATTTTCTCCATGTTTCAAATAATCTTTCATGGTCCATCTAACACCAGCCAACATGTCATTTAAGATGTCCACAGGTTAAAATGAAAACAAAAGACCTTCCCAATTTTATATCAATCTGATTAAAATTCAGGACTGAATTATATAAAACGGGTTCAGTCTCAGAAATTCAGGCTAAAGTTCAATACATCACGGATCTTCGTTCCCTGGATTGTCAGATGTCAACAGTACCACAAAACCTTTGTCCATTGAAATTTGTCATCAAAGGTCTCTCTCTCACACACACATATACACACACTCTCTCTCATGTGGCACACATGAACATATACTTTCACATCCAAAATACTGTACACAGAACAACAGTAAGCAAAAAGCTTCCAAACTCCAAGACTGTATCAAAGCAGTATTCTTCTGTTTAAAATAGTAAAATACTATAAGGAAGGGTAAAATGGCTTGAATTTTCACTTTAACTAAATGCCATAATATGAATAATTGTTTGACTTAAAAAGCCAAACTTCGAGTTCTTGACAATGATGCTGATTTTTCTCTCTTTTTTTAAATTTTATCAGGAAAATAGGGAAAATGATCTATCCAACAAATCATACAAAGGCACTGTAGTTAACATAACAATAACAACTGTAGTTTTATTATCATGTTTCTTCTCAATTTTTATTCATATGTATAAGGTATGTGCACCAAACCAATCCTTCTCTCAACATCCAATAACAGCAATAAGTGCTCACCATCTACATGGAAAAATGACAAATTATAGCCAATAAACCAGTCATCGATTACTGAAAAGGCACCAACATATCACAAACTTGTTCATGTCTACCAAAGAACCTCGACAAATTTAATTACATTACAGTAGTGTAACTTTTTACTAGATAAGAGTCAAGGACTAATCTAGATTAACAAATAAGAATTAAGAAATCATAGGAGAAGCATTGAAATGCAAGACTAGAACCATTTTTCCCTCTTTGATTAATAAAATATTGTCATCCATTTAGTGTGACGAATGGTTTACATTGTGAGGAAAAATTCAACCATTCAGCTGAACACTCAAGTCCAAACACTACCGTAGAAGTACACTTGACCTAGGAGAGAAAATTTTGTCGGTGAATAAAGCCTGATACTATTTGCTTAAATAAGTAAAAATTTGAAACTAAGTGAAAAAATTCAACCTGATTTTATGTACTTGTTTTTATCATGTATTACTCTTGACCCTTGTTCTACATATTTGAATCAGACGTTTAGCTCTTGCTACCTGCCAAAGATACTAGTCTTATTTTCCAAAATTTTCCATGAAAATGTATCAAGACTGTAATCTTTTATACAATCAGCCAGGGAAATTGAGTTATTCAGCAGAAGTTCATGAAGTATGATGTCTAAGAGCAAACAAGGAATCATTTTAGCACATAAGTATTGCCGACATGAAGTAAAAGAACCAAATGTATGAATCTGAAGATATGAAGGAAAATGCATTTGAAAAGTAGCATACCGAAGACGAGTCTGCAGGCCATAGGTCTGCAACAGTGTCCAAAAGTCTGGACAGAGAATCTGGTGTATGTGCATGATCTAAGACTACTCCAAATTCTTGTTCCACATCTCTAAGCTCACACCTACCCGAAGCCACATCAACTTCCTCAGTCCTCTGAAAATGTCCTCCAGTGGCACTCTTTAACACATTTCCGACCGGAACTGCTGCAAGAATGTTATATAAGTGATGTGCCTCCCAAGCAATCTGGAGAGATCTCTGGTGCCTCTGGTGTGTGTGGACTCCCAAGGGTGACATAGTGCCAAACTGGTATGCTCCTCAAAAACTAGAGCTTCATAGACTAATGTATTATACATATGGATCTTCTTGTCCGCAACCGTAACAACTGCTAACAACTGCTCCTTGCTCATCAGTGCACAAAGAGATCCTTGCTGTGATCTCCATCAAATCATGCTGGATTCCAGTGATTGAGACCTCCAAAATCACATAGATTTAAATGGGCATGGCTCTGTTTCCATCTGGAAGCTCAGTCACCGTTGAGCTTCAAGATTCAGGATGGTAACCTTCCCAATGCATTTACATCCAGAACAAGTGAGATGACAACAACAGTGCCCCATTCGAGCCTGGTTCAGCATCTTCTTCATCAGATTCTTATAAAATTAAAAGTTAGCTTAACTGTTCAACCTGACATTATAATTTGAATTTTGCTCTTCTAGAACATGTATATGAACCTGATCTTAACACGAGTTCTTTGGGTTTTCTTTCGGCTTCTTTTTTACCTAATCTATGTGTCAGGAAGAAGAGGATAAATGAGAAGAAGAAAAAAACTAAATTAAATGTCTCAGCTTCCATCACATGAGAAATATGTGATAAAATTCTGAAATCATTGTCAAACTTCATGGATTTAATTCTATCAAACTACATCCGGAGGTACCCTTTAAGCCCCTCTCTTTCATCAACCTTCTGATCTTAATGACTTCATCCCAACGGCCCCTGCATGCATGAATGCCCAACAAGACCTTGTAGAGACCTGCAGCTGACCACTTTGGTTCGAAGAACCTCTCAAATACTTCTTGCGTCTCTTTATGATCATGAATTCTACATGCACTAAGTAAAGCCCCCATGACAGTACTATCCGGTTCTATTGGCATCTGCGATAGAAACCCCACTGCTTCATTTATGTATCCTGCCCGCCCAAAAAGATCAACTATCCTTGCATAGTGCTCCATACTAGGCTGGACACCATATTGTGATACCATGTAATAGAATATTTTATGCCCTTCCTCCATCATTCCGCAGTGGCTGAAAGAAGCTAGCAAGACAAGGAAGCAGATGCCATCAGGAACAATGCCCATCTTCACCATCTTAAAAAATGCCATCAGAGCAACCCTACCATATCCATGCATGCCAAGACCATGAATCATGGAAGTCCATGAATGAACATTCCCTCTGGACAACTCACCGAAAACACGAGAAGCAGAACCCAACTCTCCACATTTAGAGTACATGTCTATCAGAAGTCCGCTTACAGAAACATCTGAACTGAAACCAAGCTTTGTGATATAGCCATGCATACACTTTCCAACTTGGATAACAGATAGAACAGTGCAAGCATGAAGTAGAAGAAATATGGTAGGAATGCTTGGCCCGAAGCCTTCGAACAGCATTCGCTTAAAGAGCTCAAGAACCAAAAGAGGTTTACCAAGTTGAGAGTACCCGGTGATCATTGCATTCCAACATATGACATCCTTGTGCGATATCTCATCAAAGAGGTGGCTCGAAGCACGAAATTCTCCACATCTCGAATACATGTCTAAAAGAGCAGTCACTACAGCTGTGTCTTTAGATAAACCAGTATTGATGACATGAGCATGAATGCATTTACCCAGACTAAAGGCTTTCACATGGCCAATTATCGGAAGAACAATCTTTACGCCCACTTTATCTAATACTAATCCTTCATGCTTCATATAACTACACTGCTCCAAGGCTACCTTATAGTGACCGTTCTTCCCGTAGCCAGAAATCATTAAGTTCCAGGAAGCCAAGTTCCTCTGAGGCATATCATCAAACAACTGCCGGGCGGAGCTTAACGCGCCAAAATTAGAATACACTTCTATCAAGGAATTAGTGATAAGCAAATTGCATACGAAACCACACTTGAAGATGTGGGAGTGGATCGACATCGCTTCATCAATAGCTAAAATGCCGACGCAGGACTTGAGCACATACGTGAATGTGAATCTGTCGGGCTTTACGTCGGAAAGACGAAGACATCGGTAAGCATGGAGGGCTTGCTCGAAGAAACCGCCGTCTGTTAGGTCCTTGATGATTCTGTGGTTCAGCAACCGGACTCGATTCGATCTCATGGACTTGCGTGACGTGCCCAATCAACATCAGCGCAGAGATCGACTTCGATGGAGGAAGAGGATTGCAAACGTAAATAACCTAGTCAAGCATTTCGAAAGCATCTTATATACTTGGAGAGTGTGATGGATTCATATATTTGAAGAACAAGTTGGGAATAATTTGCTTGGTTTTTAAGAACATACACACTGATGGATTAATAAACTTAAGAGCAGGCAGTCTGAGAATCTGATGACATATCTTGGATTTGATCGACAAATAATTAAAGATTTTTTTTCTGCCCTTCATCTGGTGATGGGTTGGGTTCTGTTTTAAGACCCCCATCTTTAATATATAGAAATCATTGATATCACTCGATACGCAAACAATAAGTAGCATTCTCGCATTATTTATACAAACCGTTCACGATATATATATAGGCAACGATTGAAGTGTAAAAATTCACAATAGAAAACCCCATCACACGCGCACACACAGAGAGAGAGAGAGAGAGAGAGAGCGATAAAAACCAAGTATGGAACGGCTAATCTTCCTCGCCGCACGCATGCGCTAATAGATTAGGTCTCCTCGACCTCGTCGCCGTAGGCTTCGTCGTCGTCCGCGTCGGCGACGGCGTCCTGATACTGCTGGTACTCGGACACGAGGTCGTTCATGTTGCTCTCGGCCTCGGTGAACTCCATCTCGTCCATGCCTTCCCCGGTGTACCAGTGCAGGAAAGCCTTGCGGCGGAACATGACGGTGAACTGCTCGGAGACGCGCCTGAACATCTCCTGGATGGAGGTGGAGTTGCCCATGAAGGTGGCGGACATGGAGAGGCCGGTGGGGGGGATGTCGCAGACGCTGGACTTGACGTTGTTGGGGATCCACTCCACGAAGTAGGAGGAGTTCTTGTTCTGGACCGCGATCATCTGCTCGTCCACCTCCTTGGTGCTCATCTTGCCGCGGAACATGGCGGAGGCGGTGAGGTAGCGACCGTGGCGGGGGTCCGCGGCGCACATCATGTTCTTGGCGTCCCACATCTGCTGGGTGAGCTCCGGGATGGTGAGGGCGCGGTACTGCTGGGAGCCGCGCGACGTCAGGGGGGTGAAGCCCACCATGAAGAAGTGGAGGCGGGGGAAGGGGATGAGGTTGACGGCCAGCTTGCGCAGGTCGGAGTTAAGCTGCCCCGGGAAGCGGAGGCAGCACGTCACGCCGCTCATGGTGGTGGAGATGAGGTGGTTCAGGTCACCAACTACACGTATATATAGACGAGACATGAAAGCATGAGCAGCAGCAGAAGCAGCTAGAACTCGAACCACCTGCAAACCAATTCAAGGCTGCAAGGGTGGTTCTTCGGCGAGAGGAGTAACGAAAGGCGGCGGGCGCACTCACAGCTGGGGTTGGTGAGCTTGAGCGTCCTGAAGCAGATGTCGTAGAGCGCCTCGTTGTCGAGCACCATGCACTCGTCGGCGTTCTCCACCAGCTGATGCACTGACAGCGTCGCGTTGTACGGTTCCACCACCGTGTCCGACACCTTGGGCGACGGGAACACCGAGAACGTCAGCATCATCCGGTCGGGGTACTCCTCCCGGATCTTCGATATCAGCAGCGTCCCCATCCCCGACCCGGTCCCTCCTCCCAGCGAGTGGCAGATCTGAAACCCTGTCACCACCACCACCACCATTGGAATTCACGTACACAGGAATCCTTGCTATTATGTATACGGACGCAACATACCTTGGAGGCAGTCGCAGTTCTCGGCCTCTTTACGGACCACATCGAGGACGGCATCGATGAGCTCGGCGCCCTCGGTGTAGTGCCCCTTGGCCCAGTTGTTGCCCGCCCCGTTCTGGCCGAAGACGAAGTTGTCGGGGCGGAAGAGCTGGCCGTAGGGACCGACGCGCAGCGCGTCCATGGTTCCCGGCTCCAGGTCCATGAGCACCGCCCGCGGCACGTATCGGCCGCCGCTGGCCTCGTTGTAGTAGACGTTCACCCGCTCCAGCTGCAGGCGGGAGTCGCCGACGTAATTCCCCTTGGGGTCGATGCCGTGCTCGTCCGACACCACCTCCCAGAACTTGCCACCGATCTGGTTGCCGCATTGCCCGGCTTGGATGTGCAGGATCTCCCTCATGGTCGATCTTTTCTCACTCGAGTGTGTAACGAGGAAAAAGAAAGAAGCAGAAAAATTATATCTGTATGTGTTATATATACAGAAGAGTATGAAGAATAGGGAGATAAGACTGAAGGATGGAGAAGAGGGAGAGCGAGAGAAAGGTGAGAGGTGGGGAGAGTGCCAAGGGGGAGGAGACAGGCAAGGAATGCTTGCAAGTAGCTTCGAGATGGCTATGATGAGCTTTTGTAGATGTGGGAGGACATGTCGATTTGGGAGAGGGAAATAGTTGGAAGGCACAAACGGTTGGTAAAGAGCGGGGGGAGGGGTTTAACTGACTGAAACAAAATGCAAAAAAATAAAAAAGAAAGGCCCAATCCTAATATATTGGAAATTTAGAATGCATGACATGAAAATAAGTTTAGCTCATCAGATTGAGCTTGCTGGGTAAAAAGAAGATGAAGGGAAGTAGCAATCATGTGAGCCTGTTGTTGTGTTAACAAGTTAGGTAGGTGGTCTTACTTGACAGTGTGATGACATCCACTCAAAAAATTTTCAGTGTATTCTCTCTCAAATCATTGACAATTTAATAAAATAGCTACAGGAGGTTCAGAGAAATAAAAACAAGAGTAAGCCGACGGAGTGTTATTATTATATGCGAGGATGTAGTCCTGTTGACCGTGACATGATCATTTATAGATGCAACAAAAAGTGTAAAATTGAGGCCTGGCCTGCAACTGCAAGGATGGGATGGGATGTGATGTGATACAGGAGAGTCCAGAGTGTGTGGGATGTTACGCTTGGTAAAAATATATCGGGTGTGTGCTACTTTAATTTAAGAAAATAATAAAAAATAAAAATAATTATTAAAAAAAATTTATTGAAGAAATAAAAATACTTCAATACATTAACATATTCACTCTTCTATTTATACAAATTAGGAGAAATAATTTTTCTTAACAGAATAAAAAAATTTCTTATATATTTGAAAAAATCTTATCTTCTATCATAAGTTAGTAATTCGTGGTTCAAGAAAAAATTATCTATATTATCGTTTTGATAGATAAATAGCACAATAGATCGTAAGAAGGTCATGTGAATTTAGTTCCGCTAGAATACAATTAATTCACTGCTTCTTTGCCATACAGTAAAGAGTAATGGGACTGGCAGTTGTTGAGATGCAACAATCGGCAAGTCCAATCAATAATTTGCAGAGCAACGTAAGGCTACATCTTTTTTCGCTATATATTGGAGTAAATAACAAATTTTATAATGTCTTCTCTAGATTATGTGTAAACTAATCCATTAACGAAAGCAATCGTGCAACAGAAGATAAGAAAAGTAATCTCCAAGTCGATGTGAAGGGGCATCGAGCGGATAGGCTCTGAAACAGTTGTATGGAGGACAGGGTGGCTCTCTCTCAATTATTTGAGGCATGACAGTGTTTGCAAATCAAACACATCAATGATTGCCTGCCAAGGATTTCACTGCGTTGTTGGGGTACCTACTAATGCATGCGTGATGTAGCAACAAGAATCATTTAAGTCGAGAGATATCTGAAGAACCCAGCTATGCTTATGGAGACAGGTGAAAAGGAGGTAAAAAGCAGACAGACAGAAAAGAACAAAGCGCACACCTTCTTGGACAATGGGAGTGTTTTGTTTTATGCAGATGTTTAGCGTCGGTGAAGGCTGGCTCCACCGTGCTGTCGGTGGTGCTTAGCTATCCAATGAATGTATGTAAGGCCTTCGATGTGTCTCTCATCCCACATGCTGGTTCGTGACTGCATAATGCACATGCATGCATGCATGCTTGCATGATGAGAGAGAGCAATATAATTTAACTGGATAAATAAATGCAAATGCAGCTGTATCATAGAACACCAAACTATCAAACAAGATCAAGTTCCTCGAACGAAGTAATCATCAGTCTTCGTCAAACGAAGACAGCCCAACCGACTTGCTAAATGTGGTAGACGCTCTTTATTTTTTTTGTCCGAGAGAGAAAGAAACTTGCCATCTCAACTATGCCTTCTCACCTAAAGAGCCTTTACGGAGGGAGGGAGTGCTGGACCAGAGGTTTAATTTAATAGCATGATAATTTATGAAGGACTACAGAATTTTTAATTCCCAAAAAAACAAAATAAAACTCTGAAGAAAATAAAAATATTCATAAATCCAATAAATAAAACCAACCATTTCCAGTAATGCACTCAAACCCAAACTCATCTGAAAAGACTAAAAAAAATGTCACAAGTTTTCAACCATACAAACAAATTTTGGGAATGACTAATCATGAGATTTCATTTTCTCTACACCATTGTAAAGAATAAATAATAGACGCTCACCGTTGAAAACAAGCTTTCCACGAGACCGATGACCGATTTGCAAGCAGGTCCACAGAATTCATCAGAACACCATTAAAAACAGAGCTACCCTCCTAAATGGGAATTTGTCATACGATAGATAAGAAAGTCATCTTTAAGCCAAGTTGTTTGTAGGGATCTCGACTTGCATAACAATAGGACTTGATTTCTACAACATTCAATCAATGAAGATTCCTAATTTAACTAACACTACATAAAAAAAAAATTATATGTAGGAAAAATTATTACGATTCACTTTACATATCCTAAAATAAAAAAATAAATAATCTGTCATTAAATTATACAAATTTCCAGCACTACTTTGATCAAACAGATCAGACATGATTTCAGGATCATGAAAAATGATTTTAGGTCTCAAATTTTTCCGATGACTCTAGACCAGTTAAAAACAATAATATTCCTGTAAAAAAACTTTACCTTTCATTAAAAATAAAATTAAGATTAAAAAAATAAATAAACCTTTCTATTTTTTTTTATCATTGTCTTAATTCCTTTTTAATCATTCCATTAGAACAACCTATGATAATTTGGGGATATAAAATAATCCCAAAGTTCAATCTCAATAATTAAGCTCCACCACAATGACCTATGCTAATTTGGGACCAAAACTAAATAATTACAGTACAATAATGCTTGTTTGATACTTAGCAAGCAAGTAAAGCCAAACATGAGCATATTACCTTTGTAGGTGGAGTAATTATGTACTAAGCATCACCTAACTCAGCTCACGCCAAACAAAAGGCGTATTTTGAGTTACTTGTCATTCAAAAACAGGATAACTAAACCAAAAACAAACTTATATGATGCTTCTTGATATTCCTACATCTACTGATTTGAGGTGAAGAGTCAGTACAGAACAAAGGAGAGTACTTGATATGTTTTTGTCCAGTAGGTCGCCTGCCACTTCTCAGTCAATTATCTGGCACACCAAGATAGTGAATGACTTTTAGAAATGTTTAGGCTTAATAAACCTCAAAAGATAGTGAATGATTAAGGCTTTCAATGAATTTGAAGTGCAGCCCTTAAATCGACATTGTTAACATCTTACCTAATTTAACCAGCAGAATTCATTTCTGCAAGTTATCATAATAACACACAGCTGTAGGAAAAGCAAGATGCCAAGAGAGAAATCTTAGTCTGATTGAGTGAACAACTGATCAGAATCTGACTTGAAAAAAGAATTGAGGATAAATCTGAGATTAACAATGGCCTTATTTTGAAAAAATTAAAGCAGATTTTAATCTTCAAAAAAGAACAAAAGGAACAAACAAATTGTAAGAAGTATATATTGGAATTTCTAATTAAACCATTATACTTCAGCTAGTACATCCACAAAACAAACCATTTTTATCTTCCACATCCCACAGCAAAGATGGATGCAAATAACAGGACTTGGTTTTTCTAATAATTCCAGGAAATGCTTATCATATTAATTATTTCTTTTAGAAAGTGAAATTAACAGGTCAAATCAACATTTTAGTCCTAAAAATGATTATGATCACACGTCACCATACCATGCCAAAAGAAACCCAAACCCAAACCCAAAGTCCAGCAAATCAGTAGAAAGCAGTAAAAAATTGCAAGATTTTGTCAACCAATGTCATAAAAGATTCTGCCCTTCCACACAAATAGCATCCATTGCAGCCACCATAGTGTGGTAAATATATTCTCTTTAGGTGGTTGTATCGAAGTGTTAGGATAAGAACAACACTAAAAAAGAGGGTGAATTAGTGCAGTTGAAAAATTAAATCGGTTTGAAAATCTTCATACGATAAAAACTAGTAAGTTTGCAAATGAGTAGAGAAGAGGAGATTGGACAGTTTACAATGAAGTAAAGTAGTAAAGAGAATAAGCAGTAAAGAAAGAATACATTGGAATTTATAGTGGTTCGATCGTCGTAACTTACATCCACTTCTGATTCCTCCTCCGTTGAGGTTATTGACGTCCACTAATAATCTTCCTTCAATAGGCGAAGACCAACCACCTATTTACAGCTCTTTCTCCTTTTCACGGGTTTAGAAGATAACCCTTACAAGCCTCACACATCTTCTTGGATTATTACAAAGCTAAAGAGAGGGAGAAAGAGGATTCTTCTCATTTTTACAAGACTTTTAACACCCCAACACTTATAGTTTTTGTCACACTTTGATTGCACTTTTTTTTTCCTTTCATGCAGAAAATGTGGGGTATTTATAGGCCCCAATGACTTCAAAATTAGAGCTAAAAAATGTCTCATCCTGGATTTTCGGGGTATTAGCGGTACCACCGTCAATACTGGGTTGTACCATCGCACCGCCCCAGTCTGACGGTACAACCTAGTTGAGCCTTGAATTCAGCTCAAACCAGTCCAATTACGGGCCTAGTTAGCCCCTAATTGAGTTAGTGAGATTACCTCTCAAACCTAACCTTAATTATATACTGTTGAATCTCGTATTTTGATGATGAAACTACTTGATATATGTTTATGATTTAATCTGCGTTTTGAGTGACGCAGGATGCTTCGATCAGGATGAGACAATTAAAGCAGGAAAATCATGTTGTGCCGAAGGAACATGTCAGAAGATTTGACGTCGGGCCTGTGGATCGGTCGACATATCGACAGAAGGCTTCGGGCCGTGGACTTGGGCATCGGGCCAAGAAGAGCGGGTATTGTGCCAAGGATATCGGAGTTGCGGAGTCAACTGGCCGATTGGGCAATAGGCTGCAGGAGAGGACGATGCGCCGAAGAATCGGACGATGCGCCGAAGAATCGGACGAAGCGTCGAGGGACCAATGACATGCCGGACAACTTGGTTAAATTGCTTAGGATTAATTGTCTCGATCGAAGTTTTGTTTTAATTGTGCAGGATTAACTATGATAACGATGAAGACATAAAGCGAAACAAAGTGTCGGAGTCAAGCGCGAAGGATTTGTTGCGAGTTCGAGAGTTCGACGGAAGTCCGAAGGTTTGTCGGGAATGCTACCGGAGCTCGCCGAGAAAGATCGGAGCTTGCCGAAGAAGCTCATTGGAACTCGCTAAGATCAAATCGTGAAGTCTAGGAGCTTGCCGGGAGTCCGCAGAATGGTTTCCGAGAGTTCATCGGAAGACCGCCGGAAGTTTGCCGGAAGCTCGCCAGAAGAAGTCTTGACTTGCGGACTTTGTAATAGCTTAGAAAATGTCTTTAAATTCATAGTTAGCACGTTAATTAGGGTTAGGATTAGGTGTTAATCCTATAACCCAAGTAGGGGCCAATTAGGCTCAAGTTCGGACTGGTTTGGGCCAAGTTTGGAGCCAAACCAAGTGAGCTGAAATAGTGAAAGAGGTGGCACCGCCAGGGTTGGAGGTGGCACCGCCCAGGAGAGGATCTCCCAGCGAAGCTAGGCGGTGCAACCGCCCCAGGCAGGAGGGGGCACCGCCTGGGCTCAGTCTCCGAGCGAGACTGGGCGGTGCAACCTCTCCTGACAGAGGTAGCACCGCTTGAGCTCGGTCTTCGAGCTCTAGCAAGAGAGGTGCAACCGCCTCAGTCAGGAGGTGGCACCGCCTGGGGCTCAGTCTCCGAGCCAGACTCAGGCGGTGCAACCGCCCCTGACAGAGAGGTGCAACCGCCTGGGCTCAGTCTCCGAGCTATGCCAGGCGGTGCAACCTCTCCAGTCAGGAGGTGCAACCGCCTGATCCCGGAATTCCGGGATTTGATAGTTTTGAGCTCCAAATTTGAATTGGGTTGGGGCCTATAAATATCCCACCCATTCAGCATAGAAAGAGCAAGAGACCTACACTGAAATCTTGATCTTCTCTGTGATTCTTGAGCTCAAAATTGTTGAAAAGCCTTTAAGTTCTCCTCCTTCTGTTCTTCAAAGTCTTGAGTTGTAAAGAGAGGAGAGAAAGGTTCTGTAAGGGTTGTCTCCTGATCCCGTCAAAAGGAGTGAAACTGTAAAAGGGCAGTTGGCCTTCGCCCATTGAAGGAAGGCAGCTAGTTGACGTCGGTGACCTCGTCGGAGGAGGAAGCCAAAAGTGGAGTAGGTCAAGACTGACCGAACCACTCTAAATCTCTGGTTTGCTTTTATTTCGAGTACCTTATCATTACTGCAAACCTCCTACATAACTACTAGTCTCTGCGCCTTTACGAATAAGTTCTAAGTGCTGATCTTTTCGAATCTGCATTCACACGTAAATCTGTGTTTTTCGTACGATCAGCTTACGTTTGTGTTTTGATTCTGCAAAACTGTCTTCTGTGCTTTTATGAACTAGCTTCTAAGTTTAGATACCTTTGAAAATGTTTTAGACGCAAACTACGTTTAGACGTAAAACTGCGTTTACACGCAAACTGCGTTTACACGCAAACTGCGTTTAGACGTAAAACTGCGTTTAAACGTAAACTGCGCAAACTGTGTTTAAACATAAAACTATGTTTTAGACGTAAACTTCTTTTAAACGTAAAACTATGTTTAGACGTAAAACTGTGTTTAGACGCAAACTGCGTTTAGACGTAAAACTGCGTTTAGACGTAAACCGAGTTTAGACGCAAAATTATGTTTAGACGCAAACTGCGCAAACTGTGTTTAGACATAAAACTGTGATTTAGACGTAAACTACTTTTAGACGCAAACTGCGTTTAGACGTAAAACTGCGTTTAGACGTAAACTGAGTTTAGACGCAAAACTGCGTTTAGACGTAAAACTGTGTTTAGACGCAAAACTGCATTTAGACGCAAATTGTATTTAGACGCAAACTCAGTTTAGACGTAAACTGTGCTTAGACGTAAACTGCGCTTAATCTTAAGTAATCTTAGAATCGGCTTTTACATCGAAATCGTTTTTATCGGACGAACGCAGCTTTCGTTTTTAAATCGCTGAAAGATTTCTGCTGCACTAATTCACCCCCCCCCCTCTTAGTGCTCTCGATCCTAACATATACTAATTATGATTCTTAAGACATACACTAAGCAAAATAAGTCCGGTTATTTTAGGTTTCTTTCAGCGAGCTTCCGACGATCTTCCGACGAACTTCCAATGATCTCTCGGCAATGTTCCCGCAACTCCCGATAAGCTCCTGGACTTCACGACGATCGTCTTTGGTAAACTTCTAGACTTCTCGATCAATTCCGACATAATTTTCGACGAACTCTCAACGAAATCTCGATCTTGATTCTGGCACTTCATTTTGCTTTATGCCTTAATTGCTATCGTAATTAATCCTATACACTTTTCTCAACATATCAATTTGAACAAATAATTTACCAATTAACTTTATCATCAAAATTCAAGATTCAATACACACGTAACAACCGAGCGTTTAAGAAGATGTCCCTAACGAGTTTCAGACACCAAAGATAAGCAAGACAGCAGATGGCCAGATTCATGATTCCCTGCCTGTCATTTCATAGCATCTCTCGTGATGCTTGGCAGATCCTATTTCAAGAAACTAGTCAGAAAATATCCTACTTTCCTACTCATGTAGAAAGCTTTAGTTTGTAGTCTGAGCCATAAAATGTAAAAACATTCAACCTGCCAGTCATCTGAGAAGTGAAATGCATCCATTTAGAAAGGAAGCTCAAGATGAGAACTAATTATAACTGAAAACTGTATTTTTTGAGCCAAACCATCCAGTCCATGGGAAGAAACACGATAGAATTAATATTAAAAAAAAAAAGACAACTCAAGACAATTATGTCTGACTCAATTTTTTAATAATTTTCGTTTCAATGTTGACTGGCATAGAGATGATCAACTCAGATAAATCAATCACAACTAATCAAAAGAGAAATGAGCCGATGAACGATAAGCATGATCACTTCAAGCATGCATTAGAGGTCCAGAAAGTAGTTCACCATCACAAGCCTGATTGAATGCAGTTCTTTATTTCAAGCCTGATTAAGCATCTTCTGATGTCAATAGACCAAGTATAATTTTTTCACCTGGTAGAAATTTGAGCTTATTGCTCCTGTTATGGATTTTAAACTTCCACTTCTACCATTATACTTGTACGCAATTCACTTTTGCAAATTGAACGTGCATAAACTTGAAGCTAATTGTGACCTGCAGTAGACACAAATGGTTAGATACAAAAAATCAAAGAATATCTAATGAAAATATTTTATATAATTACATGCACCTTCCAAGTAGTTGGTTTTTGTTGTCATGGGAAGAAACATGGCAGCTAAATCTAATCATCTACCGACAATAACCAATGGAGCTGCAACAATCTGGGCCTCAAGCGCCATAGATCCATAATTAAGAAATATGATGAAATCAGGTTTCCTTCGGTAACATTTCATCCACCAAAGAGTTCAGCCTTAGCGACTTCACCAAGGCAACAGTAGTCACAGACTAAAGCATATGCAGGAATCAGGTAACAAGCTTGTTTTCAGTCATCTCGGACACAAGTTTATGAGCATCCTAAACAAAATTATGTTCTTTTGTGATTTTGTCCTTAGATTAAACACTTCAATTATATTTCAAATTTGTCTTTCCTTCTTATCATGATTCAGCCAACGTCGATGATGAGTTCCTTTCAGATTGCCATCTCTAACAATGGATACAATCACAATAGAAGTAAGTAATTACTCTTTCTATAATTTGTTGGTAAGCTTCATGCAAGTGATTGACCTTCCAATACCCATTTGTTAATTTAGTATATTTTATAGCATCCGGTGGAAGTCCTCGTTTAAGCATGTCCTCTAACCAAATCCAGCATTTATCATAATATCTTCAAACCAAAACTAAGTCTCAATCTTCTCTGTTTGATACCTTGTCTGGGGTGATATGCCTACTTAACATCAACATGGAGGCTCTCATCACATCTCCCTCGTTAAACTGAGTTAAAGAGTCGAGAGCAAGCACACCTAGCCACTCAATGCCCTTGCCTAGATAACCAGATAAAAAGGTGCATAACTCTCAACAAAATGTTTCTAAGTTCTAGGGAACCAAGGCAGAAATCACTGTACTAAATAAAGAATTAATTCAACAACATTTATTATCATTAATTCATAACGTTCAAGAATTAATTCAAATTTATAATGTTTGAATCATAACAAAGAATTTTAATGATATTAAATAAAATATTTAATAATAATAATTTATTTAGAATGAAAAATTAAAATATTTAAACCATAATAAATGAAGAAATTGATTATAATGAATGATGAATTTAATGAGAACGGTTACATTATTATTAAATAAAATATTTAATAATAATGATTATATTCTCTCACTTAGTCCATACGTTTAGTTTAATAATTTGAATTAATCTTTATCAAACAACTTTATTAAGAAACAAATACATGAATCATAACGATAAGTCCTCTAAGAGCGAGTATTATCATCCATGTATCACTATGTATTTAGTTTCTTAATCTTAATATGGTAATATTACTTAATGAATAAATCTTATATTTATTCTTATTCCAATATCAATATATTTTCTCAAATTAATGTGCACATGAATGAGAAAATATCACAATATATATAAGAGTTTCAATATCATTACAAAGTGGAACAAAGTCCTATTTTCTCTATATGATCCTTGAATTTCAGAGGTGGCATGTCTTTAGTAAAAAAGATCAGCAATCATCAATTCAATGCTAATATACTCAATGACCATTTTCTTTTCTTTTACACGTTCTCTTATGACTAAATACTTAATGTCGATGTGTTTATTTCGACTTTCACTTTTATTGTTTTTAGCCATAAAGACAGCAGTTGAATTATCATAGAAAATTCTTAATGACCTAGAAATAGAATTCAAGATTCTAAGCCTAGAAATGAAACTCTTAAGCCATACACCATTTGAAGTAGCCTCAAAACATGAGACAAACTTAGCTTCCATGGTAGAAGTAGCAGTCATGGTCTGCTTGGTGCTTCTCCAAGAAATAGCTCCACCAGCCATCATAAAAATATATCTTAATATTGATTTACGAGAATCAACACAACTGACGAAGTCTGAATCTGAGTAACCAATCACATCTAGATTGTCTGTATGTCTATACATAAATATATAATCTTTGGTTCCTTGTAGATACATCATCACTTTCTTTGCAGATCTCCAATGGTCTATACTTGGATTACTCTGATATCGACCTAGTATCCCTACAACAAATACAATATCAGATCTAGAACAGACCTGAGCATACATAAGGCTTCCTACGGCAGAAGCATATGTGATATTTTTTATTGATTCCCTTTTAAGGTTATTCTTTGGGCATTGGTTCAAATTGAGCATATCACCTTTCACAATGGGAGCAACACTTGGTGAATAATCCTTCATCCGAAATCTTTTTAAAAGTTTATCGATATAAGTTTTTTGTGTTAGACCTAAAATGCCTCAAGGTCTATCTCTATGGATCTTAATACTAATAACATAAGATGCTTCACCCATATCCTTTATCAAAATTTTTAGAAAGAAATTGTTTCGCCCCATGCAACAAACCCTTATCGTTGGTTGCAAGCAAAATATCATCTACGTATAAAATAATGAAACATATTTTACTCTCATTGATCTTCTGGTATATGCATTGATTCATGAGATTTTCAACAAATCCGAATGAAGAAATCACTTCATATAATTTAAAATACCATTGGTGGGAGGCTTGTTTTAAATCGTATATAGATTTCTTAAGCTTACAAACCAAGTGTTCACCAACACTACAGGAGAAACCTTTGGGTTGTTTCATATAAACCTCTTCCTTTGAATCTCCATTAAGAAATGTTGTTTTGACATTCATTTATTGCAACTCAAGGTCAAAGTGAGTGACCAATGCTAAAATGATACGAAGAGAATCTTTCTTAGATATAGGAGAAAACGTCTCCGTATAATCGATTCCCTCTTTTTGAGTAAATCTCTTTGCAACAAGTTTTGTCTTATATCTCTCAATGTTGCCTAATAAATCTTTCTTGGTTTTAAAGACCCATTTACAACCAATAGCCTTTGCTTCATTAGGCAACTCTACAAGATCTCAGACTTCATTGCTTATCATGGAATTCATCTCTTCTTTCATGGCATCATGCCACAAATTTGATTCGTTGTAACTCATGGCTTGTGAAAAGGTTTCAGGATCATTTTTACCTCCAATATTATAATCAGATTCTTGTAGATATACAACATAATCACTAAGAATTATTGATCTTTTATTTCTAGTAGATCTTCTTAATGTTGTACCAATGTTTCCCTGAGGAATTTGTGGTTCATCTAGTTGTTCAGGAGTTTGTTGTAATTCCTAAACTGCTTGATCTATTAGAATACTGTCAGCAACTTGTAGAATTTCAATGATTGGTTGTTCAACACTAGTTTATACTTAAAGGAGTGCTATGAACTATAATCAATCTATCATTTAATGTGGAAAGTTAAAATTCTATATGATAAACTATGTTCATGAAATGATCACTCCCACTAATCATGTCATCCTTAAGAAATTTAGCATTTCTTGATTCCATAATCCTAGTTACGTAAGATAGACAATAGAACATGTAACCTTTAGACTTTTCGATATATGCAATGAAATACCCACTAATAGTCCTCGGGTCCAGTTTCTTCTCTTATGGATTATATATCCTGACCTCAGACGGACACCCCCAAATACGCATGTCACAAACTCGGTTTCCAATCTTTCCATAATTCAAATGGTGTATTTTATACAGTCTTGGTTGGAACTCAGTTTAATATATACACAGTCGTCTTTAGTGCTTCAGTCCACAAGAACTTAGGAAGATTGGAGTTGCTAAGCATACTCTATACCATATCTAATAATGTTCGGTTTCTTCTTTTTGCAACATCATTCTAGTTTAGAGAACCAAGCATAGTATATCGGGCAACAATCTCATGTTCTTAAAGAAACTTAGCAAAATGACTAGGTGCTTATCCATTTTCAGTACATCTACCATAATATTCTCCACCTCCATCTGATCTTACAATTTTAATTTGCTTACCACATTAGTTCTCAACTTCAGCCTTAAAAACTTTAAAGGCATTCAATACTTCATTTTTGTTATAAAACAAATATATATATATATATATATATATATATATATATCGTGAGTAATCATCTATAAAGGAGATGAAGTATTTCTGACCATGTGTGTCCATGTCTGGACAACATATATCAGTATAAATGATCTCTAAGATGTTTGAACTCCTATTAGCACCCTTTTTGGATTTATTGATATGCTTTCCCTTAATACAGTCCACACAAGTCTTAAAATTAATAAAATCAAGAGTACTAAGTATCTAATCATTAACTAATCTTTTAATTCTCTCTGTGAAGATATGTCCTAATCTCCGATGTCATAATATAGATGAGTCCTCGTTAATATTACACCTTTCAGTGCCATCGTGAACATGCATTAAACTTTGAGTGTCATCATTTTGAAAGAAAATACGATAAAGACCATCAAACAAAATACCTTTTCCAACACAATCATATTTATATAATAAGTGAAACGATTTATCTTGAAAATTAAAGGAATATCCAACTAGTACGAGTTTGGAAACAGAAATTAAGTTTCGTGAGAAACTTGGTACATACAAGGTCCTTTCTAATTTTAAAACAAAACCACTACTTAAAGTTAAAATGCATGCTCCAATTGCCTCCACATGTGAGCCCATCTTATTACCTAATAAGATGCTTTGCTTACTTCCCATTGGCTTCCTTAGTTTTTGTATACCCTGCAAAGAATTTGCAATATGGATTGTTGATCCGGAGTCAATCCACCATGTGTTAATATTAACATTAACCATATTAGATTCATAACACACAAACGAGGTTGGTTTACGTTTCTTTTCAAGTAATTATTGAAATTTTGTACATTACTTCTTCACGTGTCCCTTTCTTTTACAAAAGAAAAACTTTGCTTCTTTCTTGATATCAGCTTGGGGTGGTATTTTACCTTTTCCCTACTGATGAGCTTTTTAATTAGTTTGATTTTTATCAGTTTTATTCTTCCCGCGAGTGATTACTACGAATGCACTCTCACCCAATTCCATCACTAGCCTCTGTTCTTCTTGAATATACATGGTCATTAATTCATTGATTGATCATTTATCATTATGTGTGTTGTATGAAATCTTAAAAGACCCGTATTGAGGTGGAAGGGTATTTAGAATATAGTGCACCTGGAAGGATTCTGACATATTAACCTCATGTTTCTTAAGTTGAGCCGTAATATCTCGCATTTGAATTATATGCTCACGCACACCCTTTATGTTAGTGAGTCTAAGGGATGAGGATTTTATTATTAGGGTACTTGCTAGTGCCTTTTTTAAAGTAACGAATTGTTCATCGATAGCTTGAAGCAAGTCTCAGACCTTCTCATGCTGGTCAACATAACCACATATGTCAGTAGTTATCTTAGTTTTGATAAACATTACGCTGAGCCGATTGGATTGCTCACATCGCTCATATAATGTGACCTCAGTTGGAGTGCTAATATTAGTGACTATAGGTAGTTCGTCTTTCCTAATAGCATAATTAATATTCATCTACTCTAAATGGAGAAGAATCCTCTCCTTCCATATTTTATAGTTATCACCACTAAGTTCGGAAATGTCACATCAAATATAAGAGAAATTAATAATTTGAGAAACTACATAAAATCAAACATGTTTATGTCAAAACTTAAGGTTTAATAGTTTAAATTGTATGTTTTACTAATGTGAAACATTAATCTTATGACATAAAAATTATTTATGGACTAAATTCTTAATTCAAATAGATTCAAATGATCTTTATGATAAAACTATCAAATTATATTTCAATTCAAATTCCCTATGGGTAAATTATGAAAATAATATGATATTTTATCCTGATTAATTATATTAAATATAATAAAAGATCTTATGGGATAATAATTATTATATTGAATATAATTAGTCACAATATGATGTCTAATTACTTATGTGATCTTTATTTTAATTTTATATATAATTTTAATTAATTAAGGATGTTGTGACTAATTCCTAATTAATTAAGATTATATCACATTTTGAACATATAAAATTGACTCATAAGCATAAATTAATATAACCAAATATGCATACATAATATGAGCATTTTACCGACTCCAAATATTGAAATGTTATATGCTCATGATTTTCAACATAAAATATATCAAGAAGTTAAAAAAAAACCAAAATCAAATCATATTCATGGTATAAAAATGAAAACTCTTTCATATCAACACAGAGGTTAATTGGCTCTGATACCAACTATTAGAAATTTTGATACCAAAATATGCTTCTAAACCATTATAATAGAAACACAAGAAAATACTATTGCGAAAACGAAGTTGCGTACCTCCAACCATTGTTATCAAGAATTTCAGCAATGATTTCTTCTTGAATTTTGGTACTTCTCGGCTCAAAACTCTCGCTTTATGGTGTAGGAAATTTTTTAAACTTGAAAAAGATGTTAAGCCCAAGGGCCAAAACTCTCGTTTATATAGATATTCTTCCATCATGAACATTTATTATCATAAATTCTTAGCATTCAAGAATTAATTCAAATTTATAATATTTGAATCATAATAAAAATTTTTAATGATATTAAATAAAAATATTTAATAATAATGATTCATTTAGAATGAAAAATCGAAATATTTAAACCATAATATATGAAAAAATTGATTATAATAAATGATAAACTTAATGAGAACGATTATATTATTATTAAATAAAATATTTAATAATAACAATTATACTTAAGACATTGTCACATGTGCAGTGGCTTGGATGAGACACCAATAACTGAATGCATCAGCGAGAGACGAATACTGGAATCTAAAAAGTTTCGAACGACCAGACTTGCCTGACATGCGAACCATATCGGAGTGAGTACAGGGAGTCCGGTGGAAGCGGAGGTAGCCGAATCACCCGGAGCCACATTTGGCTTCCGGAAGTCGCAAGAGGGAACACAGATCGAGGTTTCTCGTTCTCCTATGCGGTAAGTTGGATGTCGGTTTCCATGGCGGCAGCTTGCGGAAGGAGCGGAAGGCGGCTGCTGCGGCAGCGGGGATCATTGAGATTTGCAGATCATGACTATGGGCATCTTCGGAGGTGAGAAGACGAGAGAGGGGAGAGAGGGGAGAGAGAGGGTTTCGGCGTGCGCCAATGCAGTTCGTCTTGTAACGGCCGCGTGCGGGCCGGTGTATGAAAAATAGCATACCCTGCCATTATAAATTATATATATATATATATATAATATTATTATCCTCATATTATATAATTATATATATATAATATATTAGAACAATCGAAATACAAAGTAGAAACCTGAATCAAAACTGGGGATGGCAAGTAAAAGCAAACCAAATCTCAAAGAGATGGTGTCCAAGATGAAACTTGATGGTCGAACTAAAGACCGGTGATCCCCAACCAAATAGCTAAAGGGCATAAGAGTCATGCCCCGTGTGAAGCTGTGGCTGTGGCCGTTTGGACCATGAAATAATATCTCTTGGTATAAACGTTGTGATCATTTGGGTCGTTCGATGCTTGACACGTCCCGGATGATTGGAGGAAGAGCTCCGATGTTTTTTGAGTATTTTTCTTAATATGTGGTAGCTATATTTTGAGGTTTTCGGGTCATAAATATCTCCTTCAAACATGGCTTGTGAAGCAGTAATTTTTTAGGTTTCAAAGTGTCGAAGCGTTTCAAATTTTGAGTGGTCCTTCCAAGTCAGTACAATGTGTGAGTCATTCATAAAAATTTGATTGATGTAAGATAAGATAACTCATAAATTTTTAAATAAATAAATTACAGAAACTTGAGTGATAAAATATAATAAAACTCAAAAATCTTTAAATAGATAAAAAAGTATACAAATATTATTGATTTAAATTTACATCCGCTCCTTTTAGTGCTATCTTAAATAATTTTAGTGCTAGTTTGAAGTATTTCCATTAGCCCAAAACAAATATTTAATAATTGCACAGGATAAATAATCTCAAATTATCTCATTTTTATTATTTATTTATTAATCTAAATTTAATAATCTTAAATAATTTTATTTTCTTCGTCTTAGGTCTTAGGATGTAACTCCCAACAAGCCTTACCTCTATAATGGCATGATCAATATATTTTAGATATGAACTTCCTTTCATTGAATTTATTTTTAATATCTAAACAGTCTATCATTGAGATCTAATCTTCAAAATTAAGAGTGATGAGTAGATATAAATTTTACATAATTAGTCACACCATGGACCAGCGGATTTAGAGAGAGCAATCCCAAATTGGCCATGTCAAAAATTTCAGAGTTTATCATGTTCAACACTCATTTCTGCTACAATCCCAAATGTCTCTTGTAGAGATGATCAGGCTCATCTGTCTTTGTATTTTCTCACAATTTTAGTGAGATAAGTCACACAAGAGCAATGGAAGAAACAAAAACAAATCCTCTTCCCTGTCTCATCCGAAACAAATGAAGCTAAAGCTACCTCTCTTTTTCTTTGTTTTACCATCTTACCTGAATATAAATGCTAATATAAATATATCGTTTGAAGAAAACTGAGAATACAGTCACCCCATTAAGCTGATGGAACAAGTTCTTAAGGACCTTCATGAGTATATGAATCTGTAACTCAACCAAGGACTTTCCTCAAATACACTGTGACCAGATAAGAGCAATATTATGACCAAAAGATCCATAGGATAAATGTAAGAGTCATAAAAACCTACAGAGGATTTATATGAGAAATCTCTATCTTTATTATGAATACATCTGCCAATATACCAAGATAAAGCTGTCAACCAAATGAACCTGATATAATAGTCTCTTGTGCAATTGGTAAGATCCTTCATCCAACCAGAATCTTGCATAGAGCAGCACATTATTCATACCATCATTTATTTGGTGCCGAATTCACAAGCATGTGAAATTTAGGCAATCCCCAAAACCTTTTTGATATCCTTCTGCAAAGGGATCCAAAATAAAATGTCAGATGGCATTATCTGCATTGTCAAGAACATTGAACATGATTTCACAAGAACATTCGGGATAAAGTGTGGCGGCGTTGGGTTCATCTACCTCAATGCTAAGCGGGGATGTGGTTGGGGCATAGCGATCAATCACGTGCCCATCCTTGTCCACCAAGAACTTGGTGAAGTTCCACTTGATGCCATCCCCAAAAAGGCCACCTTTGCTGGACTTCAAGAACTTGTACAAGGGTGCAGCATTTGAACCATTCACATCAACCTAAAGCGGACAACTAACTTTAATATCCAGGCTGAAAAACCCAAACAGCGATGTTTACCATCTTGGGTCTACAACCACAAAATCCATGCTATACGTTCATCAAGCAGTCAAGCTACCTAGCCATTATTTCTTAAATGCAATAAGAAAAAAGAAAACAACCATAGAGGAAAAAACTAGCTCAAGAATGGTCTAGCTAAGAAACACCTCTCTCTAAAAAATTCTAAAAGGGATGAGCCAAGTAACTAAGAAATTGAAATCCATGCGACAACTGACCTTATCAAATATCGGGTATTCAGCTTTGAATCGAGTGCAAGCAAACTCAACAATCTCTTCATTGTTTCCTGGTTCTTGTCCCGCAAACTGATTGCATGGAAATGCCAGAATCTCAAAATCTGCATCGTGAAAGCAAGGTAAAGAAATAAATTCAGGCAGAATGAAACTTGATTGTGTGAGAGCATGATCGTTGATACTCTTACTTCTAACAGTAGATACCATACCATGGATATGTTAATATTTGCCAACCCTAAATAGTTAGGACGTTACAACGATGTTCTTGTTGAACGAATATGTTAATATTTGAAAGTTCCGAGCATATAACCAAATAATCTAGGCCCCTCAAATTTTCTTTCAGATGCTTTTCTCTCCTGTACAATTATGCGTGCAGTTACCTTGGTTCTGAATGCAAAATTTAACTAAAGCATCTTAGTATCAAGCAATGTCTATTTTTTGATGCAAAAGGTAACTTTAAGTGCCTCCCTTTTGATTTACTTGATGTAAGATTTAATAACTACTAAACGAGAAAAGCCTCATAAAACAAAACTTGAATGAGAAACAAAAGGTTGCCCAACCAAATCAACAAGACATCTCGATCTCATAGCTACAAAATGATGTAGATGTATTGTAGAGACCTTTCGTGGTCTCAAAGTTTACAAATTTTAAATGACATTCAGAAAGCTAAGTTTATAAAGAACTTCATAAGACGCAGAATTTTATGAAAGGCTAGGATCAGCTTGATTCTCAGTTAGTAGCATATAATAACCTTAATTTTCAGTCTCAATGCCTGTTCTATCATGTGTTAGCAGCAAATTGTTCAAGAACATGGATTATGGTACAACTAATCAGCCTAAAACAATTTCACACACTAAAATCCGTGATCCATTAATAGACACTGATTAATGAAAGAAACGTTTCTTCATCATCAAACTAACAGTTTGTGTAACAACAAGAAAGGAAAACTAGTTCTCTATAAATATCAGTTCATTAGTTCTTCTCTTATGTTTGATATTTAACTCTTCCTTTTTTTTTATGAGATGAAACTTTATGGCAAAAGTAATACTTTGTGCAAGATCAATTAGTTTGTGATGGCGTTTCAGTTGATACCATAACAGTGTCCAAGTTGATGCATAATATATAACAAATATCCTACCTGATGAGGGCAATAATGACGACATGACGCGCTACGACGTCAGCCTTGACTGGACGACACTCTGCCCGAAGAAGGCAATAATGCCGACACGATGGGCGCTGACGTCACCCGCTCTCAGACGAAGACTTCATCGTTGTTTGACCAACGCGCTCGACCAAGGCAGAGGAGAACGACCACCGAGGCACGCCCATACCCTGCGGCAGTTCGATTCTCCACGCAGCATCAATGGCAATGTCAGACGCCATCAGAGGTACGATCCTGCCTCCCGTAGGCAGGCACATCAGGTAACACTAAATCGCCCTATAAATACCCCCGAGTTCTAAACGAAGGGGGAGGAGACTTCTTCACTAAAAAAACTCCTTCCACATCATCTAACTTGATCGTCGGAGGGGTCGGGCCGAGCTTCCGACCCGACCTGTGTGCAGGTACAAGGGCGAGGTTGCATCTTCCCAGTGCCGCGGAACAACTTTACTCCCACGCAACGTCCCGCCCGGACCATCGTAACCGGCCACCCCGGCTATCCCGAGGAGCGCCGCGCAAGATCCCCGCGCATTCGGACCCGAACCAAGCCGCATCGGCCCCGAAGCCACGGCATAAAGTTGTTTACACTAACATTTTTGACGCTAGAAGGAGGGCCCCGAATGTCGAGCGATCAGCAGATCCACTCTGGCGAACCCGCAACCATGGGGTCGTGTCCGGTCAGCACCCCGGAAGAACATCCCCTGCGTGATGAACCCCGAGACGAATGCCCCGCCACGACATCGGAGCGCTACTGGCGGCTGTTCAACGACCCGGGTTTGTCGCCACCCGACGCCCCCGTCGCCTGTATCGCCCGAAGCCTTCCACGACCTCGCTCATCAAGTCCGAGCACTGGCGGGCGTGGTGCAGACGATCATCCCGCTCGTCTCCCAGCCGACGCCCCCACATGTAACCCAGCCTCTCCAACAGCGGGAGCCCCCTACCCGGACTCATGCACCACCTCCCGAGCTCCCTACTTCGCCTCGAAACCGAACCGCCCGGCCCGGGAACCGAGAGGCGGAAGACACGTCGAGTCGCCCAGAGCCTGAGGCGCTATCCGCGGACTTGACGAACGCCCTGCGAGCCCAGCTGCGCCTCGTTAGTCAACGCCTCGACGAAGTACAGCAGGAGGTTCGTAGGTCAAAAGGAGAGCTCGAAGCGGACAGATACCAAGGGTCCCCGTTCGCACCCGAAATACAAGATCAAGTGATTCCACCACACTTCCGGCTCCCTTCGCTGGACGCCTATGACGGCGCCACTAACCCCGCGGACCACGTAGCCGCGTTTCGCGCCCAAATGGCGCTATATGGGACTTCTGACGCCTTGATGTGCAGGGCGTTCCCAACGACCTTGAGGGGGCCGGCCCGCGCATGGTACAACGGCCTGAAGACCGGGACCATCACTTCCTTCGATCAGCTCGCTAGAGACTTTGAGCTCAACTTCCTGGCCTACTCCCGACCGAAGCCGTCCGTGGCGTTACTCCTCGGACTCAACCAAAGGGAGGACGAGCCCCTCTCCCATTTTGTGAACCGTTTTACGACGCAGATCCGAGGGCTCTCAGACGCTCACCCCTCTCTATTGATGCAGGCATTCATGATAGGCCTGCGGCTTTCCAGGTTCTTCTGGTCTCTAGTGGAGCGACCCCCCACGACGGTACCCGAGATGCTCCAGCGGGCGAGCCAGTTCGTCGCCGCAGAGACATGGATGGCCGGGAAGCGCGAAGAACACAAGAGGATCAAGCCGGAGCCGCCCCGGCAGTAGCAATCCACTGCGTCTCGGCGTAGGTTGGACAGATCCGACCTGCCGGCACCGAGGCCCCCTCTCCCCGCCTTGAACTCGTCCCGAACGGAAATATTTCTCCACATAAGGGAGAAGGGACTGCTTAAAGAGCCCTACCCGATGAGGAATCCGCGAGAGCTAACGGACCAATCGAAGTACTGCCGCTTTCACCGGCAGCATGGGCATGACACCGAACAGTGTCGGGAGTCGAAAAGGCAGATCGAGGAGCTCATTCGTAGAGGGCATCTCGGCTAGTACCTTCGGCCGGACAAGGAACTTTCGCCGCGCCCGGAGGGTCCCATCGAACGACACATCGACGTGATAGTTGGCGGCCCCGCATCTGGCGGGGATTCCATGACCAGAAGGAAAGCATACGCCCGAGCTGCCTCGGCCGAAGCTCCCAGGCACGGGCCCGAGCCGTCGTCTCAACTTACTACCAAACTGTGAAGTTCCTGACCCATGCCGGGACCGGAGAGGTCACGGGAAGCCCCCGAGAATCCAAGCGCTGCTACCTGACCGCCGTCTCGTTACACAAGAGAGCAAGGGTCGAACCACCATTGGCGGACCCCCGGGATGTCACGGACAAACTTCTAAACAAGATGTTTGATGTAATGCTCATGTATGTCCGTGTCTTTTGGCATGTTCATGCCTTGTACAACATATAGAGGGGCGACCGAAGGCTTAATAGTCTCATTTTAGTTGGGTTGGTGGCCTCTTTAGGCTTATAAATAAAGGTTGTGTCATGTGGACACGTGCGAGAGATTTTCGGTCTGTAATGGATCATTTTACCCTTTGTTGTGCCACTGTTCAGAGCTTGTAAAGTCTGTTTGTAATTTGCATTGTCTATGAAGTGTTTTTCAGAGATGTTTGCTTGTGGATCCCGATTGAGGCGTTCTCTTTAGCCCGTTCTCTCTTTTGTTGGTCCTAAGGGACAATGGGAGACTTCGGGGAGGCTGACCTTTGCGGACGGACACGCAAGGGTGCCACACGACTTAGGCAAAACCAGCTAAGTCCGTGACAGATGGTATCAGAGCGGGACAAACATTCATAGAAACACTTAGCATGCAAACGTGGGGGACCTAGCGGGGCTGCGTTGAGGGTAGTCAGCACACGCGCAACCGTTTGGGGGAAAACGGGCATGAAGATGTAGGGAAAAGGAGTCGCTCAGACGAGCGGGCATCCGAGATTGGCATTCAAAGGAATGGCCAACCCTTCGCGCAAGAGGCACCACGAGAACAGGCAAGGTGGAATGAGTTGCTCAACGACCAAAAGAGTTATGCAAAGCTCACAGAGGTGAGGGGAATTGCTAACTCGAAGAATTTGGTACTCATGCATGGGCTTGTATGCGGACGATGGAATGTTCGTGGCTATCCCAAGGCGCTGAAACTCGGCGCCATAGAGCATTGAAACTTTCTCTTCGGCATGTGAAGGATACGTCCGTAGGAGGCTGAAGTGTGCAACGAGTTCAGCATGTTGCTAGGCCTTGAGTGGTGCAGCGGGGGCTGTATTGACGTGGAGTCGCAATCTAGCAAGTGCGTTTGCAGGAGGCAGAACAATGCACAGTTTGTTCAGCAGATCGGAGTAGTCCAAGGGGATGGTGGTCTCCGAAACGAAGAGAGATGTTGCTCCAATGGGACAGCTATCCAGGAGGGATAAGTCCCGGCTCTCCAGAGGGAGAATCATGTGCGACGGACCGCACATGTTGAGGAGGAGTACCTCAACAAACAACAACTCCACGAAGCTTGATGGACTGAGCAAGCGGCGAGGAGTCGTCGTATGATCTCGCTTGAGATAATGCATTGGTGGATGCATTGCGAGATCAAGTGGGGGAGCGACCCAAAGCAACTTAAATGAAGGCACACTTGGAGTCGATATGGAGATCAGACTCAAGGGAGGGCTGACCCGTGGAATGGTGGGCGCGAGGGCCACCATCAACTCAATGCAAAAACGAGGAGCGGAGCAACTTGGGGGTAACTTGGCGAAGTACTCAAGCCGCTCGAAGGGAGCCAGTATAGAAGTTGGAACATGGAGCAGAGGCACAGTGCTTTCCTTAGACAGAGGTCAAGGACATAAACTCTTGCAGAGGCAAGAGTAAGATCATGTTGTTCCATGGGTCCTTCATTCTGACGGAGCGGACTCATCTTGCATGGTGCCAAAGACGAAGGGAGCTTCGGGGCACGTGCACCTTATCTCGAAGGAGCATTTGATGGAGGAACTAAGGCGACTCAATTTGCGGAGGCGAAGTTGAGTTCAGAAGGCCTTAGCACGGGGCAAGAGGACGCAGAGGCGGGTACTCTTGAAGAATATGCCACAGTGTTGTCATTCAAGTTGCTATGAAGGAAGCGTTGCGCAGCGGAGATTGTGCTGGTAGGGGCAGAGGCCCAGGATCCAAACAATGGTGCACAAATTACAGTGAAGTCGGTGGACTTCGGGAGCTACTAGGCGACGGACTGTCCTAGAGCGGTGCTTCATCTAGGTGTGACCCAAGAGTGGGTGGATGAAGGTCGATTGCCAAAGGAGCGAACAAAATCGAAGGTGGAAGAGACCCTGCGATGTGTTGGCAGAGGCCACACATGGAGGGTTCACAATTCGAGTTTATTCCACAAGGATCAGAATGCAATGGAGATGTCACCAGGAGGCGACATGGTGCAGCGGATCGTGGTGGAACAGTTCGTGGCAATGCGATACACACGACCTAGTCCTGGGAGGGACTAGATCATATGGAGGTATGATCGGGAGCTACTGGGAGCTCCACTTCGGTGAACAACACGACGGCAAGAAGGGCTATGGATTCAAGGAGTGAAGGCCATGGTACCGCAGAGGCGGGTCTTCCGTGCGTGCATCGAATTTTGCTTCCGTGGTCATCAGCATATGGGGGCTGTGTTCCACCAAGGGAAAAGTTCGAATGCAAGTACCAGTGAGTTCTATGGGAGGAACTTGATCATGCAGAGGTATGATCGAAGCAACTAGAGAGTTGGACTGCTCCAGAGCTCATATTCGCTTAAGGAAGCCCGGCAAGTCAGAGGACAAGGCCGAGTAAGCGAACGTTGCTACCAAGGAAGCTAAGGAGAACAGAATCGGTGCAAACCCTACAACGTGATGGCAGAGGCCATGCATGGGAGTTGCAGTCTGTCTTTCCATCGACCAAACGGACTGCTTGGAGAACACAGAGGTGTTGAAGCAGGGGGTCGAAAGGGGCGAGGAAGCGACGACGAGTCCAGAGGGACTTAGCTACCCAAAATCAAGCAATCAGTTAGAATGGAGGTGGACTCGGAGGAGTGCCACAGAGGCATATATACTTATTGTGAAGAGAAGGGATACAGATGCAAGGCAACGGATAGTAGTGCCATGGGCATGGCAGCGCCATGGTACCGCAGAGGCGGGACTTCCGTGAAAGTCATTGATCCCTTGCTCTCATGGAGGGAGAGCGCTTGGTCGTGAAAGGGGCCGAGGAGGTGGAGCATGCAGAGGCAATTTCCAAGTACCGAGACAAGGTTGAAGGGCAAAGGTTGAAGAACTTCGTAAGACCGGTGTCAATGTGCTTCTCATCAAGATAGCCGAAAGTGAAGGACTTCGGGTCATGCATGCATAACCAAGGAACGAAGCAGGCAGTACGCGGTGCTGTACCTTTGCTACTCAGTGGAGTAGGCGGCAGGGTTGATGGAGAAGACGGTACAATCCCAGAGACGACCAAACCTATGGGAGAATTACTCCAAGTCGGGGTGAAAACTTCCTGCATTCCAGAAGTTCAATGGCATTGAGAAGGTGAATGACAGTAACTAACTCAACGCAAGGAGTGCAAACACTTCAAGTGCTTCAGAAGTGTGAGCAAAGAGCAGGCGAAGGCTAGTAACCAGCTCGATGCATGAAGTACAACCTCGAGGAGGCGGGCGAAGTCAAGTAACCTTTGCCTTCTCAACTCTTAAGAGAATGGGCGAAACCGAGTACCCCAATTCTCTTATCTATCCAGCAGAGGAGCTCTGTATATGTTCAAAGACCCTTCAAAGATAATGGAAGACAATAGTTGTCAAATCCTCACCAACGGTGATCAGTGTTACTGAGAGTAGATTGTCCGCTTCATTTCCAAATGCCAATCGAAAGCGGAAGTGATGCGAACCTACTTGGATGTGACAACTAAGTGAAAGAAGAGTCAATGAGCAAATTTTGTGGAGGAAGGACCCAAAACTTCAGAAGTTTGCGAGACGATGCTCGTTAAAGCTCCAATAAGCATCCACCCAGTTCAAGCAGCATGTGGAATTTGAGAGACTGACGTAGTAAGGATGGTCTTTTCCTTCATCTGGGGGATCCGCAGGAATCAACAAGGATCAACACAACTCAACCAACCCCACACCAGAGTCAGAGTCATTGGTGAGTTGAAGCAGCATGGCGGATCAAAGGTTCGACTACTCAAAAACAGCAGCGGAGAGCAGCTGAGAGCCAAAGGCGCATTGTAGCTGGAGTAGAAGATTGAAGACTCAGCAAAGGCGAGGAGTTGCAGTGTCGACAAAGGCTTCAACGAGGACGTCGAAGGAATAAGTGGGGGAGAATGTCACGGACAAACTTCTAAACAAGATGTTTGATGTAATGCTCATGTATGTCCGTGTCTTTTGGCATGTTCATGCCTTGTACAACATGTAGAGGGGCAGCCGAAGGCTTAATAGTCCCATTTTAGTTGGGTTGGTGGCCTCTTTAGGCTTGTAAATAAAGGTTGTGTCATGTGGACACGTGCGAGAGATTTTCGGTCTGTAATGGACCATTTTACCCTTTGTTGTGGCACTGTTCAGAGCTTGTAAAGTCTGTTTGTAATTTGCATTGCCTACGAAGTGTTTTTCAGATATGTTTGCTTGTGGATCCCGATTGAGGCGTTCTCTCTAGCCCGTTCTCTCTTTTGTTGGTCCTAAGGGACAATGAGAGATTTCGGGGAGGCTGACCTTTGCGGACGGACACGCAAGGGTGCCGCACGACTTTGGCAAAACCAGCTAAGTCCGTGACAAGGAGGCGAAGAAGCCAACCCCCCATCCTGAGCCAAGGGGGTCCACCATCGACTTGCCACTGCTAGAGGGTCGACCAGACCAGACGATCAAGGTCGGATCGGAGCTACCCGAGCAAGAACGAAGGCAGCTCGTCGGCTTCCTACAAGGAAATGCCGACGTCTTTGCCTGGTCGCCATCTGACATGACTAGCGTCGACCCGGAGGTCGCGCAGCACCACCTCAATATCTCACCCGACGCTCGCCCAATAAAGCAAAAACCCAGATAGCAGGCTCCTGATCGGCAGCTCGCCATACGAGAAGAAGTGGGCCGACTTTTAGCGGCAGACTTCATAGAAGAAGTCAGATACCCACGATGGCTATCCAATGTAGTCCTCGTCAAGAAACTTAATGGAAGCTGGAGGATGTGCGTTGATTACACCAATCTCAACAATGCATGCCCAAAGGATTGCTACCCCCTCCCGAAGGTCGACCAGTTGGTCGACGCTACGGCCGGACACGCCTGCCTCTCATTTATGGACGCCTTCTCGAGATACAACCAGATCAGAATGGCACCCGAAGACCAAGAGCATACTGTCACGAACGGTCGTCGCGCACCCGCAACAACTCCGTTCAACGATCCGTTCGTCGCTCACACCCGCTTGTACAGCTGCTTGACAGCAGGTTTTCTTATGGTTTTGGGTCATTTTGCTTGTAAATATGTAAGTTCGAACAAGCTGCAGCGCTGCAATGCGACCGCTCACCGAACCGAGCAAAACAGCCCCAAAACAGCCCAAATCAGCCCCGTTTTCGCGTGCCACGGGTTCGCGCGGCGAACTGTCTCGTCAAAGCAAAATGTCAGCCATCTCAGACCCCAGGAACCCCCCAGGTGGCACCGGGCTGGATGGGGCTTCGGTTATATACCGGGCGTTGAACACTCTTTCGCAAGTTCGCACGTGACCTTTACGGGAACTTGGTGTTGCGCCTGGGACCAGGTGAGCGGCTGTTTGTGGGCTTGCAGCTGTTCGTTCATCCTTGAAAGCCTTGTTTTCCTCCCTCTCCCTCTTTTCTCTTGTGCACACAAGGTGTTCGACGATTTGCTTGTAAAGCTTCCCTTTTCGCGAGACTTCGGGACTTGTCCGTTGCTCGTTCTTTCGATCTAACTTTCTTTCTCTTTTACAGGTCCTTCGGGACCTGCGAGAGGTTACAAAGTGGCTGATCCTTGCGGAGCAAGATCGCAAGGGCGAAGCGCGACTTAGGCAACGCAAGCTAAGTTCGCGTCTTTGCCGCACGGGTGACCCACGACTTTGGCAACGCACGCTAACTTCGAGTCTTTGGCCGCAAGGGTGCCTCACGCCTTAGGAAATTCCAGCTAAGGTCGTGACATTGTGGTATCAGAGCGGGCAAGCTCTTCGATCGAACAGCGAACGAACTTCGCAACTTCGCCATGGCAAAGCATCGTGGCGAATCAAGCAAGACGGGGCAAGCCGGAACCTTGCCCCAAGCAGCCGCAGGTGGGCTGCATGTGCACACTCGCTCTCATGCTGTTGGAGCCGCTCACGAGGATCGCGGCAGCGAACAGGATGAGCGAGAAGTTGGCAACTCTCCGCGAGCGGAGGAAGCGCAATCTGGTGCGCTAACGGGGAAAAAGAGTCATAAAGAGAGACTCACGACGGCGGAAACCCGCCTGGATGTTCTGGAAGCGAGCATGGAGGAACTCTACCATGGCCAACAAAGGCTTGTTGGGGTAGAGAGCTCGCAAGAGGAAGCGGAGTCCAGGATCGACAAGGTCGAGGCCCTAGTCGACCGACTGTCTGGTGACACCAAGGACTCCGTGCTACACTTACAGGATGTTGTGGCGGAACTCACGGCAAAGGTGGCTATGCTCACAAGGACGCTAAATGCGGGAGGAGGCAACACCCGCGTTGCACCGCCACAAAACTTGAGGGCACCTGAGCCCCATGGATACGGAGGGGCTAGAGATGCCAAAGAACTCGAGAACTTTTTGTTCGACATGGAGCAATACTTCCGAGCTACGAGGCCCGATTCTGAAGATACCAAAGTTTCTATAGCAACAATGTATCTGAACGGAGATGCAAAACTTTGGTGGCGAACTCGTTGGGAGGAGATCCAACAAGGTCGGTGTCGAGTCGACACATGGGAAGACTTGAAGCGGGAGTTGAGAACTCAGTTCCTACCGGAGAACACAGAGTTCGTCGCAAGAAGGAAGTTGAGACAACTCCGCCAAAGTACCACCATCCGAGACTACGTGAAGCAATTTTCTGCACTAATTCTGGACATACAGGACATGTCCGAGAAGGACAAGTTGTTCAGCTTCCTTGATGGTTTGAAACCATGGGCCCAACAAGAGCTGAATCGAAGGAATGTTACCGATGTGGTCGGGGCAATTGCAGCTGCAGAAAGGCTCACCGACTTTGTTTCCTCTGAAGACCCGGCGAGAAGGAAACAATCTTCAAGCAATCGCCCTCCAAAACATTCTCGAGGGAAGGAGCTCGGGGGCGAACAAAAGAAGAAGAGCTCCCACAAAGGGCCGAACCCTAAAGGCAAGGCCTCAAAACCTGGAGGATGCTTCTTGTGCGGAGGACCGCACATGGTAAGGGAGTGCCCACAGAAACAGGCACTCAATGCTTTGACGGCTTCCATCCACCCTCCCCGATCGGACAAGGGCAAAGATGTTGCTCTTAGCTCGAGCAGTTCAGAATCTAGCAGCGATGATGAAGAGTCGCAAGGACCCCGAATGGGAGCAATGCGTTTGTTGAACGCTATGCGGGGTCAAGTGGGGGAGAACAACAAGACAAAGCAACAGAAAGCAGGAAGTGGTGAGTTGATGTACGTAGACATCAAGCTGAATGGCCAAATGACCCGTGCAATGGTGGACACGGGCGCTACACACAACTTCATAGCCGATCGTGAAGCACAACGACTTGGGTTGATCTTGGAGAAGAGCCCAAGCCGAATGAAAGCGGTGAACTCGGAGGCCACGCGAATCTCCGGGTTGGCGAAGGGTGTTCCTATCAAAATCGGGACTTGGAGCGGAAACACCAACATGATGGCCGTGCCACTGGACGACTTCCAAGTGATTCTTGGAATGGAATTTATGCACGCGGCGAAGTTGGTGCCGATGTCGTTCTTGAACTCCCTATGTATGATGGGAGGCGACGACCCCTGCGTGGTTCCCGTCTCTCGGAGAGGAACCAAGGAGCCCCAACATATTTCGGCGTTACAATTGAAGAAAGGGGTGCGAAAGGGCGAACTGACATTCGTGGCTGCTATGAAGCTAGAGCCACTCAACGAAGAGCCCATTCAAGAACCTGCTGTAGTGGTGAACGTCCTGAAGGAGTTCAAAGACGTTATGCCACCCGAGTTGCCGAAGACTCTTCCACCACGCAGAGGCGTGGATCACAGTATCGAGCTAGAGCCAGGAGTGAAGCCTCCAGCGAGACCACCCTACCGCATGCCCCCACCAGAGTTGGCAGAACTCAGAAAGCAGTTAGGTGAACTGCTAAGCGGTGGTCTCATCCGCAGCTCAAAAGCACCTTTCGGAGCTCCAGTTCTCTTCCAGAAGAAACAAGATGGGAGCCTCCGATTATGTGTCGACTACCGAGCCCTCAACAAAGTAACAGTGAAGAACAAGTATCCCATCCCGCTCATTGCGGACTTGTTCGATCAATTGGGCAAGGCGAAGTATTTCTCAAAACTCGACCTTCGGTCGGGATATTGGCAGGTGCGCATTGCTGAAGGCGACGAAGCAAAGACTACTTGTGTGACCAGATACGGAGCGTTTGAGTTCTTGGTGATGCCTTTTGGCTTAACCAACGCTCCGGCCACATTCTGTACTCTCATGAACCAGCTATTCAAGGAGTATTTGGATAAGTTCGTGGTCGTCTACTTGGACGATATCGTCGTCTACAGCCAAACGCTCGAGGAGCATGTCAAGCACCTTCGGACGATTTTCAAGGTTCTCAGGGAGAACACGTTGTTCGTAAAAAGGGAGAAATGCTACTTTGCTCAAACTGAGATCCTATTCTTGGGGCATCGAATCGGTGATGGCTCCATTCGGATGGACAAGTCGAAGGTGCAAGCAGTTGCGGAATGGCGAACTCCAAAGAAGGTGCCAGAGTTGAGATCCTTCCTTGGTTTCGTCAACTACTATCGACGCTTCATTGCCGGGTATTCGAAGCGGGCAACCCCACTGACGGAGTTGCTGAAGAAGGAGCAGCCTTGGAAGTGGTCGGACAAATGTGAGATAGCATTCCAAGACCTGAAAGCTGCTGTCCTAGAAGAACCAGTGCTCAAATTGCCAAACTATGGAGAGCCCTTTGAAGTCCACACAGATGCTTCGGACTTCGCTATTGGAGGAGTACTCATGCAGGAAGGTCATCCGGTGGCCTACGAGAGCCGCAAACTCAACGAGACCGAGAGGCGGTATCCAGTGCATGAGAAGGAGATGACAGCAGTGATTCACTGTCTACGAGTTTGGCGACACTACCTTCTCGGGTCGCGATTTGTGCTGAGGACAGACAACATCGCCCTGAGTTATTTCCAAACTCAGAAGAAGCTCTCCCCAAAGCAAGCACGGTGGCAGGACTTCCTGGCTGAATTTGATATGGCAATGGAATACAAGCCCGGGAAGGCGAATGTCGTGGCCGATGCGCTGAGTCGGAAAGTGGAATGCGTGAATGCTGCCCAACTGGAGGGCAGAGGCCAAGCAAGTCAGTTACACTCCAACTTCCTTTCCCGAATCAGAGATGGACTGTATAGTGATCCCCAGGCAGTTATCCTGATGCAGCTCATCAAAGAAGGCAAGGCACGACGATTTTGGGTCCAGGAGGGACTTGTTTACACAAAAGGGAATAGGGTTTATGTTCCCCGAGTGGACAATTTGAGGCGTGAAATCTTAAAAGAGTGTCACGATTCCCTTTGGGCTGGACACCCCGGCATTCACAGAACGTTGGCTCTCGTGGAGAGGGCCTTCTACTGGCCAAAGATGGGGATTGATGTGGAGGAGTATGTTCGGACATGCCATACTTGCCAACAAGACAAGGCGGAGCAGCGGAAGCCGGTGGGACTTTTGGAGCCGTTGCCCGTACCAGAAAGGCCATGGGAGAGCATTTCCTTAGACTTCATATCAAGTTTGCCACCTGTAGGGGGACTTGGATCGATACTCGTGGTGGTCGATCGGTTTTCAAAGTATGCAACTTTCATTGCTGCCCCCCTACATTGTTCAGCTGAAGAGGCGGCTAGACTGATGATGAAGGGTGTAGTGAAGTATTGGGGAGTCCCACACAATATCATTAGTGATCGGGATGCTCGGTTCCTGGGACGATTCTGGACCGAGCTATTCAAATTGTTGGGGTCAAAGTTATACTTCTCTACAAGCCTCCACCCCCAGACGGATGGTCAGACTGAAAGAATAAATTCGCTCTTGGAGCAGTATCTCCGGCACTACGTGAGTGCCAATCAACGAGATTGGGTGAAGCTGTTGGACATCGCCCAATTCTCCTACAACTTGCAGCGGAGCTCTGCATCCAACAAGAGCCCCTTCGAAATTATCACAGGACAACAACCGTCGACTCCGCACACCATGGCAATTGGGTATACTGGAAGTAGTCCTTCAGCCTATCATTTCGCAAAGGAGTGGCATCGAAATGCAGATATTGCGCGGGCTTACTTGGAGAAGGCGGCAAAGAAGATGAAGAAGTGGGCTGACTTGGGAAGGCGACCGCAAGAGTTCAAAGTTGGCGATTTGGTGTTGGTAAAGCTCCAACCGGCATCCCTCCAATTCTTCAGGAACAGAGTTCACAAAGGATTGGTGCGTAAGTATGAAGGGCCCTTCCCAATTATCAGCAGGGTAGGCAATGTTTCTTACAGGCTACAGCTGCCGGCGTGGTTCAAAATTCACAACGTTCTTCACGCCAGCAACCTGAAGGCCTACCATTCGGATCCGCAAGATGCTTCTCGAAGTGTTCCAACTCGGCTACCTCCCATCACAGCCTCCTACGAGAAGTGAGTGGAAACCATTCTGGCGGATCGCAAGATAAAGCTACCCAACGGAACGGAGCAGACAGAGTACTTGGTGAAGTGGCGAAAGCTTCCCCGAACTGAAGCCAGTTGGGAGCCTGAAGACGCCCTGCGACATGAAGAAGAAGTCATCAACAACTACCAACAAGCGTCGACGAGGGCGTCGACAGTTTAAGTGGGGGAGAATGTCACGAACGGTCGTCGCGCACCCGCAACAACTCCGTTCAACGATCCGTTCGTCGCTCACACCCGCTTGTACAGCTACTTGACAGCAGGTTTTCTTATGGTTTTGGGTCATTTTGCTTGTAAATATGTAAGTTCGAACAAGCTGCAGCGCTGCAATGCGACCGCTCACCGAACCGAGCAAAACAGCCCCAAAACAGCCCAAATCAGCCCCGTTTTCGCGTGCCACGGGTTCGCGCGGCGAACTGTCTCGTCAAAGCAAAATGTCAGCCATCTCAGACCCCAGGAACCCCCCAGGTGGCACCGGGCTGGATGGGGCTTCGGTTATATACCGGGCGTTGAACACTCTTTCGCAAGTTCGCACGTGACCTTTACGGGAACTTGGTGTTGCGCCTGGGACCAGGTGAGCGGCTGTTTGTGGGCTTGCAGCTGTTCGTTCATCCTTGAAAGCCTTGTTTTCCTCCCTCTCCCTCTTTTCTCTTGTGCACACAAGGTGTTCGACGATTTGCTTGTAAAACTTCCCTTTTCGCGAGACTTCGGGACTTGTCCGTTGCTCGTTCTTTCGGTCTAACTTTCTTTCTCTTTTACAGGTCCTTCGGGACCTGCGAGAGGTTACAAAGTGGCTGATCCTTGCGGAGCAAGATCGCAAGGGCGAAGCGCGACTTAGGCAACGCAAGCTAAGTTCGCGTCTTTGCTGCACGGGTGACCCGCGACTTTGGCAACGCACGCTAACTTCGAGTCTTTGGCCGCAAGGGTGCCTCACACCTTAGGCAATTCCAGCTAAGGTCGTGACAATACGGCTTTTCTCACCGATCAAGGGGTTTACTTTTATAAGGTCATGCCCTTCGGATTGAAGAACGCCGGGGCTACATACCAGAGGACAGTGAACAAGATGTTCGCCCACCAGATCGGGCAGAACATGGAAGTTTACGTCGACGACATGATTGTGAAAAGCCAAGAGGCAGGAGCCCACCTAGCCGATCTGACCGAGGCATTCGCCACGCTACGCAAGTACGGCATGCGGCTCAACCTCGTGAAGTGCGCCTTCGGTGTCACCTCGGGAAAGTTCCTCAGGTTCATCGTACACGAAAAAGGAATCGACGCCAACCCGGAGAAAGTCCAGGCGATCATCAATATGCAGTCACCTCGGATGATCAAAGACCTACAACGCCTTAACGGGAGGCTCGTCGCCATGTCCCGTTTCCTTGCCCGATCGGGTGATCGCTGCCTCCCCTTCTTCAGAGCACTGAAGAACCCGAAAAATTTCCAGTGGACGGCGGAATGCGAGGAAGCCTTCAAACAAATGAAGCAACACTTAGCCAACCTCCCCCGACTTGCCTCAGTCTCTCCTGGGGAGAAGCTAGGCCTCTATCTGGCTGCCTCCCAGCATGCAGTCAACTCCGTTCTGGTCAGAGAAAACTCCGGCGAACAGCTTCCGGTCTACTATGTCAGCCACGTCCTGAATAGGCCCGAGGAACGATACCCACCGATTGAGAAACTGGCGCTCGCGCTCGTACTGTCAGCCCGGAAGCTACGCCCCTACTTCCAGGCTCACCCGGTGGAGGTCGTCACCGACCAACCACTTCGGCAGATCTTGTCTAAATTTGATGTAGGAGGACGTCTTCTCAAATGGGCGGTGGAGCTCGGCGAGCATGACATACAATACGTGCCCAGGACCACTATCAAGGCCCAGTCCGTGGTCGACTTTATCGCAGAATTAACTCAGATCGGGGACAAGGGTCTCGAACAACCTCCCGAAGCCTGGGTCCTGCACGTCGACGGATCGGCCAACTCAAAAGGCACCGGCGCGGGGCTGGTGCTACAAGCTCCCGACGGGCGGTCGTTCGAGCATTCCCTCCGATCGGGTTCCAGGCCACTAACAACGAGGCGGAATACGAGGCGCTCCTAGCAGGACTCAGGTTGGCCCTCGAGATGCAGGTGGTCGCCATCCGCGTCCTCACCGACTCGCAGTTGGTAGCCGAGCAACTCAGCGGGGGATACGGCGCTCGGGACCCGATCATGGCGAAGTACCTGGCACAGGTAAAGAACCTGACCGCTAAGTTCCCTCATTTTACATTATCTAATGTCCCGAGGGGAGAAAACGAGCGAGCCGACACGCTAGCTAAGCTAGCGTCAAAGCCAGCCCTTGAAGCCGAGCCCGAGGTCGAGGAGCTCCCTACCCGTGCCATCGAAATCGCAACGGCAGCCTCGGGCGACGCGCCTACCACCTGGGTACAAGAACTGCTACGCTTCAAACGGGACGGGACTCTTCCGCCCGACGAAGCTACGGCTCGACGCCTGCGTCGCACGCATGCATGGTATACCGAGGTGAGTGGACGACTCTACAAGCGGTCCTTCACATACCCCCCTCCTACGGTGCTTGGAGCCCGACGAAGCTCAGACGGTTCTGGCTGAGGTCCATGAGGGAGTTTGCGGGGAACACATCGGCGGGCGAACCCTGGCACACAAAATACTTCGCCAAGGTTACTACTGGCCGACCATGTGCCGGGACGCAAAGGCCCACGTACAACGGTGTAGTTCGTGCCAAGAACACGCCCGCACGCCCAGGAAGCCCGCGGTCCCGCTCACCCCCATCGACTGCGCATGGCCATTCGCGCAATGGGGTCTGGACCTGCTCGGACCTTTCCCCCCAGCCTCGGGACAACGAAAGTACATCTTCGTGGGTGTGGATTATTTCACAAAGTGGGTCGAGGTCGAACCACTGGCGACGATCACGGAGCGGCAAATAGAAAAGTTCGTATGGAGGAACCTGGTGACTCGGTTTGGCTTGCCCAAAACCATCATCACAGACAACGGGCCCCAGTTCGCAGGTAGAAGGTTCCGGGAGTTCTGCGCGAACCACGGAATCCAGCTAAGGTTCAGCTCGGTGGCTTACCCTCAGACGAACGGGTTAGCAGAGGTAACCAATCGGTCCATTCTGGACGGGCTCAAAAGGAGAGTATTCGCAGCCCAATCGACTTGGACGGACGAACTCCCGAGCATTTTATGGTCGCTACGCACCACCCCAAGACCGGGACTGGAGAGTCCCCTTACAGCCTCACGTTTGGAACCGAAGCTGTCCTACCGCCCGAGGTAGCCATTGCCACCCTTCGGACAAGAAGTTATTACGAGAAAGTCTCGAACGAAGGACTTCGAGCCAGCCTTGACGTGCTCGAGGAGCGACGCGTCGACGCACACTTGAAGGCCCTCTCTTATAAAAGAGCCGTCGCAAGGGTCTACAACAGGAAGGTACGACCCCGACCAATTAAGTTAAGCGACCTAGTCCTGCGCAAGACCGAGGTCAGCGACCCGACCCGAGCGAGGGGAAAGCTGGCCCCCAAATGGGAGGGACCTTATCGGGTCGTCGAGATAATCCGACCAGGTACATACCGGCTCGTGACAATGGACGGTTCTCCTCTACCGAGAACGTGGAACGTTCAGAACCTTAAGAAATTCTTCGTTTGAGAAAGGAGTTTCTTTGAAGGAGTTTCTTTCTTTGGCCTAATGGAAGAAAAAGTTTTTTCGTCCAAGGAAAAAGAAATTTTTCCTCTGGGAAAGGGGAAGTTTCCCGTCCAAGGGAAGGAGAAGCTTTTCGCTTGCGCAAAAAAAAAAAAAAAAAAAAAAAAGGGCTAGCTGAGCAATACACAAGAGGGGAAAAAGTTTTCTTTTATTTCAAGAGGAAACCAACTTACAGGATTCGACCCCGACTTACAAAATCGACTAACACCTTAGAAAAGCAAAAATACAGGACCTTTCTTTATTACAGGGGGACGTCCAGGCGGTCGTCAAAGGGGACGTCCAAGTGGTCGTTAAAAGGGACGTCCTCGGGCATGTCTACCTCCAGATCCTCGGGGTGGGGAGTGAAGGGATCCTCCTCCACCTCGAGGCCGGGGTGACGAGCGCGGAAGCGGGACGTGGCGATTCGGTATCCGTATTCAAAGGACACTCGCCCCGTCCGCATCAGCCCGAGTTCGAACCCCTCGGACTTCTTGTACGCCTCAATGAGCTCCCTGTCCTTGACGGGTCGGAGACATGCCTCTTCCGCCAGCGTTTCCGAGGCCGCTCTCGTCTCCGCCTTCGCCTCATCCAGCTTTTTGCTAAGGGCGCTCGCTTTCGTCTTCAGCAGACGGAGCTCGGTCCGCTCCACCCTTAGGATCTGCTGGAGCTCCTCGCTCGATTTCTTGGAGGCCTCGAGCTCCGACCTAAGGCGAGCCGCCTCCGCCTCCAGGTCCGCCGCGAGCTTCTCGGCAGCCGCCACTGCCTCCGAACTGGCCCCGGCTCGGGCCTCCTCGACCTAACGGCGGAGCTCGGCATTACGACTGACGAGGCCCCCGATGACCCGGCCAGCGTCACGCACCCTATCCATCAGGGCCGTTGCATAGTGAAGGCCCTATAAGAAAAAGACGGGTCAGGAAGAACAGCGTCGAGAAGCAAGCCCAAACGGGAAGAAGGAGAAGCGCTTACCCAAGTCAGGGACTGAGCGGACTTGTTGAGCAGAGCCTCCGAGGGCAGGGTGTACAAATCCCGAGACATGTCGGGATGAAGCGCACCTCGAAGGAAGGTCGCGGAGGAATCTCCTCCGGGACAGGCCTCCCCAGCGGGCGACCAAGGGGTCGTTGGCCTCCCCAATCGGGATCTCGGCCACCAGCCACGCCAGGAATAGTTCCTTGTCCCCGACAGGCAGCCGACATAAGTCACGTACGGAGAAAGGGCGCGGACCCTTCCCCGCCGTCCGCCGACTAGGCCCGGCCTCGACCCGACAGGGGCCCGCTTCAGCCCCCTTTGAGGGTGCTGCCTTTGCCTTCTTCCGAGGGCGCCCGACCTCGACCTCCAACGGAGCGTCCTTCGAGCCGGGCTACAGGTCGGCTGGCAGTGCTGGGGGAGGAGCTTGCAGCGCATTACCCCCCAGAAGCGATCGGAGGTTCACCATTTCTACAAGTAATAGGAAAGATATTAGTACCAGGAGTAAGCCACGCAAACACCCGAACCAAACGTTACTAACGTACCTAGAGGCATCGGGCTGAGACCCGCCTCGACTAGCCACTGCTCGGTCATGTTCCGGAGGGCCTGGGAGCTGGAGAGAATCTCCCTGAGCCTCCCCAGGTCTTGGCGCTCTGCTTCACTCAAGCCTGGGGTGGTGTTGTCGACCGCCCTCGCGGACCACCAAACCCCAAAACCCCAGTCCTTTGCGCAGCTAACGTAAAAAAATCTCCCCTTCCATCCTTTATTATTGGAAGGAGCCCCCCGACTCGAAAGCCCGTCCGGGCAGATAGGAAGTAACCCCCCGAACCTTTGGAGAGGCGATAGCAGGAGAGAAATAGGTTTAGGGTAGGGGTGATGTTGGCATGGTAGCATTCCCCCAGGAATACCACTAGGTAACGCCAGGAGTTCGGCGCCACCTGAGACGGCGAAATTCGCCAGAAAGAGATACAAGATACGATGAAGGGGTGGAGGGGAAAGCGCAGACCCGCCTCCAGGGCGTTTAAGGTCAGCGCGAAACCCTTCGGGACCGGGTCGTACGCCCGCTGTCCTGGTTCAGGGGCACTAAGGATGTGGTCCTCCGGGATGCTATAACGCTCCCGGAGTCCCCCCAACAGTGACCCACTCACGGTGGAGTCATTGTCGTGCGGCCACATCAAGGCCTCCAAGGCCCGCGCCGCTTCCCCGTCAGAGGATTCCACAGGAGATGTCGGAGGACGTCCCCCCTCAGCTACACAGGAAGGGGAAGAAGGAGAGGGAGAAGAGGACGACATTTCAACTGACCTTAACAGGGAGGAGCTACGAGGAAAGGGAGGACAACCTAGGAAGCGGGGAAGAAAACTGGAAAGGGGACGGCAAGGCCTGAAGGAGGCTCAGCGGCGAAATATAAAAGCGAAGCTGGGCGTTCGCTATTTAAAGAGGATATCCCGCCAGAACCAGCGCCCCTTCACCTGCCGAGAATGGGCGGCAGCCCACCCACGCACGCGCGTAACCGTCACGTCAGAAACGCCAAAAGACGGCCCGCCTTAATGAGGGCCTGACGTGGCAGCCCCGTTGAAGCGGCAACGCCCTGGCGCCTCGATCTCAATGCTCGAAAGCGTGCGGCAAAAGTAACCAGTCCCCTCAGAAAGGAAATCAAATACGGCAGCTTTTCGACTCCCGCTACTACTAAGTAGGCAAGGAGGGAAAGAAACACAAGTGGCTTTTCGGGCCACCGGACCGTGCCGCGCTACTCGGCCGCATGACCCTCGCGACCACGCCTGCGCGGTCTGTCCGCCTGCGTCGTGCTACTCGGCCGCATGACCCTCGCGACCACGCCTGCGCGGCCAGCCCGCCTGCGTCGTGCTCCTTGGCCCTATGCTCCCCGAGACACGCCTGCGCGGTCAGCCCGCCTGCATCGTGCTCCTCGGCCCTATGCTCCCCGAGACACACCTGCGCGGTCAGCCCGCCTGCATCGTGCTCCTCGGCTCCCTGCTCCCCAAGACACACCTGCGCGGTCAACCCGCTTTCGTCGTGCTCCTCGGCCCCCTACTCCCCGAGACACGCCTGCGCGGTCAGCCCGCCTGCGTCGTGCTCCTCGGCCCCCTGCTCCCCGAGACACACCTGCGCGGTCAGCCCGCCTGCGTCGTGCTCCTCGGCTCCTTGTCCCCCGAGACCACCTCCCTCGCCGCGGCTTGCCCGCCCAAGACGAGCTCGACCTCATGTCGCCTGAGACTACTGCAGCACCAAATGACAAAGCCATGCCTCGGACTCCCCCCTATCGCAGTGACCGACGCATAGCTTCTTCCAGGAGGGGAATATGATGAGGGCAATAATGGCGACATGACGCGCTACGACGTCAGCCTTGACTGGACGACACTCTGCCCGAAGAAGGCAATAATGCCGACACGATGGGCGCTGACGTCACCCGCTCTCAGACGAAGACTTCATCGTTGTTTGACCAACGCGCTCGACCGAGGCAAAGGAGAACGACCACCGAGGCACGCCCATACCCTGCGGCAGTTCGGTTCTCCACGCAGCATCAATGGTAATGTCAGACGCCATCAGAGGTACGATCCTGCCTCCCGCAGGCAGGCACATCAGGTAACACTAAATCGCCCTATAAATACCCCCGAGTTCTAAACGAAGGGGGAGGAGACTTCACTAAAAAAACTCCTTCCACATCATCTAACTTGATCGTCAGAGGGGTCGGGCCGAGCTTCCGACCCGACCTGTGTGCAGGTACAAGGGCGAGGTTGCATCTTCCCAGTGCCGCGGAACAGCTTTACTCCCACGCAACGTCCCGCCCGGACCATTGTAACCGGCCACCCCGGCTGTCCCGAGGAGCGCCGCGCAAGATCCCCGCGCATTCGAACCCGAACCAAGCCGCATCGGCCCCGAAGCCACAGCATAAAGTTGTTTACACTAACACTACCCTTACAGCAACCTAATGAAAGCCAATGGTAAACCAAAAGTATATAGTAGATAACAGCTAATTGTCTTGATGGGGAAAATTTTGCCAGCCAAGGTAAGTAGCACATACCATTGTTCTTGTACTTCTCATACAGCTGACTCAGCTCAGTGTAGTTCGAATTAGTCAACCCACTACCACAAATATAAGTAACAGATTTATTTTAGATAATAAACAGAGGCAGCAAAAGTATGAAAACATTTTAACCCTCAATTACAAGAAACTAATCTGACCTTCTAAGATATATTTCAACTAATCTGTTACTTAAAGACAAAAAGCAATCTAAATAGAACTACAATACCATTGTGATGCAACGTTGACAATCAGCAATGCTTTCCCCTTGTAAGTGCCAAGATCCACATCATTTCCCCTGGCATCCTGCAATGGAAGTGATACAACACATTGTCTACCTCAGATTACATAACCACAAAAACCAAGAGACAAAAACTTCTTTCCACAAATAACAAGAGTTCCTAGAAGTTACAACTCGAAACATTAACATATCAGTAGATTCAACACCATGACACTCGTCCTATCTAGGCGCTAATGAGTAAAAACAGAATGAATTCCACAACTTGACACAAAGCAAAAGGATTCATTCAAGATTGATGCAAGAAAATACACTTCCTCTGGTTCACAAAATTATTCACAAAATTATTCACAATAAGAATAAAGATTCTCATAAGGTTTCCAAATTACGCGACCATCAAAAACTATCACAAGTTGCTTACCATAAAAAAAGATCACAAGTGTTTCAAGAATCGACCAATGACCCATCCCTGGAACCCTAACCCAATCGCACACAACAAATTCGTACAAGCACCAACATTCCCTGAGAAAACAAGACCGAAGCACCAAAAATCCATAACTACAGGAGTAGGACATTAAAATTACGCGTCATTGTCGACTCCAGTCGACAGATCAAAACAAAACGAACAAAATAAACAAGTAATTTGTTGTCAAAATCCCAGTTTTCGAAAAATCCTCCAAATAACACACTCGATCCAAAAAGTTTGATCTTTAAAAAGGAACCATCCCTAAAACACACAAGGAAAAAGGAAGCGGGCAAATGATGCTGAGAAGAAGAGAAATTTCCGTAGACAAACCTTGACGGTGAAGTCATGGATGGATGCGGTGGCCTTGGAGGAAGCCATATCAGACGCGAACCCTGAGATCTATCGAGGTCGCACAAGCTGCGATGGAGGAGAAATCAAGCAGAGGCGGAGGAATAGGGTCGGTAGATTGATGTAAATGAAGGAGAGCTCGTTGGGTTTTATTTATGCCAACGATGGCGAAGGAGCATCAAACAACAGCAGAACCCATGTGAGCTTCTACGCCTTCCACGTAAATATGAACACGCCCACGTTGTGAGATGCCGCAGTCAATGACCGACTTTGCTCGTTCACACGATGAGAGTAAAATAAAGATCGAATTCCCGGAAAAAGTTTTTTTTTTTTTTTTTTTTTTTTTAACTAGCGTCCTAATTTTTATTTTTTAAAATTCAAAATATTACTCCTTGTTGTCTTTGCTTAGCATCGTTAATCGTCATCGGACTCACTTTTGTCTCCATGAATCCTCGTCGAAATCACTCTCTCTCACCCGAGCGCTTGTTGCCCTACCTCTCCTCTACTTTATTCCCTCGAATATACTCATTTCTTCACAACTATAATTCTTTGCTTTTTCGTTCATAATTTTTTTAATGTTTTCATCGTTGATTGATTGTCTATGTCGTAAACAAAAACGAAGAAGACAAATCGAACAAGACGAAAGAGAGAAGAATTAGAACGACCAAAACTAGTTAAGGTGATGAAGGGTCTAATAGAAATAAAGTAAAATGATTTTTTCATGCAAAAATAAATGATTTACAAGAATTTTTAGATGTAAGATTATAAATTTATCAAAACTAAAGGTTTTTTAAAGAAATTATTTTAAAATAAATTTATATTATATAAATATATTTGAAATACCATTTTATTTATTCATTTAGAATATGAACCATAGTTTAATGTGAAAGCTTCCTTCTTGGAACATTCTAGTGTGAAGTTGTGGTGGGTGACAATCCAATTCGCCATTTTGTTGCCAGCAAGAGCAAATTTGGAGTCTCCCATGAGAACCTGAGAGAGTAAAGTGGTAACACTGTCGATCAAAAGGCATATATACAAGACAAAATAACTTGCAATTCTCAAACAAGATGAGGATCAAAACATGACTCCCATCTGTTGCAAGTAGTACAACCTGATGGATAATACAAGCTTACGGTGTGTCTCCCCTCGCCATCTCTACATAAACACCACCAAAGATCAAGGCAAAAGATAACCAGCTACAGCAACAGATACTCCTACGCATAAAGCACCAAGGAAGAACAGCTTCGAAGACCATGACAAGCAACCAACTCCACTGGAGAGGCCATCCGAATCGATGCTGCTCCTGCTCTAGAGCAAGCTGTCCGTCCTCGCCGGCAATCGACGGAAGAAGTTGACGGGCACAGATGGCAACTTGTGTCTGAACCTTGGATGCCTCATCAAGTAGAACCCCGCGGCAGCTGCCACCACTTGCAACGGCGTCACGTACAGCACCATCGCTGCACACAGGCAGAAGACCAGGAACATCGCCGTGGCCCGGGGATCCCTCCATGTTAGCAGCAAATGCAGTCTCTCACCCTGAGTCGCGATGTCGCCCACCACCGTCTGTATCCTCCCGGCCACACTCCTCAGCCGATCATACCTCATCCTCACGATCTCCGGGTTCCGAGAGGTTGGGTAGGTGTCGAACTCCTCGTCCAGCTCATCCGGATCCACTGCCTCCACGGAAGAGATCTTGGTGTTCATGTGCGGTGGGTAGCGGGGGCGGAACCGGTAATTCCAGACACCTATAAGAAACATGTAGAGGAAGATGGTCGGAAGTATCAGCTCAGGGAAGCAGACGAGCATGATGAACAGGATGTGCACCAAAATGGTGGTGACAGGGTTCTTCCACGAGCACACATCGCCGAACCATTTCGCCACCGCGAACAGGCCCGAGAAGACGGACATGAGCCGGAAGAAGTTCGCCTTGCTTCTGCGCATGCTCCACAGGTGAGAATGCGCATCTGACATGTACTCCACGACCTCCTTCCGCAGCGGTGGCTCCATTCGGCTCAGCCGAGCGGCCACGATCTGCACAGCTTGGTGGCGGAGCATCTCTTGCTGGATTATGGGTAACGGGCGGATGTAGTGCATCTTGGGCAGGAGCGGTTTCGAGTAGATGAACATGCTGTTGACCATCGACGTCACCGAGAACCGAATGGCAAGGTGGAGCTCGCCCATCTTCTTGACGCCCGAGTTGTGGAGCACCAGCAGCGGGTAGGTGTTGGTGTAGATGCGCCCGGTTTCCAGCGTGGAGAGACGGATTCTGACCTTCCCAATCTTCACGTCCTTGTTGCCGCCGGTGCTGGAATCTTTCTCGCTAAGCTGGCAATTGTCGAAGACGCCGACGGTGAGGACGGTGGCGTGGTCGTAAACGTCCCAGGTGTACTGCTCATTGAACCTCGGGCTCATGTTGTCGACGATAGTGCGAGTTCTCACCCACTTGTGGCCATACTTGGCGACGCAGTAGGAGTCGCAGGTGCCCTTCCCGTCCCTCGTCTTCATGGGGTGGAGACCGGTCGCGTTCAGGACGCCGAGCTCGAGCAGCCCGATCGGAGGCTTCCACAGCTGCTTCGCCGTGGGCCGCAGGTCGCTGCTGTACTGGGTGGACTCGTCGAGCACATGATATCCTCCGTCGAGGCAGATGCGGACGTGGATCTTGCTGGAGAACTTGTCCTCCTTCAGCTGGTCCACGTCCACCGCCACCGGCCTCTTCAGGTTCCACCACTTGGAGCGGATGATCCGGTCATCGGCGCGCTTTTCCACGGCGGCCAAAGGTACGTGAACGCGGCCGATCTCCTCGTCTTTGTTGTGCGCGACGCGATCTTCCACGGACAGGATCAGGTCCTCCTCGAAAGGCTCTGCCGCCACGAACATGAACTCTTCGTTCCACAGGAAGTTGGGCGTCCGGGACTGGATCGCCTTCGTCTTCATCAGCTGGCCTCCGATCCGAGCTTTGCAGAGCACGTCCGGGAACCTTTTCTTGTCGGAAACAAAGATGTCGTGGGCCTCAATGACGTTGACTCGGACGTACCATAGCCTCGGCGCATGGTACACCTTTGCGCGTATGTAGTTGCTCAAGGTGTGGGCGTCAACAGCGGGAACGGCGTCGGAGTGCGTGGCGTAGGCGAAGGACTCATCAGCTTGGGTTCCATACCACACAGCCAGCATCAGCTCGCCTTTAATCTTCTCCCCCTTCTTGTCCTCGAGCCGGTACCACTCGGGAGCTAGCGGGCTGTCGGGGGGGACTCGCGAAGGGACCTCGTTCAGATCGAAGCGCACGAGCCCCACGAAGTCATCCTTGACGAGGTCCTTGTCCTTGAGCACCACCTCCATGAACGAAGCTTGCACTCGTTCCCTGGCGAACGCGAACACTTGGTTCCACTCCGGGCTCTGGTTCTTCTCAAAATGCCTCGTGGTTCCCTTGTAATTGCCAAGTCTCACCTCCACGAACGGGTCGAGGCTCCCCGTGATGTCCTTGGCCGGCAGCGCACGCGCCTTCACCACCCGCACGAAGAGGTACTCCATCTTCTCCACCAGGTCGAAGGCGCCCGCCTTTTCCCCGGGTATCATCCGGCCGCCGATGATCCGTCCGCCGCCCAGGGAAGGGCTGGTTTCTTTGAGCTGGAAGTCCACCGGCTGCTGAGAGGACGACGACGAGAACATCTTCACGACTCGAGGCGGCTCGGATTTCATCTCGTCCGTCGCGTACCTCACCGACTGATCGACCGCTTGACCTGCTGCAGAGTAGTACGGCTGCGGCGGCTGCTGCTGCTGCTCTCTAGCGAGGTGGTGGAAGGTCCGAAGTGGCTCGGGTCTGCTCTCCTGGAACGGGTTCAGGCTCGAACCGGTGACCTCAGCCTGAGGTTGCTGCGCATGGCTTGAAGCAGGGCTGCCAAGGATTGGATCGAAAGCTGGCTGAGGAACGGAAGACCTTATGGAAGGGTCATCGGTGACGAACACCTTGAGGCCGAGTTCTCCTTTAACGCGTGAGAAGATCCCACGCTTCTCCAACGGATAGTGCAAGTCCACCGCGTCGGAGTAGGGGACGAAGGAGGTTCCTGCAAGCCGCACCTTCCCGATGAAGGACCCGGAGTTGGTCGCCCTGTTAAAGTGGTAGACGTGGGCTTCGAGGGGGCAGTCAGAGAGGGTGGACGGATCAGAGACGTTGAAGTAGAAGCTCTCATTCCAAACGGGGTTAACGTCCTTCTCCTTGATGGTGGTTCGGAATTTTTGGCCATCGAAACGGAGTTCGACATAAGGACTGACAGAGCCTTGACCATCCTTGCTGATGAGGTCATGAGCACTGAGGACTTCAACCCCCAGTTTAAGATTGCTCATGTTGATGACTCTGTAGTTGGTGGAGGGAGATGAGGGATCAGAACCGATCAACTACCGAGGCCAAAACCTGCGTGGTAAAGGCAAGCAATTTGTGAACTGCTCATGTACAAGTACAAGAATGGCTCTAATAACAAATGGTGAAGAGAAAGTCCATGTTGCATGTAAAAACCGTATAAAGAGATAAACCATATACAATGTCCACCCACAAGGCCAGTTCAGAAGAGAGGAGCACTGATAGAATTTAAACCGAAAGATCAAACAACGGAGTCACCTCAAATTGCAGAGTAATCCAAGGTTCAGTAGAAACCGGGATGAATTCATATTTTTTTCTTATTGAGCAAGCAATCAAGCCTTCTGGTAGTGCAAAGGTAACCAAACAGTCATGATTAGTGTTTTCAATCTCTCGTGGGTGCAAAAGCTACCTTTCTGCAGTTGTTCATTGCAGAAGCTCTGCCTTACCAGTGGTTGAACAAAGTATGCAGAGCCAAAATTCTCATAGATTTCTACTTAGGACAGTCGAGGTCTGAAGCTTGGTTGTTTGCTTTGGGTTTTCTTGATTTATATGCATGAAAGCATTCTAAGTAAACTGGATAAAAGCAGAGTTAGATATCTTGGTTCTCACGGACATACTAGTATTCCAATAATTAAGAGACTTCGTAAAAGAATGCAGAGTAGCAAAGGAAAAACTGAAGCAAAACCAGGTTGTGTCAAGACAGTGCACAAGTTGATGCTGAAACCAAACTGTGGCAGATGCCTTGATCCATAGTGATAATGTTATTTAAAATAGACCAGTTATTTAAAATCAATACAATGGTTGTGTCTCGGTTACAAAAGGTACGGTGAGGAGGTCGATACTTGAGAATCCGAGGAGCTCATGAGTCTCCAATGTATGAGGCTTTTTGAACACAGAGATTATCTTAATTAATCTGTAAATAATAAAACTCGTACATACATTTAGCAATCATCGAGAAGTTTTAGAAATTTGACCAACAACAACCTTACGGATATAAAACATGGTGTCATTTCCTAAGGATGCCATCGGAAGCTTTAACATGTTTCAAGATTCACATTTATGATATACCCACTACGAATGCTAAGCATGAGAAACAAAGAGAAGTGATAGAAGCAACTAAACCATGAATTTGTGATGTCAAAATCAAGCTTATAACAAAGTCACTCATTTTAAGTCCTTATCATAATGATTCTGCTACTAATGTGTGATGAAAATTTTACAGTCCATCATCTTTAATTATGTGTAATTTAGCACTAGAACGTGTTTATTATGAAGTTGCAGTTTCCCTTAGGCAATAAAACTGTAGTACTAAACTAACATAACTGTACGTCGATGTGTACCGAATGATTCTTCATTTAAACATAAAAAAATGGAATTCCAAAGTACACATCAAATTGCAAAGGAAATTAGTTAAATGACTACCTCATTCAACTGGATTTATTCCGGTTTAAACAGTTTGCATAATGTGGTTAGTATAGATTCGATAACAAACATTACTCGGATACTCTGTGTCTCATATTCCTTCTATATGACTTGAAAGGTTATTTTGGATCCAACAAGGTTTGGGTGGTAACGGTGATCAGCAAATGAGCTGAAAATATGTCTTCCAAATACATTCCTATGATGTACAAGACCAATTAGAAAAGCAACAAGAATCTGAAAGACTGGAATTTTCCACCAGTTTCATATGATTCACTGGTACCATATGACAGACTCTGTTCCTCCCGAAGGAAGAAGCAAGCAAAAGAAGTAAGAAATGAGATAGCATCATAAACCCTGCTAACAGCAACAAATCGAGAACAGAAGTCCACAAAATGAATGAAAACCTCAGGACTAGAACCACACAGGTTATTGTAACTCAAATCATTCTTCTTATCCTCTCTAAAATTCTCAAACTGCGGTACTGAAATCGCAGCCAATTTCTTGCAATTAGATGTCAGAGAAGAACAGAACATCCTTGAGATGTTGTCTACTTTTCAGTTAAGAAAGAAACCTAATTTATTCTTACCTAAAATCTTGACATAACTTCATGGAGATGGTGAAGTGCCGCCATCATCATGTAATTGCTCCATACTACAATGGAATTGTACGAGTCCTAATCTCCTCATGCTATATGGTCACTTATCAGCATGGAATGTACCCACATAATCGATATTTTAGGTTAGGTTTTCCTGGCTAAGTACTTTTAAAACAGAAAGTCTTTCTTCCTTACAGCTCAGCTTGATTCCAGCAGTCACAAATGTCCAGAACTAAGAACACACAAATTATTTATTATTATTATTTTTTATTTCTTTTCAATCAGCATCTTACCAAACTGGTATCATCTAATTTATCCAACCTGGTTACTCTAGTCATCCTCTACCATATGTTGGTGCTGCAAGGGAACACAGGGGCACCGGAAAGATAAATCTTTGGTCCAGAACCTAAACCAACCAGAGGAAGAGAACTCGGAACAAAATTGGTGTTCGACAAGCACCGAGGAGGTCGAAATTGTTCACTATATCGGAATTAATAAGGTTAGAAAAGTAAGTCTTTGGTCACCGGTGTTTGCATCTTTCGACTGCCCATCTCAATCATTTCCTCTAAATTGACTATCTTTCAACTGCTCATCACGATTTGCACGCTCAATCATTTTCTGTGTCACCTTCCATCAGTATTGATTCATGGAAGTAGAATATGCGATCTCCAGAGACACAAATATGTAAGATATAAAAAGGTAAACCTAATCCAGAACGAAGTCCACCGCCATCTGGATTTACATATAACTCCTCCATTGGAATCCAGCACCGCTTTCCAACAGATGGGAAATTAAGCATGAGAAGTAAGCTTCTAATCCGTTTGGTTAATTCCATGAATGGCCTCTCTAAATGAACAAATTTCAAATCAGGAGGAAACAAAGAAACAAAAGAAAGCAAGAAGAGCAAGACTGGATTCAGAAGAAGAAAAAGCAGTCGAAAGAAAGAGAAGGGTTCACCAGCGGAGCCAAAACTGCTCCACGCCTCTCCTCTGAAAGCTTCGAGTTCTCGAGTCGACCGCAGCCCTCTGAGAGGAGATGAAGAGGGGGTTGGGTTGGCTTCTTGGAAGGAGATGGGGGTGCAGCCTGGAAATAGGATGACGGGGAATCGTTGCTTTCGCCATCGCAACGACAAACACATCCCTCTCAATCTTTCTTTCCTTCCTCCTTCTCTTTCATCCGCTGAGAGTCATTACATTCATACGTAATAAAAAAATTAATCACCTATTATAAATGTTGTATTAAATTACGCACAGAACACTCTTATACAAATAAATAAATATATATATATATATATATATATATATCAAATATATAGCTAACATTTGAGGTTGTTGACGAAAAATAACGATCAAATTTGCCATCCACTCGATAACTAATAATAAACACGAGGAGAACTCGCGAAACGCACGTAAACTGGTCTGCATCGAACGGATACGTCACAAATTTTCGATGATGATAAACTCTGGTACTGCAAACCAAACCACAGAGAAGATTGCTGATCCAAAGATTTGACCATTTCAATGTTTTTTTTTAATATATTATTATCTTGTGCTATTTCATTTTTCCATAGGAAGTACGTGAGGTGGTCGGTCTAGGAAGACCTCAACCTTTCCTTTCCTGTCATTAATATTATCTTTTGTAAAGAAATTTGATATATAATCAATCAATCATCAGACTAGTATTTTAAATAATATTTGAGGAATAAATAAATTAAATAAATATCGCACGGTTTAGAAATCAAAATCCACCTTCATCGTTATCTTAAAAAAGTTAAATTAATCAGCCAATCAGAAAATATATATATGCACAATCAATCAGCAAAAATACGATAAATACATAACATCAAAAATACGATCACAAACGGGAGTGGTGGAATATTAACTCCGTTGGTTCGGGTAAGGCAATTTGGGAGAGCCAATGCGTTGACCAGCTGGGCGGCCACCCAAGTCGTCGTCCTTTCGCCGATGGGGATCCTGTGGTGACACATTTTTGGTTCCCTTTAGATACGTGACAAGACGGATGGGTCCAATTTAGTGGCGGATCGAGTTGGATGGATGTGTGCCGATTCCTTGGTTGGGTCCACGCAGCAACGAAAGCGTCGTCGCACCTACCGACCCTCACTCGTGTCTCACGGCACAACATTTATAGGTAACAAGTCTCTCTCTCTCTTCGAGCCAGCGAGTAGATATTTCGTTTTGGATTTATGTCGTAATTAATTATTGCTTTTAAAATCATCACCATATGTCACGCTATGCTTTTGTTTGTGACATTTTTGACTCCCAAGGCGATGAATGATATGGACGTTTGATCTGAATGATGTGCGGAACTTAAAGAAGCTGCTTCTGATTAAATGCTTCATTTAAAGCACTACAGTACATACAATGTGGATTGATGTTTGACTCTCTTTGGGCTTCTTAACTGTTCATGTGTTTGACCAAAGGCGTTTGGGCATCACTGCGAAACCAACCATTTCTAAAAGAAATGGTTATGATTATTATTATCATTATTATTAATTTTATTTTCTATTATCAAGATGAACTCACTACACAAATATTTTCATATTTAATGTTGTGTTTACATTAATTTTTGTTATACTTTATGTTAAACGTGTCGAATAATAGTGAAAATTGATGTAAATTAATACAAAATAAGAAATAATATTATTTTGAATCAATTTTGAGGGAAAAACATCTCACCCGCTTTTTCGTCATGCACTCTTTCAAATATTCTATCCAACATATCCATCACTGTCAATATAGTATTTTATATTTATATCACTCTGACGCCAATCTGAAAACTCGTGTTTTGACCATCTTGACACTTCGTAGAAACACTAAGTGATCTTTCTACCAATTTTTTCTTTGTTACTCGACGTGCATGTTTCGAGATCAACAAATAAAATTGAGTGCACCAAATAAAAATATGTGTTTAGTCTACCATATCATATATTTTTTAAAAAGGATAAGGGACAAAGATAAATTTTGATTACACCATCAAACCTATGTTTAGATGTTCAAATATGTTGGATAAAATTTCAACCAAATACTTCCAACTCTCATAACCTAGTAGATAAAAACTGAGTTTTTCAAATTTAGCTATATTCGATCAACCTCTCAGTCGATCTCTTATTATCTCATGCACATAAATATTTTTAATAGAAGATGCAAATACAATAGTTGTTTTAATCATTAATTTAGAAGGTTTGATACATAGGAAAACTTCAAGAACTGTTCTTAATACACCACAAAGATCCAAAATAAACACGCACACAGCGCACATTATTTCAGTGCTACATTACAATCACTGCAAGCTACTACACATAAACTGCTGCATCAGATCACCTGTTCTATCGGATTAAAGGTTTCGGGTTGGATTTCAGGCTGACTTCAATAATGCTATTCTTGCCTTTGACTTCCTGCAGATGCTCATGGACTTCCTCAAAATGAGGACTGGTAGCACACTTTACATTGTCGATCCATTCCAATATCTTCGGGTGAGGCCCCAATATTCTCTCACGATCTTTCTCATCCACAACCTGAAGCAAAAGGATGCACAAGATGATTAATAAAGAGGACTGCTATTAAACATCTACAGAACTTAGTACGATGTCTCAACATTTTGCTGACACCTCCAAAGATTATTGCTTCCTGTTATACCACTAACTTTATTACTTGTACTCCTGTCGAGCTCCAGAAAGCAGATTGCTCTCTTGATACCATTCATACATAGGTGTTAGATTATTTAATTAGCATGCTTCAACTTACGAAGATGAAATTGGTCCTCTTGGTTACCTTGCGAGTCCAAAAAATCCACTCTCATTCCGAGGGCACATTTCTCACGTAAACACCTAAATTGCATGCTTTCCAACTTTGCTCATTCTTTGATGGCGACACATCAGATTTCAGTCCATAGCTCAACAATATCTTTACTGATCCTACTTAGTATGCTTTTCTGGTGGGTCATTCATTATCTTTATCTTGTCTAGCATAATATGCAGTGAAAAAAGCTTCATCAACTGAGACTCATCTTCCCTCTCTAAACTAATAAAGACTTTGTCGGCTGAGGACCACAAATTGCTGCTGCATCTTTGTCAGAGATATTCCTTCACTAATAATTTGGATTCTGGATCCTATAAAAACTTTAACATATGACCTACTTGTCTTCGGTAATAGAGTTTCATAAAAAAAAATTCCATCTATCAATCAAAAAAATATCTAAATAATAGCTCACGAATTGCACTGCAAAGACTGAAAGAAGAACTCACCGAAAATGAACGTAGTCAGGCTGAGTCATGTTTAAAGAAAACAGAAATAATCAGGTTAAGCCATATTTGTAGTGGTTTTTGCACTTTGAATTTCTATTCATTGCTCTGTTTCGTAGGCAGCACATTGATTACAGAGTTGATAATACCAAACTAATGAATTGCATGCAAACCCATCTTTTTTTTATCCTTATTGATGCAATACTGAACTACAAGAACATAACTTAATAGATCTGGTATCATACTAATGTACAGTTTGCATCGAATAACATACCTCAAGTTGCATAATCTCACAGGCAAGACTGAGATCTGCAACAGATGGCCGGAGGTTTCCCAGTAAAAATTTTGCATCTCCTTTAAGCCATACAGACTCTAACTTTGAAAGGGACGCACTTAAAATTTTCTCATCTTCAATTGCTGCTTGTGGATTTAATGGAAGACTGCGTACAGGTCCCAGTGCACTGTTGATACAGTAGTTCACTGCAAAACATGATATAGATCATCAGGGCCATCAAATCTTATCAGACCATCCCATGAATGAAGGTGATGTGGTGTGATGAGGGAAAGGAAAGATGAAGATCCCAATGGCCTCTGCTTCTAATAATCCTTGTCCACTAAGACAAAAGTTAAAAATAAAAATAAAAAACAAAAAATTTAGGCGGCAATGCGCAAACAATGAAAAGGCAGCATTCTGAAGTCTTTGCGATTCTATATTGAACCAATAAGCTCAAACTAGGTCATATTCATCTCATGGCTCTAACTACTGCATTTCTCACGATGTGGATCATAAAATGGACTAGAACTTGTCTTATCGACAGTATCCACAATTCCACACAACTGTCACTAGTTTAATCTTCAGATGGTTGGTGGATCACACAGCTCACAATCACAACTGTCTGAAGACAAGAATTTAAGTTCAGCAACTTCAAATTTCTATGAAGTTAGTGATATCATCCTTTGCTTAAATATTTTGTTATTGTTGACTTCTTGTGTATGATACAACGTGAATCCAAACTCTTTTTATGGATGCCTTCAGAAGAACTAGCATGATAAGAAAAATCATGTTCACTGTCTACATTCAGAACAAAAATTGGATGCTGGGGTTTCTCGTACATGCACCACGGCGTAGGTTGGAATGGTGCCAATCCAAAATGGACTGTATATTTTGCTCTTGAGATGATATCAGCAGGATACCTTCCACAAAAGATAGGAAACGTAAGGTAAAATGTATCTTGAGATGACTAGGATATCGAACACAAACAATAGTAGCACTGACAAAAGTCACCGGAAATCCCTGGTCTAATTTCCATCACAAAAAGGAATACAACTTTCACTTATAAAAAATCGAACAGAAGTCCACTTTTAATGAATCAAGAAGTCCACTGTAACATATCAATCATGGTTTTTCTACACAAATATAAAAACTAGAACTTCAAAGGTCACCTTTTCCCTGCTCCTTCTACCTCATTTATTCGTAACACGAGAGGACAGTAGCTTGAGAGGGCAATAAATATCATCCAGTTTGTAACATTTTTTTATCACCATAAATTATTTTATATGCACAATTTTGAGAGATAGATAGGTAAATTCTTTTTTCTATTCTGGATATTCCTTTGCCTCAAACAGGAAGGAAAAGAAATAATTTTAAAGTCGCTAATGTACCAAGCTATACTTTGCAACTTAAAATGGTTTGTTACCATATGATTGTTCAACTCATTTTACTATGACGATCCCTGGTCTTTCATATCATTCAAAAGGGCAGATAGGTAGTTACAAAACTTTACCTATCATGATCTACACTTGAAGATTAGTAGTATTAGTTGCTTCTCAATAAAATATGAGTAAAGCCTCAAGGAATACTATTTAGATGTCAGAGAAATGCAATAGATGTTTATCAACGTAATACAAGCTAAGCCTCCACTAACATTATCAGGTTGCAAGAGAAAATATTTTATGAAAAAACAAACCGAACACACATACACATATTGATAGACGAAGGAAATAATGCAAACGACATATTATAAATTACCAGCGGTCCGGAACTCTTGGAAATGCACTAGCAAGATAGTGATGGGGATAAAAAGAGGAATAACCTTTGTATAGGAACAAATACTAGAAGACCAAAATACGCAGCGGAATAAAATGGAAACACAATCAAACAGAACACCAAGATATACGTGGAAAACCCCTTCAATGTGAAGGGTAAAAACCACGGGGCAAACTAGAGATAATCCACTATGAGAATAATGAATATACAAATCTCAATCTCTTGCCCAAAACCCTAGCAACAACCACAAGAGAATAACTGGGATACAAGGATCACGTCACTGCCCACAATATCTAAAACCTCCCCAAGTAATCACAGCAAGAGTCTACTGTAGATTTGATCTAACCTGAGATGAGAACACTGCTAGATGATTGTGAACAGTCTCTCTGCGTTGTCCTTGTCTTCTTCCCTTTCTTTCTCTTCCTTTTCTGCCTTGATCTCCTTCTTCTCTTTGGAATCCCGTGGCACCAAAGATCTGCCTCGTTGCTGCCTTTTTATAGCTTTAATCTGCCTCTAAAACGTAGCCACCACACCCCCCTAATCTTAATTAGGGTTAGGTTAAGAGAGGGTGTGGGCTGTGGGCTGATAAAGCCCACATGGGCTGAATATGGGCCATCAGCCCAACAACCTCCCCCTTCAGCCCATAAGGGAGGCTGTCCCATGACTCCTCAATGTGAAGCCATGCCGACCAACTGTCGGCATATCTCCTGTCTTTCTTTTGGTAAGGTCTTCGTCAACATGTCTGCTCCGTTGTCATCTGTATGAATTTTCTGAAGCTGCAACTGCTTCTCTTCAAATACATTTCGAATCCAGTGGTATCTGACATCTACATGCTTTGACTTGGAATGAAACATTGGGTTCTTACACAAATGGATGGCACTCTGGCTGTCACAATGCACCACATAATTTTCCTGTTTCAGCCCCAATTCTTGTAAGAATTCTTTCATCCATAACATTTCTTTGCATACCTCTGTAGCAGCAATATATTCTGCTTCTGTGGTGGAGAGAGCAATACACCTTTGTAACCTGGATTGCCATGACACAGCTCCCCCTGCAAAAGTAAGTACATAACCTGAAGTAGACTTCCTCGTATCTATATCTCTGGCCATATCTGCATCTGTGTAACCTGTCAACACAGGTGGTCCACCTCCAAAGCTTAAACAAACCTTAGAGCTCCCTCTGAGATATCTAAAAATCCACTTCACCGCTGCCCAGTGCTCTTTGCTTGGATTTGCAAGAAATCTGCTAGTAACACCCACTACATATGCGATGTCTGGCCTCGTACATACCATTGCATACATTAAACTTCCAACTGCTGAAGCATAAGGAACCTTTTGCATTTTCTCCTTCTCCTCATCACTTGACGGACTCTGTTCTGAGCACAACTTGAAGTGACCTGCAAGAGGAGAACCAACTGGCTTAGCATTGCTCATACTGAATCTTTCCAATACCTTCTCGATGTATTTCTCCTGTGACAACCAAATCTTCTTGTTTTTCCTGTCACGAGAAATCTGCATGCCTAGTATTTGCTTTGCTGGCCCCATGTCCTTCATTGCAAAAGACTCACTCATTTCCTTCTTCAACCTGTCAATTTTAGACATATCTTTCCCAAGAATAAGCATGTCATCAACATAAAGTAAGAGAATAATAAAATCCTCACCAAACCATTTGATGTACACACAATGATCTGAAGTCGTTCTTTTGTATCCATTTTCTGTCATAAATGAATCAAACTTTCTGTACCACTGTCTTGGAGCTTGCTTTAGCCCATACAAGCTCTTCTTCAACTTGCAGACAAAATTATCTTTACCTTTGACTTTGAAGCCTTCTGGTTGCTCCATATAAATTTCCTCCTCCAAATCACCATGAAGGAAAGCTGTCTTCACATCTAACTGCTCAACCTCCAAGTCCTGGCTAGCAGCAATACCAAGAGCAACACGAATAGAAGACATTTTAACAACAGGAGAAAATATCTCTTCAAAGTCAATACCTTTCTTTTGACCAAAGCCTTTCACAACCAATCTAGCTTTGTACTTTGGTTGAGAACAATATTCTTGAGTCTTCAACCTAAAAACCCACTTGTTCTTCAAGGCCTTTATTCCATTTGGTAGCAGCACCAAATCATAAGTGTGGTTCTTCTGAAGAGCATCCATCTCTTCCTGCATAGCAGCTAACCACTTCTCTTTCTGCTCACTCTCAACTGCTTCCTGGTAACTCTCTGGTTCACCTGCATCAGTAAGCATCACATACTCATCTGTAGAGTATCTTCTGGAAGGTTGACGTTGTCTAGAAGATCTTCTCAACTGAGGTTCTGCGGGAACTTGCTCTCCTACTTCTTCTTGCTCAACATGTCCTACAGGTAGATCAATATCAGGTTCTACACCATCTTCCTGCATATCTCCCCCATCACCCTGATATACTGGAGGAGTAACTGGGTCACAATCTGCTAATCCTTCTGCAGAAGTCTTGGCTGGTGCCTTCTTCTTCAAATCCTCAAAGGTTTGATCCTCAAAGAAGATCACATCTCTGCTCCTGAACACCTTCTGCTTTTCTGGATCCCAAAGCCTGTAACCAAACTGATCATGTGAGTAACCAAGAAAAATACATTCTTTAGACTTACCATCCAGCTTGGACCTCTCATTATCTGGAACATGTGCAAATGCACGACAACCAAACACTTTCAAATGCCTGTAGGAAACATCTTTCCCTGACCATACATGCTCTGCAACATCACCATCTAGGGCTGTACATGGTGATAAGTTGATCACATCAACTGCAGTCCTCAAAGCCTCATCCCAAAACCTTTTGGGTAGCTTGGCCTGTGAAAGCATACATCTGATCTTTTCCATGATGGTGCGGTTCATCCTCTCTGCAATTGCATTATGCTGAGGTGTACCAGGAACTGTCATCTCATGTTGGATTCCATGTGACCTGCAATAGTCATTAAACAATCCTATATACTCACCACCATTATCTGATCTTATGCATTTCAATTTCCTTTCTGTCTCCCTTTCAACCCTGGCATGAAACTCTTTAAAGACATTAATAACCTGATCTTTGGTCTTCAAAGCATAGGCCCAAACTTTCCTAGAAAAATCATCTATAAAAGTGACAAAATAAAGTGCACCACTTATACCAAGAACATCAACAGATCCACCAGGAGTTTTTGTCCTCAAAGGACCACATACATCTGTATAAACACGGTCTAAGGCATGCATTTTTCTAGACAAAGCAGCACTAGCAAATGAAACTCTATGTTGTTTACCAGCTAAACAATCAATACAAGGGTTCAGATGTATACCTCTGAGATCTGGTAATACCTCTCTCTTGGAAAGCGCTTGCAGCCCCTTCTCGCTCATGTGTCCCAATCGCCTATGCCACAACTCCATACTGAAGTCTTTCTCTGTAGCATTTAACTGCTCACCATAAGCTTTAGCCTGCAACCTGTACAAAGTATGACATTTCTTTCCATTAGCTATAACAAGAGAACCCTTACTGAGTTTCCATTGCCCTCTGTGAAATCTGCTTTCATAGTCTTCATCATCTAGTCTTCCAACTGAAATTAAATTCAGCCTCAAGTCAACCACATGTCTCACATCCTTAAGTACCAACTTGCAGCCAAGGTTGGTCTTTAAATGGATATCACCCATGCCAATGATGTCTGCTGTGCCATAGTTGCCCATATGTCTCACATCCTTAAGTACCAACTTGCAGCCAAGGTTGGTCTTTAAATGGATATCACCCATGCCAATGATGTCTGCTGTGCCATAGTTGCCTATCTTGACAACACCAAAGTTTCCAGACCTGTATGTAGCAAAAAACTCCCTCCGAGGTGTAGCATGATAAGAAGCACCTGTGTCAATCACCCACTCAAGATCCTGACACACACAAGAAAAAATATCATCAGAAGGAGACAAAATCAAATAATCACCACCCTGCACTGTAGCTGTAGTATTATCCTTTGATTCTGTAGACTCCACTTCTTTTCCCTTTTTCTTGTTCTTCTTAGGTTGCTTACATTGGTTCTTGTAATGTCCTTTCTCACCACAGTTATAGCAAACAATATCTTTTCTTGATCTTGACTTGCTCCTACCCATACGTGAACTACTTCTGGACTTTGACCTTCCTCTGTTCTCTGAGATAAGTGACTGTGAATCATTCTGAGATGTTGCTGAACTCTTTCTTCTCAACTCCTCATTCAACAAACTGCTTGTTACTTGACTCATAGTGACAATACCATCTGGCGCAGAATTACTGAGGGAAACCACCAGTGTCTCCCAACTTTCTGGTAATGAACTGAGAAGTAACAATGCCTGCAACTCATCATCAAGAGACATTTTCATAGAGGATAACTGGTTAATAATACTCTGCATTTCATTCAAATGCTCAGCAATAGAAGCACCCTCTCTATATTTTAGGTTCACAAGTTTTCTGATCAAAAAAGCTTTGTTGCCAGCTGTTTTTCTCTCATAGAGACTTTCCAATTTTTTCCAAAGAGAATATGCAGAAATTTCAGTAGAAACATGGTGAAAGACACTATCATCAAGCCACTGTCTAATAAACCCAATTGTTTTTCGATCTAACCTCTTCCACTCATCATCTGTCATAGTTGTAGGTTTTGCACTATCCCCCTGCAAAGGTCCATACAAATCTTTGCAATACAAGAGATCTTCCATTCTTGGTTTCCATATCATCCAATTATTTCCATTTAAACTAATCATGCGAGAAATATTACTGGCCTCCATGTTCAAATACAAAAATTAAATCACCAAAACCCCGCTCTGATACCAGTTGATGGGGATAAAAAGAGGAATAACCTTTGTATAGGAACAAATACTAGAAGACCAAAATACGCAGCGGAATAAAATGGAAACACAATCAAACAGAACACCAAGATATACGTGGAAAACCCCTTCAATGTGAAGGGTAAAAACCACGGGGCAAACTAGAGATAATCCACTATGAGAATAATGAATATACAAATCTCAATCTCTTGCCCAAAACCCTAGCAACAACCACAAGAGAATAACTGGGATACAAGGATCACGCCACTGCCCACAATATCTAAAACCTCCCCAAGTAATCACAGCAAGAGTCTACTGTAGATTTGATCTAACCTGAGATGAGAACACTGCTAGATGATTGTGAACAGTCTCTCTGCGTTGTCCTTGTCTTCTTCCCTTTCTTTCTCTTCCTTTTCTGCCTTGATCTCCTTCTTCCCTTTGGAATCCCGTGGCACCAAAGATCTGCCTCGTTGCTGCCTTTTTATAGCTTTAATCTGCCTCTAAAACGCAGCCACCACACCCCCCTAATCTTAATTAGGGTTAGGTTAAGAGAGGGTGTGGGCTGTGGGCTGATAAAGCCCACATGGGCTGAATATGGGCCATCAGCCCAACAGATATCACAAAATGGCATGACTGGACAAACAAATAAAAGTCATTAGATTAAGGTTGGCGAAAGGATGGATGGATGGTGGAGTAAAATCACAATTGAATACAGAATAAACTTCAACATAAACACCTCATCATTTATATTTGAATTTAGAGTATTTAAGAATATTCAACTTGAGAATATAAGAAAATCATATATGAGATATGCATATAAACTGGCATGACGGTGACTTCAGAATCATAAAATGGAAACAAATACATGAAAGTTGATGAGGGTAATAATAGCTACATGACGTGCCACGACGTCAGTCACGCCTGGGCGATACTCTGCCCAAGGAGGAGGGCAATAATGCCGACGCGATGTGCGTCGACGTCACCCGTTCTCAGACAACGACTTCATCGTTGCCTGACCCCGTGCGCTTGGCTAAGGCAGAGGAGGATGACGACCGATGCTCGCCCATACCCTGCGGCAGTTCGGTTCTCCACGCTGTTGAATCTCGGATTTTGATGATGAAGTCAATTGTCATTTGTTATCTAATCTATATGTTGAGATAAGTGTGCAGGATTAACTACGATGAAAGTGAGACATGCAACAGGAGTTGCGCCGGAGTCAAGACAATGATCACGTTGGGAGTTCGAGAGTTCGACGGAAGTTCGGACAGTCGTCGGAGGTTCTGCGGGAACAAATCTGAGAAGTCCATAAGCTTGCTAAAGAAGCTCGTCGAAACTCGCCAAGTGAATCGTCGCAAGTCCAGGAGTTTGCCGGAAGTCCGCAGGAGCATCACCGAGGGTTCATCGGATGATCGACGGAAGTTCGCCGGAAGCTCGCCGGAAGAAGCGATTGACGCACCGGAGCAAGTTACAGTAAATGTCTTAGGAAAAATCGTAGTTAGCACATTGATTAAGTTAGAAATGGGAGGTGATCCCATTAACTTAATCTTGGGGCAATTGAGCCCCTGAAAAACCCAAATCGGGCCGAATGGATCAACCCATTCGGACCCTGATTTCTGCCAGGCGGTTGAACCGCCCAAGGCAAGAGGTTGCACCGCCTGGGCTCAGTCTCCGAGCGAGACTGGGAGGTGCAACCGCCCCAGCCAGGCGGTGGCACCGCCTGGGGCTCAGTCTCCGAGCGAGACTGGGCGGTGCAACCTCCCCTGACAGGAGGTGGCACCGCTTGAGCTCAGTCTTCGAGCTCTACCAGGCGGTGCAACCGCCTCAATCAAGAGGTGCAACCGCCTGAGCTCGGTCTTCGAGCTCTATCAGGAGGTGCAACCGCCCATGATAGGAGGTAGCACCGCCCAGAGGCTCAGTCTTCGAGCTCTGCCAGGCGATGCAATTGCTCCAGTCAGGAGGTGCAACCGCCTGATCCTGGAATTCCGAGAATTGACAGTTTTGAGCTCCAAATTTGAACTGGGTTGGGGCCTATAAATACCCCACCCATTCAGCACTAAAAGGCAGCAATTTAACACCGAAATCTTGATCCTTTTCTGTGATTCTTAGAGCTCAAAATTGTTGTAAAGGCCAAAAGTTCTTCTCCCTCTGTTCTTCCAAGTTCTGAGTTGTAAAGAGAGGAGAGAAAATTTTTGTAAGGGTTGTCTCCTAAGCCCGTCAAAAGGAGTGAAACTGTAAAAGGGTGGTTGGCCTTCGCCTATTGAAGGAAGGCCTCTAGTTAACGTCGGTGACCTCGTCGGTGGAGGAAGCCAAAAGTGGAGTAGGTCAAGATTGACCGAACCACTCTAAATCTCGGTTTGCATTTACTTTGAGCATATTATCTTTACTGCAAACCTCCTCTGAAGCTTACTGCTTTCTGCGCATATACGATCGGGTTTCAAGCCTTTCACTTTTCGAATCAGCGTTTAGACGTAAATCTGCTTTTTCGTACGATCATCATATTTCAGATTGCGTTTACATTTTGAGCTCTACCATAACTGCAAACTGCCTTTATACTCTTCCTTAAACTGCATCTTACCTAATCAAGTGATTTACGAATCAGCATTTAGACGTAAATCAGTTTCTTAGTACGAACGTCGTATTTTAGTTTGCACCTATATTCTGGTTTTCATCATAGCTGCAAACTGCCTTCATAGATTGACTTTAACATTATCTTGCTTAGAATCGGCTTTCTCACAGAAATCATTTTTATCGTTCGAACGCAGTTTCGTTTTAATCACAGAAAGTTTTCCACTGCACTAATTCACCCCCCCTCTTAGTGCTCTTGATCCTAACAATTGGTATCAGAGCGGGGTTCACTCTCTAACGGATTAAAACCTAAGAGAGATGGCATACGCCGGAAACCAAGAGGGCCATTCTATTACACGTCCACCCATGTTCAGTGGGACGGACTACACCTATTGGAAGACCCGAATGAGGATCTTTCTTATTTCTATGGATTTTGAACTTTGGAATCTTGTCGAAAACAGATTTTCGAAGTCTTCTCTTCCAATGATCGACTGGAATGAATTGGAGAATAAGGCTTTCGCTCTTAATGCAAAGGCTATGAATGCCTTATTTTGTGCACTTGATAAAAATGAGTTTAATCGTGTTTCAACTTGTGAAACCGCATTTGATATTTGGCACACACTCGAAGTGACTCACGAAGGCACAAGTAGAGTGAAAGAGTCAAAAATCAATCTTATGTTACATTCTTTCAAACTTTTCCGGATGAAACCGAGTGAAACCATTGGCGACATGTTTACCCGTTTCACGAATGTCGTCAACGGTCTAAAAGGACTCGGAAAATGTTTCTCGGATTTTGAGCTCGTAAATAAGATTCTAAGATCCCTTCCTAAGAATTGGGATCCTAAAGTTATTGCTATTCAAGAGGCAAAAGATCTAAGCAACTTCCCTCTTGAAGAACTAATCGGGTCATTAATGACCTACAATATGACTTGTAAAGCTCATGAAGAGCAAGAAGACATCCTTCCAAAGAACAGGAAGGATATGACACTTAAAACTTCAGAAGGCCACTTGAGAGAAAACTCAAGTGATGAGGACTGTGATGATGACTTGGCACTTCTAACAAGAAAATTTAAAAAATTCATTAAAAGAAACAAGTTTAAGAATGACGCAAAAAATAAACTTGAACCCAAGAAAGACCAAGTTATTTGCTATGAATGGAAAAAGCCGGGACACTACAAGAGTGATTGTCCCCAAGCCAAAAAGAGAACATCAAAGAAGAAGGCGCTCAAAGCAACGTGGGATGACTCGAGCGCATCCGAAGAAGAGGAGTCCAACACCGAGCAAGTTGCTCACTACGCCTTAATGGCCATCGGAAATGCGGTAACAAATTTAATAGATGCAGATTTATCATTTGATGAATTATTAAATGTCTTCCATGACTTATTTGATGAATGCAAGATTATTAATAGAAAATATAAATTGCTAAAAAAGGAGCATGATAGTCTTACTTGTAATTTTGATAAGTTAAAAACTGAATATCATGATAGTTTAAGTTCATGCATCAAATACCATGATCTAGAAACTCTCCAAAAGGAAAACTTGCTACTTAAGGACACCTTGAAGAAATTCGAGGTTGGTAGCAAGTCATTGAACATGATCCTTGCAAACAAGGGTCACGTTCCTAAAAGAAGTGGAATTGGATTTGTGAGAAGTCCTCACCAAAATCCAACCACCTTCGTAAAAGGCCCCATCTTACATGTTCGACACCAAAACAAATGCAACTTTTGTTGCAAATTTGGACACAAGACGTATTATTGTCCATTCAAGAAAATTAGTCCAAACAAATTGATTTGGGTTCCTAAAGGAACCATGATAAATTCTATGCAACATGATAGACAATGTAGATATATTTGTGAGGCACCCAAAAGCAAATGGGTACCTAAAAATCATCATTTCCTGTAAAAATATAATAAAAAAAAAAAGCTGGAGCAAGAAATAATATTCTGCTCCTTGGATTCTCGATATTTATGACCCAAGATCTAAAAAGGAACTCACAATGCTCTCTAGCCTAAATAACAGATGGAGATTATAAATTTAAAATCACAAATGCGATTTAGATACAATCCTATTTGACTTTTCAGAATTAGAAACGTATGATTCTCAATTCACATATCCTCTGGATTTTCAAACCCATCAACTTCATCCGTTCATAACTTTCGAATCCAACTCTGTATCATGAACTGACTAAGTCTGTCATGAACTTGCAAGGCTTACCAACTTGAACAAACTGTCACAAACATGTGTACGACATTGAGAGTATGCACGTTAAAAGATCTATCTTGATCGTGCAAAAGTTCTTGTCTTAAAATGAAAACTCTTACGTAATTACGTAAGTAAAGTTGATTGCTCTGAATGAAAATTCTTCTTAAGACAAAAACTCTCAAATCAGATTACACTGCGATCAGAACAAGTGCTCACCACCTGCAGGCGGTGGCACTGCCCCAGCTGGAGGTAGCACCTCCAGCTGTCACGTGTTGCAAGCGGTTGCACCGCTCCAGTCAGAGGTGCAACCGCCCGCAACTCTGCCCTTTTTAACCCAAGCTAGGGCCGGCGGTGAAACCGACCCCAACTCACTCCCTTCCCCTCTCTACTCTTCCAAGCCTCCTCCATCCCCATTTCTCCCCTCATAGCATCCCAAATACCCCTCATTTCGGAGCAAAACATCAACAATCCTTCCCTCTCTTGAAGATCTCACTAAGGTATTCTCTAAGAAGCCCTTAAACTCTATTTTTTGATTCATTTACTCTTGCTCATCACTATTCTTCTAAACAGCAGTAGTTATGGGATCTAGAAGATCCTCAAGGGACAAAGGAAAGAGGAGATTAGTAGAAGATTTTGATCTCACCCTTTTCGATTCAAAATACCATGCTGAAAAATTTTCCTCTTTTGAACTTAGGAGTGTCAATAAGGGAAAATATGTAGATTTAAATGAACTAAGAGACTTAGAGACAATCCAATGGTTTGCAAAGATCTACTTCCTATTTTACAAATTAATGAACCCATCTATCCAAGACTTGTTAGATTGTTTTACAACAACATACCAATAGATGAAGAAGAAAGAATGTCTACCTATCTTTTAGGACAACACATCTCAATTACGGATAAATTCATTTGCGACATAATAAGCATTCCCATGAAAAGTAGAGGACTTTACTTTAGAGGATCATGGGATGATGAAACTGTTGGAACAACATATGTTGAAGCCTTAGGAATAATTTTTGCCAATCCCAACTTAGCATTTGTTCCTAAAAGTTGTGAACATCTACTGCCTCTAAACACTAAGGTACTTCATCATATCCTAACTAGCATCATTCTCCCTAAACAATACCATCATGATGAAGTAAGCCAATTAGAATTAGGAACTATATATTTGATCATTAAAGGACATGACATCTGTCTTGGTTATCTTATCCAACAAAACATGTTAGAACTATCTAAGAAAGACATGATGCTCCCATATGGTGGTATAATCACTAGAATAATGAAAGCCTACGATATTCTAATACCACCGGAAGAAGAAGTAATAAAAGTAGATAGATTTAGCATAATAAATAAAAATCTACTTCACCGATTAAGATGTTTTTATAGAAACGATAACTGGGTTAGAATGCCAAGAAGAACCGATCCCCCTCAACTTGAACCAGAACCGAAAAAACCAGTCTTTAGGGGTACCCAATCTCCTCCGATCTGTCCCTTTGAGGAAACACATCCATTTGAGCAAACTCATACATTATTTGTCGAAGATATTGGGATTCAGATGGATCGATTCGAACAAAGACAAGAACGGCTTGAACATCGACAAGATCAAATCCTATCTGAGCTGCAGCAAATTCATCGACAATTTGACTCTTTGTTTAGGCACTTTAATTTTCCACCTCATGAATGAGCTTGTATGAACACAATCATCTGTTGTTATTGTAAACTCCTTATGTTACTCGCCATGATGAGCTTTGCCTTGATCCTTGATATGATTACCTGATATATTTTGAGCATATGCAGAGTTGTAAACATCTATCGTTGTTTATCTCGGATTTTACATTGAACCTAAATGTTTTGAAAACCTTGTGCCTTGATTTCCATGATAAATATAGTATGAAAAAGTGATATACCAATGCAGTTGATAAGTCATTGCCATGATATTAACACTAAACATCAACTAGCTGACATTTTTACAAAACCTCTAAGTGAAGAACAATTTGATTTCACAAGAAGAGAATTAGGAATGTTGATGTGTCCGAATAGATAAACTAGTTAAAATTATTTTTCGGACTTTATTGAATGATCAAATCACTTGATTGCCATTACATAACATGTGTTGAAATATTTTGTCTTCATGATTGTATTTGAAAATCTGTAGCATAATCTTGTCCGAATGCATGAAAGAGTTCATTTCACTTTTCGGATTCGCTTAGCAATTGGAACACTAAAAATCGAATTTTCTCATACACTCCTATGAAAAATATTTTTTTTATGAAATGAATTTGATGAAATGATTCCTACTTATGAATTCCATCTTGAAATATGGATGATAGTATTTTTACTTGCAAAAAGCTGTTACAAACACATATCTTGACTCAAAGTAAACTCACAAATAGCTGGAATCACAAATGGATTTCCTCCTTCATGCACAAAGGATTATAACAAAAAAAAAAGGAAGAAGTATTCAAAGCAATCTACGTATTATGCCCTTCTTTATATGCTTGATAATTTACTTATTTGTTCTCCTGGTATCACAACTACCATGCTTTTTGTTGATGACAAAGGGGGAGAAATATATGAATTGATGCTATAAACACTGATGCTATGATTATGCCATGCTTGCATCACCAAGAGATATATAATCAGATACCATGCATTAATTTGCATTATGCCTTGAGTTGATATCTTACCATGTGAAGAAATGCAACACTTGCTAAAATATTTGAAATGTGTACATCATGTAATGATATCAAAATCTTACTTCACAGCTTTACATGTTGATATCTTACAATATGATGAATTACTACAATTACCATCATTCAAAATTGTTATGTAAAATTTGAAAATGAATGTCAAGCCTTGACATCATCTTTAGAGAGATACATCATGATGGGAATCATGATGGGAGTATTGATAAGTTCAAATGATTTAACTTATCAATATATCTCTTGAATTCTTAGGTCTTGAATTCGAGAATGACTGATCTCAAGTATGGCATATAGACAGGGGGAGTTAAGGTTAACTCCATTATCAATTGATTGTCATTATCAAAAAGGGGGAGATTATTGAATCTCGGATTTTGATGATGAAGTCAATTGATAATTGTTTGACTAATCAGTGTGTTGAGATAATTATGCAGGATTAACTACGAAGAAAATAAGATATGCAGCAGGAGTTGCGCCAGAGTTAAAACAATGATCACGTTGGGAGTTCGAGAGTTCGACGGAAGTTCGGGCAGTCGTCGAAGGTTCTACGGGACCAAATCCGAGAAGTCCATGAGCTTGCCAAAGAAGCTCGTCGGAACTCGCCAAGTGGATCATCGCAAGTCCAGGAGTTTGCCGGAAGTTCGTAGGAGCATCACCGAGGGTTCATCGGTTGATCGACGGAAGTTCGCCGGAAGCTCGCCGGAAGAAGCAATTGACGCACCGGAGCAAGTTGCAGTAAATGTCTTAGGAAAAATCATAGTTAGCACATTGATTAAGTTAAAAATGGGAGGTGATCCCATTAACTTAATCTTGGGGCAATTGGGCCCCTGAAAAACCCAAATCGGGCCGAATGGATCAACCCATTCGGACACTGATTTCTACCAAGCGGTTAAACCGCCCAAGGCAGGAGGTTGCACCGCCTGGGCTCAGTCTCCAAGCGAGACTGGGAGGTGCAACCGCCCCAGCCAGGCGGTGGCACCGCCTGGGGCTCAGTCTCCGAGCGAGACTGGGCGGTGCAACCTCCCCTGACAGGAGGTGGCACCGCTTGAGCTCAGTCTTCGAGCTCTGCCAGGCGGTGCAACCGCTCCAGTCAGGAGGTGCAACCGCCTGATCCCAGAATTCCGGGAATTGACAGTTGTGAGCTCCAAATTTAAACTGGGTTGGGGCCTATAAATACCCCACCCATTCAGCACTGAAAGGCAGCAATTAAACACTAAAATCTTGATCCTTTTCTGTGATTCTTAGAGCTCAAAATTGTTGTAAAGGCCAAAAGTTCTTCTCCCTCTATTCTTCCAAGTTCTGAGTTGTAAAGAGAGGAGAGAAAATTTCTGTAAGGGTTGTCTCCTAAGCCCGTCAAAAGGAGTGAAACTATAAAAGGGTGCTTGGCCTTCGCCTATTGAAGGAATGCCTCTAGTTGACGTTAGTGACCTCGTCGGTGGAGGAAGCCAAAAGTGGAGTAGGTCAAGATTGACCGAACCACTCTGAATCTCGGTTTGCATTTACTTTGAGCATATTATCTTTACTGCAAACCTCCTCTGAAGCTTACTACTTTCTGCGCATATATGATCGGGTTTCAAGCCTTTCACTTTCCGAATCAGTGTTTAGATGTAAATATGCTTTTTCGTACGATCATCATATTTCAAATTGCGTTTACGTTTTGAGCTTTACCATAACTGCAAACTGCCTTTATACTCTTGCTTAAACTGCATCTTGCCTAATCAAGTGATTTACGAATCAACATTTAGACGTAAATCAGTTTCTTCGTATGAACGTCGTATTTCAGTTTGCGCCTATATTCTGGTTTTCATCATAGTTGCAAACTGCCTTCATAGATTGACTTTAACATCATCTTGCTTAGAATCGGCTTTCTCATAGAAATCATTTTTATCGTTCGAATGTAGTTTCATTTTAATCGCAGAAAGTTTTCCGCTGCACTAATTCACCCCCCCCCCCCTCTTAGTGCTCTTGATCCTAACACACGCAACGCCAACGGTAATGTCAGACGCCATTAGAGGTACGGTCCTGCTCCTGCAGGCAGGCACATTAGGTAACACTAAACTTACCTATAAATACCCCAAAGTTCTAAATGAATGGGGGACCTCTTGATACAACAAATTCCCTCCGCATCCACTGACTTGATCGTCGAAGGGGTCGGGCCGAGCTTCCGACCCGACCTGTGTGCATGTGCGAGAACGGGGTCGCCTCTTCCCGGTGCCGCGGTGAAAGCTTCCCTCCCGACGCGACATCCCGACCGGACCGCCGTAATCGACCACTAAGAGATCTCGAGGGACGCTGCGCGAGATCCCCGTCATTCGGACCCCCAACCAAGCCGCGTCGGCCCCAAGGCCATGGCATAAAGTTGTTTACACTAACAAATTGGCGCTAGAAGGAGAGCCTATCCGAATGTCGAGCGATAAGCAAATCCACTCTGACGAACTCACGACTGGTGGATTGCCCACGATGAGCACCCCGGGAGAAAATCCCCCGTGTGATGAATCCCGAGACGAACGCCCCGCTGCAACGTCAGAACGCTACTGGCGGTTGTTCAACGACCCGGGTTTATCGCCACCTGACGGTGCCCCCGCCGGCCCGTCGCTAGTATCGCCCGAGGCCTTTCACGACCTCGCTCATCAAGTTTCGAGCTTTGATGGGCGTGGTGCAAACTATCATCCCGCTCGTCTCCCAACCGACGCCCCCATATATGTCCCAGCCTCTGCAACAGCAGGGGGCCCCCACCCGGACTCATGCACCACTTTCCGAGCTCCCCACTTCGCCTCGGAACCGAATAGCCCAGCCCGGGAACCGAGAGGCGGAAGATACGGCGAGTCTCCCAGAGCCTGAGGCACCATCTGCGGACTCGACGAACGCCCTGCGAGCCCAGTTGCGCCTTGTTAGTCAACGACTCGACGAAGTACACCAGGAGGTTCGCGGGTCAAAGGGAGAGCTCGGGGCAGACAGACACCAAGGGTCCCCGTTCGCGCCCGAAATACAAGATCAAGCGATCCCACTACACTTCCGGCTCCCTTCGCTAGAGGCCTATGACGGCGCCACTGACCCAGCGGACCACGTGGCCGCTTTTCGCGCTCAGATGGCGCTATATGGGACTTCTGACGCCTTGATGTGCAGGGCGTTTCCGACGACTTTAAGGGGGCCAGCCCGCGCGTGGTACAGCAGCCTGAAGACCGGGACCATCACTTCCTTCGATCAGCTCACCGATGACTTCGAGCTCCACTTCGTAGCCTATGCACGGCCAAAGCCCTCCGCGGCATTGCTCCTCAGACTCAAACAAAGGGAGGGCGAGCCCCTCTCACATTTTTTGGATCGCTTTGCCACGCAAATCCAGGGTTTGCCGGACACTCACCCCTCTCTGTTAGTGCAGGCGTTTGTGATAGGCCTGGGACCTTCCAGATTCCTCTGGTCCCTCGCGGAGCGACCTCCCACTACGGTGCCAGAGATGCTCTGCTAGTCATAGGTGCCCAGCAAGCCAATCACGTGAGTGATGGCACGTGTGACTTGATACAGAATCTTTTTGCTTATTATATTTTGGCATATATCACTTTATAACTATTGCATAAATGCATACATATTGTGATGTCCTTGGATTTGTGCAATGGGAATCGGATCGTGATGAGATCACGATAATGAGATCGATTCACCTTTAAACACATATCCTAAATAATCCCGGTCATAGGTTACTCGAGAGGGACATCGTGATAACCGGATAGACTGGTGTGCTGTATACCCGTTCATATGATGGATGCAGCTGGTCTTATAGCTGCTCGTGTAGGGACACTAGGGATACATTACAGGTGCTCATTGGAGAATGAGTTCACTGATTGATCCGCTTACGGAATGCTGGATGGTTGATGATGCCTTATTGTCAGACAACGATTCCGTAGTCCTAGTGGTGTATCTGGTTCTTAGACTTGAGACACCAAGGATGTCCTGTATGAGTGCTCCACTCTTTGATACCAGACTTATAGGTTTGGCTGTTCCCAGATCTAGTACAGCTGGTCATTGGGAGTGGTAGTCGACCTTACGAGGGCTATTGAGTGTCGATAGAGGATCATCCACTCTCGGTATCATAAGAGGAATATCCCATGTGTTCTTGCTCAGACAAATCCCTGGCCAGGGTCATTCGGATTGAGAGAGAAAGAGTTCTCCGGGAGAATCCGATTAGAGCGAGACTCGAGTAGAAACCGTATGGGTCTGACAGCACCATGCTCGATATACGGTCTCTGGGATATTAGATGGATGAGGGACTATAGGTACATGGTAACTGAGGACAGACAGGTCCAATGGATTGGATTCCCCTGTATCGTCTGGGGACTACGGCGTAGTGGCCTAGTACTTCCGTAGTCGATGAGTCGAGTGAATTATTACAGAGATAATAATTCACTGAGTTAGAAGGAGTTCTGACAGGTATGACTCACGGCCAGCTCGATATTGGGCCTAGAGGGTCACACACATATGGTAGGCATTGCGATGAGTAGAGGTTCGGATATGAGATATCCGACGGAGCCCTTGTCTTATTGGATGCAGATCCAATACCCACTAGGGAAAGGACCCATTAGGGTTTTGACACGGGATCTCTATAAATAGGAGGGATTCACAGCCTCATAGGCTAGAGTCTTTGCTTGCCCTTCCTATTCTCCTCTCCCTCTCCCCCTCAGAGTAGGCCTGGAGTTTTGAGGAGCGTCGTCGCAACCCTGCTGTGTGGATCACCGCTAGAGAGGAGGACGCTTGACCTCCTTCACCCTCTCCTAAGGATCTGCAAGGAAACAGGGATATACGATCTCCCTAGGTAACACAATCTCTATACGCAGTTTTGTGCTTTTGCGGATTTTGCGCACCAATCTTCGCACGACGATGAACATCTTTTTGGGAATCGGGGATTTTTGTTTTCTTGTTCTTCCGCTGCGCATACGATGTCGCCCCCCCTATGATTTCCCAACAGTGGTATCAGAGTCAGGTTGTTCGTGCGAATGATTGGTTTTGAACTGCGTGTATTGTGTTTAGGAAGAATTTTGACGTCAAAATCGTTGACGCAAAAGCGAGGAAGGGCAGCAACAGTTGCTGCCCTCGATCTGCATGCCTGCAGCCACCTGCAGCGGCAGCCGCAGCCGCAGCCAGGCAGCACAGCGCCGGCGCATGCGCAAGCGCTGTGCCTGCAGCAGCCGGCCGGCGGCCTGCTTGCAGCAGGCTTGCTGCCGGCGGGGCTGGCAACCCGCGGGCAGAGGCGCCGCGGGGCAGCAGCGCGGGCTGAGGCACCGCAGGGCAGCGGCGCCTGTGGCCGCTGCTCCCACGGGCAAAAACCCCGCAGGGGCGGCCGCCAGCGAGACAGCACCACCTGCGGGCGCTGACTCGCGGGCAGAACCGCCCGCGGAGGCGGCGGCGCCCGCGGGGGAGCCCACCCGCAGCGGCATCGCCGCCAGCGGGCGTGCCGCCTGCAGGCGAGGGCAGTGCCCTCGCCCCGCCGCACAGGCCGCCGCCGGCAGGGTGGCGGCGGCGGCAGCTGCGAAATGGGGAAAGGGCAATAGGGTTTTCTGGGAAAAAGACAGTTTTACCCCTCGGAATTTAAGAAATTCCAGTTTCTGTCTTTTGTCCAAATTACGAAAATACCCTTAGGAATTGAGAAATTCCCTATATATCCCTGATTTCAGAAAATATTAATTAATTAAAAGGTTTAGTTGATTATTATTTTTATTATTATCTAGTAGTCCTACATGATGATGATTATTTATACATGTGATGTATGATGAGTGGACGGATGATCATGGACCGTGTGATGTGTGTACTTGTGATTATTATTATTGAGGTCTGCGAACCTCCATTATATTTCTCGTTTATTGTCGGGCCTGCGTGCCTATGATTAAGTTGTAATCACATGAGGAGGCGCAGCGGGAGCGTGGATGCCATAGCGGGACCCACGAGACGGACGATCGTGATGCATGGAGATGCATCAAGATGTCGACGGAACCGACGAGGACGAGATGGACGATCACAAGGCATGGAGATGCACCGTTGCACACATAGATCTTGATGTGAGTGATTAGGCCTACTGGCTCGGGCCTAATCATATTAGGTTGTGGTCCATGATCATCTGGTGTGATTGCTTATACACATACTAGATATGTATATATATTTGCATGCGATGTAGATATATATTAAATATGCATATGTGTGACATGTCATATTAGGAGACCAAATCATAGAAACATCTCTCGATAATATTAAGTCGGTAAACGTGAGGCAATTAGATTGACCCACGTGGCCTTCCATCGTTATGAGTAGGAACCGAATCCCGGTGTAGGTTGAGTTGGTCGAGTCCCTCGAGACTCACCTATATCGCGATTCGCTATCTTGCTTACGACATAGAGATGTCACCGGTGACCTGAGGGCATGATATGCTTGGTCGAGTCCCTCGAGGGTATATCATCAAATCAGACTCATCTTGTAACGAAGGTGTTGACTTAACCGAGCATCATGGTTGGTCGAGTCCCTCGAGGCCATGGTGATTCGGAGGCCGAACAGGACGGGAATCACAAGGAGTTGTGATCGGCAAGAGTTGTCTACCTTTTAGGCTTAGTGTGATTGGTCGAGTCCCTCGAGGTTACACTAAGACGCTGATTGGATCCTGATCCCCACTAGAAGTCTGCCGGAGACTTCCGTTTCACGTGCTGAGGGTGTCGCGTGACTCGTTAGTAAAATAGTGGGAGCATATTAAGATAGAAGTCCATATCTTGATAGTTTATTTCTTGCAAAATCTGCATGTTATTCATTTTTTGCTACATCTTTATTTTCAGAAAATGTCGCTTTCAAATCCCTTACGTGGCATACTTGATGTCAACCGCCTCACTAGTCCAAATTATACGGATTGGCTCCGTAACTTGAGAATTGTTCTCACAGCGGAGAAAATCGTGTACGTCCTTGATACAGTGATGCCTACGCCCGAAGAAGGGGCAAGCGAGGATGAGATCGCTCGCTACGTGAAGTACATTGATGACTCCACTCTTGCTCAGTGCTATATGTTGGGCTCTATGACTCCAGAGTTACAGAGACAACATGAAAAGATGGATGCCAGATCCATTCTCCTGCATGTCCGTAAATTGTTTGAGGAACAGGGAAGGACTCAACGATATGAGATATCCAAGAGCCTTTTCCGCGCTAGGATGACTGAGGGGACACCGGTTCAGAACCATGTCCTAAAGATGATTGAGTGGATAGAGAAACTCACAGGTCTAGGAATGGTCCTAGAGGATAACTTGTGTGTGGACATTGTGCTTCAGTCCCTACCAGATTCCTTTTCACAGTTCATAATGAACTTTAATATGAACAAGCTTCAGGTGACTCTCCCAGAGCTTCTCAATATGTTGAGGGAGGCAGAGAGTACCAGTAAGAAAGAGAAGCCAGTTCTCTACACTGGTGAGACCAGAAAGAAAAGGAAAGTAGAAAGGTCCCTTAAGAAGGGAAAGGGCAAGGGCAAACAAGGTAAAGCAAAGGTTGCTAAGAAAGACCCAACAAAGGACAAAGGCCAGTGCTTCCACTGTGGTAAAGATGGGCACTGGAAGAGAAACTGCAAAGAGTACCTTGCAGAAAGGGCGAAACAAAAGCTTGATGAAGCTTCAGGTACATTCATGATCAGTCTCCATTTGTCAGACTCTTATGATAACACATGGGTATTAGATACCGGTAGTGCTTATCATATATGTAATTCGTTGCAGGTTCTGGCAAGGCCTAGGAGACTAGAGAGAGGCGAGATGGACCTCAAGATGGGTAATGGAGCAAAAGTTGCTGTATTAGCTGTTGGCGAGGTCGCCCTACATCTGCCTAGTGGAGCTTTTATTGCATTAGATGCATGTTATTTTGTTCCTTCTATTATCAAAAACATTATCTCCATTTCATGTTTAACAGTTAGTGGATATAAATTTGTTTTTGAGAACAATGGTTGTTCGATATTATTAGATGATAAGATCATCACGAAAGGAACATTGCATAATGATTTATTTATGTTAGACACCACTCCACATATCATGAATATAAATGTGTCCAAAAGGAAACGAGATGAGTTGAACAGTGCATACCTGTGGCATTGTAGGCTAGGTCACATCCATGAAAGAAGGATTCAAAAGTTGCTAAATGATGGATATCTAGATCCATTCGACTATGTGTCATATGCAACTTGTGAGCCTTGCATTCGTGGAAAACTGACCAACTCTCCATTTAGTGGAATTGGAGAGAGAGCCACTGAGTTGTTGGAACTCATACATAGTGATGTATGTGGACCCATGTCAACTCATGCCATTGGAGGTTACTCCTACTTCATTACATTTACTGATGATTTCTCAAGGTATGGATATGTGTACTTAATGAAGTACAAGTCCGAGGCCTTTGAGAAATTCAGAGAGTATAAGAATGAGGTGGAGAACCAGACTGGAAAGAGTATCAAAACTCTTCGATCAGATCGAGGAGGTGAGTACTTAAGTACAGAGTTTACTCACTTCCTCAAGGACCATGTGATATTATCCCAATGGACACCTCCTTATACACCTCAGCTCAATGGTGTCTCTGAAAGGAGAAATCGTACAATATTAGATATGGTACGGTCCATGATGAGTTTCGCTGACCTACCCATCTCATTCTGGGGATATACCCTAGAAACCGCAGCTTACCTTCTGAACAGAGTTCCAACTAAGTCGGTGGTGTCTACACCATATGAGATATGGAAAGGGAAGAAGCCTGATCTTAAAGTAGTTAAGATTTGGGGCTGCTCTGCCCATGTTAAAAGACACAACCCCGATAAGTTAGAATCAAGGACAGGGCGATGTAAATTTGTGGGATACCCCAAGGAAACTTGTGGGTATTACTTCTATCATCTCGAGGACCAAAAGGTCTTTGTAGCTAAGAGAGCAGTGTTCCTTGAGAAGGAACACATTCTTGACGGAGACAGTGGGAGAATGATAGAATTGAGCGAGGTTGGAGAACCAAGCTCAAGCACCACTCTACAGCCCGAGTCTGTTCAGGTATCTAATACACAAGTTTCAACTTTACGCAGGTCTGATAGAGTATCCCATCCTCCTGAGAGATATGTGGGATATATTAGAGCAGAGGATGTAGAGGATATTGATCCTCAGACCTACGATGAGGCTATTATGAGTATAGACTCCGGGAAGTGGAAAGAAGCCATGAATTCTGAGATGGATTCTATGTACTCCAATAAGGTTTGGAACCTAGTTGATGCACCCGAAGGTATTGTACCCATCGGTTGCAAGTGGATCTTTAAGAAAAAGATCGGAGTAGATGGATAGGTAGAGACCTATAAAGCAAGGCAAGTGGCTAAAGGGTATCGTCAAAGGCAAGGTGTTGACTACGACGAAACCTTCTCACCCGTAGCAATGCTAAAATCCATCAGAATTCTATTGGCTATTGCAGCACACTATGATTATGAGATCTGGCAGATGGATGTGAAAACCGCATTCCTCAATGGGAACCTGGAGGAGGAGGTGTATATGATGCAACCTGAGTGATTCGTGTCCAAGAACTGCCCAGATAAGGTGTGTAGGTTGCTTAGATCCATTTATGGACTAAAGCAAGCTTCCCGAAGTTGGAACATAAGATTTGATGAGGCAATCAGATCTTATGACTTCGTTAAGAACGAAGATGAGCCTTGTGTATACAGAAAGGTAAGTGGGAGCGCTATCACCTTTTTGGTGTTATATGTGGATGACATCCTCATCATTGGGAATGACGTAGGAATGCTATCCACAGTAAAGACTTGGTTATCTAAACACTTCTCCATAAAGGACTTAGGGGAAGCATCCTATATCTTGGGGATTAGAATCTATAGAGATAGATCCAAGAGGATGCTTGGCTTGTCCCAGTCTAGGTACATAGAAACCATTGTCAAAAGGTTTGGCATGGAAAATTCCAAAGGGCAAACATGAATATGATACCTTATGCCTCAGCAATAGGGTCTATCATGTATGCCATGCTATGTACTAGACCTGATATAGCGCATGCTCTGAGTGTCACGAGCAGGTATCAGGCGGATCCAGGCTTGGAGCACTGGAAAGCAGTAAAGTGTATCCTTAAGTACTTGAGAAGGACTAAGGATCTTTTACTAGTATATGGAGGTAATAGCCTTAAGGTTGAAGGCTACACTGACTCAAGTTTTCAGTCTGATGTCAATGATAGCAAGTCGAATTTAGGGTATGTGTACACCTTGAATGGAGGAGTAGTGTGCTGGAAGAGTTCCAAGCAAGATACCACTGCTGACTCGACCACAGAGGCGGAGTACATTGCTGCATCAGATGCAGCAAAGGAGGGAGTCTGGGTGAAGAAGTTCATCACAGATTTGGGAGTCGATACAGATAGCGACAAGTCGACTTCCTTATATTGCGACAACTATGGGGTGATTACTCAAATAAGGGAACCCGGGTCTTATCAGAAGTGTTCTGAGGAGGTTCCAGCTTATAAGAGAGATCGTAACCCGAGGAGATGTAGCAGTGGAAAGAGTTCCATCCGAAGATAACATTGCAGATCCACTGACAAAGCCGTTGTCTCAGATTGTCTTTGAGCGTCACAGGGGTCTGATGGGGATCAGACACATAGGTGATTGGCTTTAGGTCAAGTGGGAGATTGCTAGTCATAGGTGCCCAGCAAGCCAATCACGTGAGTGATGGCACGTGTGACTTGATACAGAATCTTTTTGCTTATTATATTTTGGCATATATCACTTTATAACTATTGCATAAATGCATACATATTGTGATGTCCTTGGATTTGTGCAATGGGAATCGGATCGTGATGAGATCACGATAATGAGATCGATTCACCTTTAAACACATATCCTAAATAATCCCGGTCATAGGTTACTCGAGAGGGACATCGTGATAACCGGATAGACTGGTGTGCTGTATACCCGTTCATATGATGGATGCAGCTGGTCTTATAGCTGCTCGTGTAGGGACACTAGGGATACAGTACAGGTGCTCATTGGAGAATGAGTTCACTGATTGATCCGCTTACGGAATGCTGGATGGTTGATGATGCCTTATTGTCAGACAACGATTCCGTAGTCCTAGTGGTGTATCTGGTTCTTAGACTTGAGACACCAAGGATGTCCTGTATGAGTGCTCCACTCTTTGATACCAGACTTATAGGTTTGGCTGTTCCCAGATCTAGTACAGCTGGTCATTGGGAGTGGTAGTCGACCTTACGAGGGCTATTGAGTGTCGATAGAGGATCATCCACTCTCGGTATCATAAGAGGAATATCCCATGTGTTCTTGCTCAGACAAATCCCTGGCCAGGGTCATTCGGATTGAGAGAGAAAGAGTTCTCCGGGAGAATCCGATTAGAGCGAGACTCGAGTAGAAACCGTATGGGTCTGACAGCACCATGCTCGATATACGGTCTCTGGGATATTAGATGGATGAGGGACTATAGGTACATGGTAACTGAGGACAGACAGGTCCAATGGATTGGATTCCCCTGTATCGTCTGGGGACTACGGCGTAGTGGCCTAGTACTTCCGTAGTCGATGAGTCGAGTGAATTATTACAGAGATAATAATTCACTGAGTTAGAAGGAGTTCTGACAGGTATGACTCACGGCCAGCTCGATATTGGGCCTAGAGGGTCACACACATATGGTAGGCATTGCGATGAGTAGAGGTTCGGATATGAGATATCCGACGGAGCCCTTGTCTTATTGGATGCAGATCCAATACCCACTAGGGAAAGGACCCATTAGGGTTTTGACACGGGATCTCTATAAATAGGAGGGATTCACAGCCTCATAGGCTAGAGTCTTTGCTTGCCCTTCCTATTCTCTCCCTCTCCCCCTCAGAGTAGGCCTGGAGTTTTGAGGAGCGTCGTCGCAACCCTGCTGTGTGGATCACCGCTAGAGAGGAGGACGCTTGACCTCCTTCACCCTCTCCTAAGGATCTGCAAGGAAACAGGGATATACGATCTCCCTAGGTAACACAATCTCTATACGCAGTTTTGTGCTTTTGCGGATTTTGCGCACCAATCTTCGCACGACGATGAACATTTTTTTGGGAATCGGGGATTTTTGTTTTCTTGTTCTTCCGCTGCGCATACGATGTCGCCCCCCCTATGATTTCCCAACATGCTCTAGTGGGCTAATCGGTACATCGCAGCCGAGGCCTGGGCGGTCGTGAGGAGAAGGGACGACCTCCGACCGCGGGCTCCATAAGAGATGCCAAGCACCCACGGTGGCTACCCGATGTAGCCCTCATGAAAAGAAATCTAAGCCCTGCCTCAGTCTCTTCTGAGCGAAGGTTCAGTATCTACGTGACCCCCTCTCGGCTCGCGGTTGGCCCCAGCTTAAACCCCTCTGACTCTACACAGCTCGGTCGTAGACTACTTGAGTCTACCTCAACGCGGCTTGCCCACCTGAGCCGTGTCCCTCGGCTTGAGCAGTGTCCCTGCCCGAGTCCACCTCAGCACGGCCTGCCCGCCTGAGCCGTGTCCCTCGGCCGCAACTTGCCTGCGCCAAGCTTCTCGGCCATGCACTGCCGAGTCCACGCTTACGCGGCCTACCCGCTTGAGCTGTGTCCCTTGGCCGCAGCTTGCCTGCGCCGAGCTCCTTGGCCATATACTGTCGAGCTCCCCTCAGAGCAGCCTGCCCGCCTGAGCGGTGTCCCTCGGTCGCAGCCTGCCTGCATCGAGCTTCTCGGCCATACGCTACCGAATTCACCTCAGAGCGGCCTGCCCGCTTGAGCCGTGTCCCTCGGTCGCAGCCTGCCTGCGCCGAGCTCCTCGGCCATATATTGCCAAGCTCCCTTCAGAGCGGCCTGCCCGCCTAAGCGATGTCCCTCGGCCGCAGCCGAGCTTCTCGGCCATACGCTGCCGAATTCACCTCAGAGCGGCCTGCCCGCCTGAGCGGTGTCCCTCGGCCGTAGCCTGCCTGCGCCGAGCTTCTTGGCCATACACTGCCGAGTTCGCCTCAGAGCGGCCTGCCCGCCTGAGCGGGGTCCCTCGGCCGCAGCCTGCCTGCGCCGAGCTCCTCGGCCATACACTGCCGAGTCCACCTCAGCGCGGCCTGCCCGCCTGAGTTGTCTCTCGGCCCGAGCTACTTCCCTCGACCATGCACTACTCGACTCCACCTCACGCAGCCTGTCCGCCTACGTCGTGCTCCTCGGTCGCGTGATGCCCGAGACCACACCTGCGCGGCCTGCCCGCTTGCGTCGTGCTCCTCGGTCGCATGATGCCCGAGACCACACCTGCGCGGCCTGCGTCGTGCTCCTCGGCCGCATGATGCCCGAGACCACACCTGCGCAGCCTGCCCACCTGCATCGTGCTCCTCGGCCCAATGCTCCCCGAGACACACCAGCGTGGTCAACCCGCCTGCGTCGTGCTCCTCGGCTCCATGCTCCCCGAGATCACACCTGCGCGGTCAGCCCGCCTGCATCGTGTTCCTCGGCTCCATGTTTCCCGAGATCACACCTGCGCGGCCAGCCCACCTGCTTCATGCTCCTCAGCTCCATGCCCCCCGAGACCACCTCCTCAGCGCGGCTTGCCCGCCCGAGACGTGCTTGACCTCATGTCGCCTGAGACTACCGTGGTACCGGAGGCTGAAGCCATGCCTCGGACTCCCCCATTTTTACAACAACCGACGCATAGCTCCTTTCGGGGGGGGAATATGATGAGGGTAATAATGGTGACATGACGTGCCACGACGTTAGCCACGCTTGGGCGACACTCTACCCGAGGAGGAGGGCAATAATGCTGACGCGATGTGCGCTGACGTCACCCGTTCTCAGACAATGACTTCATCGTTGCCTGACCTCGCGCGGTTGGCCAAGGCAGAAGAGGACGACGACCAATGCTCGCCCATACCCTACGGCAGTTCGGTTCTCCACGCAACGCCAACGGCAATGTCAGACGCCATCAGAGGTACGGTCCTGCTCCTGCAGGCAGGCACATCAGGTAACACTAAACTTACCTATAAATACCCCAAAGTTCTAAACGAATGGGGGACCTCTTGATACAACAAATTCCCTCTGCATCCACTGACTTGATCGTCGGAGGGGTCGGGCCGAGCTTCCGACCCGACCTGTGTGCAGGTGCGAGAACGAGGTCGTCTCTTCTCGGTGCCGCGGTGAAAGCTTCCCTCCCGACGCGACATCCCCATCGGACCGCCGTAATCGGCCATTGAGAGATCTCGAGGGACGCTGCGCGAGATCCCCGTCATTCGGACCCCCAACCAAGCCGCGTCGGCCCCGAGGCCACGGCATAAAGTTGTTTACACTAACAAAAGTCAAACCATTCTCGCAGATAAATCTATTAAGACATCATAATGTTCATGTGAGGCTCTTTCTTTTGATTGTTATAGTTGTTTCATCCTGGTCTTTGGGATTTCAGATTTATTTCATGTTAAATTTTGCATATGATTCAGAGCCTGTTCAAGTCGGTTTAAAATTTAGAAACCCTTTATCTAGTAGCAGTTTTTATTTTTATCTGTCTTTTCCTTTCAAGGACACCTTAGTCACTCTGGTGTTTTCAATTGCCCATAAAATTTAATGTCTTCTTGAAGAACAATCATGTCTACCTAAGGGTCATTCCACAAGTGATATACAAAGTTCAGAGAGCACAAAAAAATTAAAGAACTACTGATACATGGTAAGGTGCCAGAAAAAGGAATTTTGAAACCATCTTGATGTATGACAACTTACCAGAGAAGCTACAACACCAGTGTGTTGTAGGATGGATGAGTAGATGGGATCCAATGGGATTCAAGTTTTGTTAATAGATCAAGCAACAGGAGCAACACGTACTGCAAATCTTGGGTCTGGTTGATTATTTTATGCAGTTAAGGCTATGATAAACAAAATTTTGAAACATAGTGTTCTCCAAATGATTTGGCAAGACATTGCCTCAGAATTAAGCTAGAAGAGTTACTTCTATCAAATGAAGCATAAGTTATATGATGGGCAGTTTACTATGAGGACAAACTGTTCAGACAAATGTGATACAGTGACTCAGTTACCACCATCAAAGGAGTTATGTTTTGATCGATCTTTTTCGCAAGGACAGGAGAAGTGCATAAAGAAATTATATTTAAGCATAGACTTAAAGAAACAATATCTACCTCTCAAAGAGCTTTAAATCTCCATGAACAATTGCTGGAACTTCTGTCATTGGGTTTATCTCTGGAAAAATATCTGAATTAGTACATCTAGAAAGGAAAACATTGGAGCATACTGAGAAAGCTACGCTTAGTTCGTAAATCAGCAGAGACTAGGAAAGCTTGCACATTCAGATTAAGGAGGAAAGAAACAAGTTATTCTCTGCATGATTTGTTAAGCTCAAGAGTTCACATGAAGTAGTCATTCCTGTGAAATAAAACATAAAGAGTTGATGATAGCAGAGCCTCCGAATTGTCCGTTGTTCTCAGATGCTCGTTTAGTGTACTATTACTGTGAAAGATGACTTCCATTTTCTTCAACCGCTCGATTCACCTTCAGGACGACATGTTTGCAAAAAGAGGGAGGGTTCGAGATCTCAGTTACTAAGCTGTGACAACACAATAAGAAAGATTGATTCCGTCGCCCTGCAACTCATGAGGAAAACGAGAACAAAGAGGATGAGAGCTAACTAGGGGGGACCTTTGAAATCGGGCAAACGATGCTTGCCCGTCGTGAAATCAATCGTCACCTCCTCGAAGTCAATACCGTTGACCCTGACATCAACAAGAACCCAAATCCCTCACGATAGTCATGTAGATCAAAGCAGAAGAAACAAAAAAAAAACCGAACATAAAAACAAGAGACATCTAAGCGAAAGACCAAGACGAAAATGTTAGGGAATATTACTTGCAGAAGATTATAATCGCCCGCGACGGCTGCGACAGCCGATGACCGTACACCTTCAGCGTCATCTCTCTCCTCCTCTTTATAAGATAAAAAACTCTTTATAAGACCGCGACGGCAAGTATGAAATCCTCTTTATAAGATAAAAAAAAATGAGCAAGGAAACTTTTTCGAATAATAAGAATCATTGAACCAACAGTTATTGTTGAATCAATGTTCCCCAACTAACTGAATCAAACACCATCGAACTGTCAAAGGACTCTTTCGCGTTCTTGGACGGTCTCCGTTCTTCGTCTTCCTCGTCTTCTTACTGTGGAAACAGAGCTTGACAACCGATCTTTTGGTGCCAATTTTGGCACATAGCTGGGAGAACTTTGATTACTGTCGTCCTCTTCGACAGTTCAATGAATCAAGATGTACACAAAGTCGTGGATCCAATGTTGAGATGTCTTTTTCCCAAGTAAGCTTGCGTTGATCGAATCCCTATCGGTAGTTGAACTCATCCCGAGCAATGAATCGGGGCTCATCTCCGATCTACTTCACCACCGCCGAGTCGAAACATATTTGTCGCACTCTCATCCATTTTCTCCCGATGCGACAATTCGCATTCAAGAACGAATCATAACATTGCAAACCCTCACACTTAAATATGACCTCATGGGGAAGCAAATCCAAAGAAATTTTAATGGCTCAATCGAATTGACGTTACATCGACATCGTTGCCTTAAATTAACTAATCAACAGAAAAGTTTGTTGCTGCAACATATTAACCTCTAAATCATAATGGGCGATTTTCCATAAAAATATTTATATCTCGAGTATTTTCCCATCGATTCTTTTATTTTTATTTTTTAAATAATATCTTTAATTAAAAGAAAACCCAACTTACTCTTAAAAAAAAAATTTATAGTATTTTTGGTTATCATAGTAAATAAAAATACTGTAAAACCTACTTAAGAACACCATAAATAATCTAAATAGATTTTAAATCTTAATTAAATTAATTATAAAAATATGATATTGTAATGATCTATGAGTAATAGCAACTAAGGAGTCATAATATGATATCACTTGTAATATTTTTTAATGATTTTTAAAGAATTTATAATAATCAATAAAACACTATCATGAGTTAAATAAAAATACTGTAACAACTGAAAACTAGGAAAGAAATAGATGAAAACTTTAGAGGTATTTTAATTTTTTTTAAATTAAGGGTATTGTTTGGGCAAAAAATAAAAGAAGGATATCTTTTGAAAATACGAAAAGTATGGGTCATTTTAGAAAAGTCACCAAATAGTAAATAACACCAAATAGATTCAAATTTTCCAATCGCACAATGCAGTATGTAAAAAGTTTGGAAACTGAATCCACAATTTTGCAAAATCTCAAAGGAACAACTTTAGCAAGACACCAATGTTCACTCTGGTAGGTACATAAAAAATATCCAACAAATTCTTTCTCTACATCTGAAGCTGGTGACCTTTTTTGTGGAAGGAAAGCAATACAATGACTCTACATCTATGTATTTGGATAATCAAAAGAAAACATGTAAAGGTCTATTGCTTTAAGTGATATGAAAAAGAAATTCTTCATATTATAGGTAATTAGGTAATGACTTCTTAAATAAACCTCTCTAGAAAGGTCCGAAGAGGATGGCTTGTTAGGATCAAGAGCACTAAGAGGGGGGGGGTGAATTAGTGCAGCGGAAAACCTTCTACGATAAAAATCGCGTTCGTTCAATAATAGTGATTTCGGTAAGAAAGTAGATTCGTAAATCACTTTAACTTTTGATTAAGCGAGATGCAGTTAAAGCAAGGATATAAAGACAGTTTGCAGTTATGATAGAAATCAAAACGTAAGCGCAAACTGAAATATGATGATCATACGATAAAACTGATTTACGTTTAAACGCCGATTCGGAAAGTGCAAAGCTTGAAACCCAATTGTATATGTGCAGAAAGCAGTAAGCTTTTGAGGAGGTTTGCAGTAAAGATACTATGCTCAAAGTAAATGCAAACTGAGATTTAGAGTGGTTCAGTCAATCTTGACCTACTCCACTTTTGGCTTTCTCCACCGACGAGGTCACCGATGTCAACTAGAGGCCTTCCTTCAATAGGCGAAGGCCAACCACCCTTTTACAGTTTCACTCCTTTTGACGGGCTTAGGAGACAACCCTTACAGAATTTTCTCTCCTCTCTTTAAGGATCAGAACTTGGAAGAAAAGAGGGAGAAGAACTTTTGGCCTTTACAACAATTTTGAGCTCTAAAAATCACAGAACAAGATCAGGATTTCTGTGTATGTTGAGTGCCCTTTCAGTGCTGAATGAGTGGGGTATTTATAGGTCCCAACCCAGTTTGAATTTGGAGCTCAAAACTGTCAATTCCCGGAATTCCGGGATCTGGCGGTTGCACCTCCTGACTGAGGCGGTTGCACCGCCTGGCAGAGCTCGAAGACTGAGCCTCTGGGCGGTGCCACCTCTGTCAGGGGCGGTTGCACCTCCTGCCAAAGCTCGAAGACCGAGCTCAGGCGGTGCCACCACCTGACTGAGGCGGTTGCACCTCCTGCCAGAGCTCAAAGACCGAGCTCAGGCGGTGCCACCTCCTGTCAGGGGAGGTTGCACTGCCCAGTCTCGCTCGGAGACTTAGCCCAGGCGGTGCCACCTCCTGGCTAGGGCGGTTGCACCGCCCAGTCTCACTCGGAGACTTAGCCCAGGCGATGCCACCTCCTAGCTTGGGCGGTTCAACCGCTTGGCAGAAATCAGGGTCCGAATGGGTTGATCCATTCGACCCAATTTGGGTTTTTCAGGGGCCCAATTGCCCCAAGATTAAGTTAATGGGATCACCTCCCATTTTCAACTTAATCATTGTGCTAACTACGATATTTCCTAAGATATTTACTTAAACTTGTTCCAGTGCGTCAATCGCTTCTTCCGGCGAGCTTCCGGCAAACTTCCGTCGATCATTCGACGAACCCTCAGTGATGCTCCTGTGGACTTCCGGCAAACTCCTGAACTTGCGACGATCCACTTGGCGAGTTCCGACGAGCTTCTTTGGCAAGCTCATGGACTTCTCGGATTTGTTCCCGCAGAACCTCCGACGACTGTCCGAACTTCCGTCGAACTCTCGAACTCCCAACGTGATCATTGTCTTGACTCCGGCGCAACTCCTACTGCATATCTTACTTTCATCGTAGTTAATCCTGCACACATAAAACAAAACTTCGATCGAGACAATTAATCCTAAGCAATTAACCAAGTTGTCCGGCATGTCATTGGTCCCTCGACGCTTCGTCCGATTCTTCGGTACATCGTCCTCTCCTGCAGCCTATTGCCCAATCGGCCAGTTGACTCCGCAACTCCGATATCCTTAGCACAATACCCGCTCTTCTTGGCCCGATGCCTGAGTCCACGGCCCGAAGCCTTTTGTCGATACGTCGACCGATCCACCGGCCCGACATCCAATCTTCTGACATGTTCCTCCGGCACAACATGATTTTCCTGCTTTAATTGTCTCATCCTAATCAAAGCATCCTGCATCACTCAAAACGCAGATTAAATCATAAACATATATCAAGTAGTTTCATCATCAAAATACGAGATTCAACAATCTCTCCCTTTTTGATGATGACAACCACTTGATGACGGAGTTAAACTTAACTCCCGGAGTTTAAACAAACTCCCCCTATCAATATGCCATATCGATAGAACCTTGAATTCAAACTAAATTTAAGTCATTGCAATATTCGTCATGAATACTTACAACACGTCATCATGAACTTATGCATAAACATCATACTTCTCCCCCTTTGTCATCAACAAAAAGGAGAAGTCCAACTATTCTTGTGTTTGGAATATTAGTTTAACTTATTGTATGAAAAACATAATATCAAGTTTTATCATCATGCAGTTTTGAAGCCAGAAAATTCAGCAAATGTTACATCATGCTTAGAACATTCAAGCTATCAAGTTTTAGATATGCAAGTTTTACAGCATACAAGATGGCGCTTTTAGAATATGCAAGCTAGCAATGTTACAACATTTTAGAACTTGCAAGCTAGCAATTTAGAGATGTTCAAGAAGGCAACTCTTGCTTCTTGAAATATGCAAGTTGCAAGCTAGCAAATTTTTGCTTCCTTTGCAATGTTTGAGCTCGCAATTTTGCTTCCATTGCAAGGTATAAGTTTAGCATGTTTAATTTTCTTGAGATAGCAACTATTTGCTTCTCTTTATACTACAAGATAGCAATTTTTACGATATGCAAATTTTACTACATACAAGCTAGCAAACACTTCGAAAGCAAATGCAAGATAGCTTATGTGTAAGTTTCAAGTTTTGCTTCTTGAGATAGGCAAGATAGCACTTTTGCAATTTTTGTTTGGCAAGCTTGTGATGTTCAAGATAACAAGCTCTTTATTCTCTTTTGAGAAGTGTCATTTTTGCTTTCTTTGCAAAGTGCAAGCTAGCAAAATGCCAAACTAGCAAGAGATAATGTTTTACATGAGGCAAGCAAACAATTTGGCAAGTGTTACATTTGCATCTTCTCTTTAGAGGAGTGTAATTTTTGCTTTCATCTTGAATTGTGTAAGCTAGCTAGTTTGCCTCTTTTCATGATGTCCACGCTAGAAATTCTTGCTCCCCCTTTGTCATTGTCAAAAAGAAGGGAAGACCCCCCCCCCCCCCCCCCTTTTTTTTAATTTTCAGATTATGACAAAGATAAGTATCAATTTTATTTATGCATCATTATATATTCAAATTAAAACATACACAATTTCAAAAACCTTATTTTTCATGCACGATACCGAAAAATCATCATTAATGAGTATATCATACATGATACTCAAAACATTAAAAATTTTAAGCATTTATCAACATGTTGATCATGATACCAAACATTCATCATTTAAAGCATTCATGATACATATCATATGCAATACATCATGTACATCATCATCATAAGTATTACATGCATCATTTTAAATTCATGAATATTTTATCATTGCATGCATCATGTCAAATCATAAAATATACAATCATCACACAAGATGTACAAGGCAAAGAAATCTTGTTATTTCTATATTATGAAATATATGATATCAAGGCTCATGATTCATTTGAAAAGATATAGCATAAAGAGCAACTTGAAACATTCTTATCAAGATCACATTTTAAAATATTCCAAGTATCAAGATATCAATATGACACTTCATTGGATTATGAGAAATCAAAAGATAAGTTACACTTCATTTAAAGAATTCTTTTTTGATGAATGTAGGGAGCATAATGAACAATCTTGATTTATAAAGAACTTCATGTTATAATTATCAAGATCATGATTTTAATAATTATTTTCTTTAGTAAAGAATCACAAAAGCACTTTATTTTTGCATAAGAAATCTCATTGTATTGTTAGGATCAAGATATGTATGTGAAACAAATCTTTGCAAGTAAAAATACTATCATCCATATTTCAAGATGGAATTTATAAGCAGGAATCATTTCTTCAAATCCATTTCAGAAAAATATTTTATAATAAGTGTATGAGAAAATCCGATTGTTATGATACCAATTGTTAAGCGAATCTAAAAATGAAATTAACACTTTCATGCATTCGGATAAGATTTTGCTATAGATTTTCAAGTTCAATCATAAGATAAAACATGCTCATGATCATAAAAGTTTTGTATCCAAAACACATAATTTCCAACATGTTATTAAGGCATGTAATAGTGTAAAATCATCATGGCAATTAAATGATTTGAACATTGAATCAAAAAAAGTCCGAAAAATAATCTTAACGAGTTCCTTCCAACCACGTGAGAGAAGGAAACCCATAACCAAGTACAGCCGACACTGATGGTGATCATTCTATATCTTCAACGACGAATGAGAGCGGAGTTGACGCCGGAGATCACTTTTTTGTGTGCATTCTTGAGAGACACTGATGGTGATCATTCTATATCTTCAACGACGAATGAGGGCGGAGTTGACGCCGGAGATCACTTTTTTGTGTGCATTCTTGAGAAGCACGCTTGTACCACTTTCCCTCGATTACATCTGCTCTCTCTACCCTAATAGTCCAAAAGGCTTAACACTGCTTTTCTGCGGCCACAACCCCAATACTCGGATTCGCATGTCCCCGACAAGAGAGCAATCCGAACTCCAGACGATGAGCGACAACGAGAGAGCTGCGACCAAGTCTTTGTCAACTTGTTGGATTTCTTATTGTTTGTTTGATGGGCAAATCGTTGTTCGCTTTAAATCTCATACATGGTTCGCCTGTTTGCATGACAGAGGCCAGAGGTCCTCGATCCAAGACGAGCATAGCTATGGGGTGCAGGAAATGTGAGAAGCCAAGGGCGACGTATAGGAAGGGCTTGTGGTCGCGAGAAGAGGATGAAAAGCTGAAGAGCCACATGGATAGGCATGGCCATGGTAGCTGGAGCTCGCTTCCCGCCAAAGCTGGTGAGTCTCTGCGATTCCGTGGTAAAGGAAGAAGAAGAGGAGGAGCTCAAGTTTGATTCCTAACTTGAGCTTTTCATCATGTTACAAAGTTGCACTACTTTTGAGTGACGGATGGGAATTCTGGAGAATCAAATTGCATTTGCAGATTCATCTCTCGAGTTTGTTTGTGCTACTCTCAGGCTTGCGACGAAATGGAAAGAGCTGCAGAGTAAAAGAGGTGGCTCGATTACCCGAGGCCAGGGCTGAAGCATGGTACCTTTTCTCCTCTGGAGGTGGAAACCGTCGCGAAACTTCATTCTGTGGTGGGAAACAAGTAAGCATTCTCATCACATTTAAATTTGCGCGAATAATTAGCGTAGATTTGGAATTGTGATATTTCTGATCTCCAACCGAGATCTTCTGAATGATTTCGTGATTCTAATACCTTGGATGAAGAATCCATTTGCCTATTTATTGTCTTTCATCTCCAACTTAAAAGATCACCTCTGCTTGGGTCTAAGAACTGCATCCTCCCTGGTTCTTAAAGAGGATTCTTCTGGTCATGCATCAAAACCATTCAAGTCACTCAGCAACACAATAAATAGATACGACAAAAACAGAACTAGATCCTTGTTCTGGATATGAGTTTGTGAGTATTATTAAGCTCCAACCACCACTTCGTTTAGGAATACGGTGGCGATGGGGTTATGAAATCAAGGATGTGTGAATGCATTCCAGTGGAGAGCCTAACAATTCATTCATTCATTCATTCATTCATTCCATCCGTGTAACGAAACACGAAACGTAACATTCATCGATGTGGTTTGCAAAATTTAGCGTCATCCATAAAAAGCTAATTCTTGGGATTTGGGTTTGGGTTTGGGTTTGGGGTCCAGAGTGGAGGAAAAGCCACAGGAACTCGGTTACATAGCTCTCCCCTTCACAATATCGATGCTCATCTCGCTAGGGTCCGTCGCCTGCAGCTCCACTTGTATGCCATCGAGCTCCCTCTTGAATCTGTCCTTGGAACTGGCATACAACATCTTGCTCCTCACCTTTGATGAATCAGGGGACCTGCACAACAACAAACTGGTCCAAGTCATCATCGACCTTATGATGAGGTGCAGCTTAAAGCTCAGCAACCTTCTTCTTATGATCATCTTTGGGAAGACCAGACAACTGCCTATTTCTCAGAGCTGATCTTGATAGCAGCAATTAATTAGTTGGATGAAGGTAGAAGAATCATATTTCTCTATTGATGAGGTGACACGATTATTATCTATCAAACTGATCATCCACATTATTGCCTCATGATTCATAGTTTTCACATTTTCTGCGTCTACCTCTCATCTAAGATCATCACTCTGATAGATACTGAGCCATATTACGAATCATGCACATCGAATTGAAACTGTTCACTGAACCCTTCATATGATGAATTATTGTTCTCATTATGAATATTACATCTATCTATCTATCTATCTATCTTAAGAAAAGAGAAGATCTTGTTTCTTGTATCATAATAGCAAAGCAATTCTCTCGATCTAACATTTTGATCACTAAGATAACTCATGCAAACAATATTCATGTCAGTCGAAAACAGAAACTGTTCAAAGAAAATGATCGATCATGACTCACGGAGGATGATTAGTTTTCTTCTTTTGAAAAAAATTATAATTTCATGAGCTTTTCGATGTTCTACAAGAAATGTTGTGGAACCAATTCCTCCTTCTGGAGGAGTGATGATCGTGTCGCTTTCGGGAATTCACACGGTGCAGTTCCTTACCATGCAATGAAGAAGATCTTGCTCTTTTGGCAGTTCTCATCGGTGACGAAATCAAAATCGAAGACGGCATAGCGGCACTCGTTGGGCGGAAAGCATGCAGTGAAATCATCGTAGCTCTCATCGGGCCGACCCAGCTTCTCCACCATGACCTGCTGTATCTTCTCATCGATCTTGAACACGATGAACCGGAAGTTCCTCTTGGCCTTCAGCTCCAGGAACTTGAGCTTGCACTCATCATTCACCGCCATTCCGGATGCGGAGTTCGCCTGTGCAAACTCACGACACGAATCATCAATTATTTATCAGCAACAATCGATGATAATGCTAATTATTCACAACAACAACAACAACAAATCTGATTTGTTCATATCAGAAAAAAGAAGAATTGAGTTGATTTGCGTATGGATGGCTATGAGCATCCTAGTTCATCATCATTGGTTCCATGCGGAGCCTAAAATATGATGCTAGGTAGGTAGGTAGGTAGGTAGGTAGGTGATCAAAGCCATCGAAACATAAAGAAAGGAGATGCATGCTCACCATGCTTTCTCTGCAACGAGGGATGAGCAAGCCCACGGAGGATGAAAACCGGCAAGGAAAGAGGAGGAAGAAGAAACAGGGGAGGGGGGAGGATGCAGTGATCCTTGGGATGACTACTTAAATGGCACTTGTGAGGGGGAGAAAAATGTGGGAAGGAGAGGATTTGATGGAGGGGAACGAAGGTGGGGGTTGCAGCTCGAGGGAACTCCACGGAGCTCTCCTCTCCTTCGGTGCCGCATCCACGGCAAGAGGCTGCTTCATTTTGCTGTTCCATTTTTGACTCGGTCATCTGCTAATTTTATCCCGCAATCAAACGGTTATTGATTTCGTACTACTTTGTCATTTTATATCATCGGTTTTCATACACTAAAAAGATAACCATAAAATCTTTAAAATGATATAATAAAACATATGACATGATGTTTCATAATTATTGAATGCAAGAAGGTAAGGCAAAATTAGCTGATGATCAATCAAAGCACGGATCAAAATTTTCCCATGCAAACTAATCCTAAGAGTTATTACGAGTATTTTATATTTTTATGGACTTAATTAATTAATTAATTAATTAATTAATTAATTAATTAATTTTACTGTTGGTTACAAGTTATTGATCATAGACTAAAGATAAACTTAAAATATTGAAAATGATGATGTTTCATAATTATTTAATGTAAGAAAGGTAAGACAAAATTACTCGATGACCAAGAAAGAATCCAAATTTTCCTATAAAAACTAATCCTAATAATTATTATGAGTATCTTATATTTTATGGACTTATTTAATATATAAATTGTAATCACTAGTGATTTTTTTCTCTCTTAACATAAATTAAATTATCATAAATAATTTATTATTTTATTTAAATTATTAACTTTCTTGTTTATATATCATGATTAAGAAAATAATTAAAATTGATTTCTTTAATCACGTGCACAAGTTAAAAATTTCATCGATCAACTAAATTATTGATTAATTTATTTCCTAATGAGTGACATGATTTTTAGAACGTAAATAATTTAAATTTTATTTTTATGAGTAAAAATAAATTAAAAATTAAATTATTACTTACATATATAAAAAGGGTTTTTCTATATAAAAGGAGCTATTTTCCCCTCATTTCTTGCTAGGCCTAGTTAGTGAAGGATTTCCTAAAGTGAGGTACAATCCTCTTTCTTTTTTTTTTTGTTACTAGTTTTTATTGATATTTTAAAATCTTAAATATTAGAATTATTATAATTTCCATGGTGCATGATAACATTTTAATTTTAAAAATTTATGATTAATAAATCATGATCATTGAATTATGATGTTATAATGATTAGTTAATTTAATAATAATAATAATTTATTTTAATTAAACATATTTATATTTAAAAATTATGTACTAATTTTTATGATTTAATTAGTTTTAAATTTAGAAACATAAATCTAAATTAGTTAATTTATGAAAAAGGATAGATTCGAGATTAATTATTATTTTATAATATTTTAAAGTTCTTCTAAAATTATTAAAATATAATCTAATAAGGGGATCAAATTGGGGTCTAATCTAAGTTAAATTGATTGGCCAAACCAATTCATGTGACTAGGTTTAACTTAACTTATGTGGCCAAACATGACTTAGCCTATATGTTCATATATAATTATGCTAATGTGATTAAGCATGATCTATCTCATGTGCCCAAGAATTACCTAACATTTGTAGTTAAGTACGACTGAACTCATATAGTCAAACATAATCTAACTTATGTAGTCAGGTATAATGTAACCCATGTGGCTAAGAATGATTTAGCTTAGGTGACTAAGCACAACCCAACTCATGTGATCCAACATGGCCCAACCAATGTGGTTAGGTTTTAATTGAATTAAGTTAAGTTTAAGTCAATTAACCTATTTCAATTAGGGTCTTGGTTAATTATGGACTATTGAAAAATTGATGCCTTATATATTTATGATTTAATGAACTTAAAAATTTTATCTGAAGGTGTCTTTTGAAAATAATTATTATTTTTATTAAATTGATAATATTGATGTAATTGTTATCATATAATATATGTGATCAAGTTGAATGATTAACCTTCGAAGTGTAACATACAAAAAGAGTTATGGGTCTATCCCGAGTCACTAATAAATATAATATGACCTAGTTTGAGCTTATGGGTCATAATGAATTATTATAGTTGACTATATATCTCTCTTGAAGTCTAAGTAAGACAATTTCCTTCATGAATCAGTAGTTGTAGTTGTTAGACATAATGGTGAAATGGTTCCTCCATACTTTGTTGGGAGTACGATATGTTTTTACATAATGGTGAAGCAAAAGAATTTTGATCGAAGTAGTTTAGATTTTAATTGAGTTAGTTTTTGGTGTAACCAAGCCAACTTAATTAAGGGCTCATTAAGCCTGAATTAGGATTGAATTTGGTCTATTAGAATGTCAATTCAGTAACTTGAAGTTGGGTCAAGCGATGACACCGCCGAATCAAGTGATGGAACCGCTTGTGAGCTAGAAAGTACAGAGTGTATGTTTCCCAAAAACTAGCGGTAGTATTATCAGAACATAATCTTCTATGCTGTCAAGCGATGGCACCATCTAGACAGGTGATGGTGATACTACCCAACACTAATGATAATACCATTAATATCCTGAAAACCTGAGTGGAACAAAACTTAAAGCTCTCAAAAACAAGATTCATATAGCGACATAAGGGAAGAGATTTGAAGCTCTAAGTGGATAGAGGTAGAAGTCCCTATGTTGTTGTTCTAGCTCAAAGGTTGTTGCGCAAAGTGAATGAGAGTTTCAGTTTACTTCTTCCCTAAAGGTTGTTGACTTATTCCTTTGCTTATTGAATTAAAGAGAGCTATACATATATAGAATAGCGTAAACAAACAGTTTTGCATCCTTTAAGAGACTCCCTCTGTATTAAGAATTGAGTGCACAAAAGAGGAGAGGAGAATGTTGCGTTCCACTTACAGAATCAAGTAACAACACCTCACTGCGAAACTCTAAAGAATAGAAAATAGTGCAAACGGTGAACTCTCCACTCAATCTATACTTTCTTCCCTAACTAACACGCCTCCCTGAACTCTTACTTTAAGGAACAAACACCTAACTGCTCAGCTCACTCTTGCTTTAAGGAACAAATACACTGACGAACTCAACTCGTATAAACCGACCTTCTTACGAATACGGATCCTCCAGCAAATAGTGATCTTAGAAGAATGGAATTGTCAGAATGGAAAAAGAAATTGACAAGGAGTCTATCGTATAGAAAAAGAAAGTCATATTACTATCCGTCCTCGTTGGTGGTGAGAGAGATAATCAACAATGCATGTAGAGGAGTTTTGAGTTGACAGTTCAGTTCAAAATTCCATTCAATCTTTAGCAGGCAATACAGTTGAGTGCGGTTCCGAAAGAGTGGAGTCCCAGTCCCACCTAGTTCCAGTTATGGGTTAAGAAGTTATGTGAAGAAAGTCTACCAGAGCAGAGATAGGTTCGAGCAAGTTCAATTCATTGTCCTTTATTTGGCTGGCTTTGAAGCTCTCAATGATTACTGATATCTTGGGGTGCGAAAGGAAGCAACAAGCGAAGTGCTAACGTCCAATTTCCATCTTTGAGTTGACTCTGCTGAGACACTTGACTTTGCCTGTTTGACTCAGGCCATTATAATAGCGTTAGGGAGTTCTATACTTAGCAGCTGCCAATCAAGATGACAATCTTAAAGCAACAGTTGCCTCTATATTTCTTTCTTTTGCACTAAATTCTTAAAGCAATTAAGGAACATGCTTTTCATAGGATTGAGGGACAGAGGACAGTAGTTCGTTATCGAAACTTCAGTTTTGACGCTCTTCTAGAAGCAATGGAACTATGCAACTTGAGATACTAAGAAAAGAACACGAAAAATTTGTGATTCTAAATGTGTAAACTCTTTTGATAGTGTTTGAGTTCCTTTCTTCTTAAGTTTCTAAGTCATTCTAAGAGAGATGTGAGGATTACTTGTAAACGAGAGTTGTAAAGATTCTCATCTAAGCTTGTGAAAAAGAGAAAAGTATTGTAACAAGGATAGTTGATTTTCATCCGTTGAAAAGAAGATCAATAGTGAATACCGATGACCTAAATGGAGGAGGAATCAGGTGTGGATGTAGGTCGCAATGATTAAACCACTATAAATTTGATGTGTATTTCCTTTTATGCTATTCATTGCTATTGCTTACTGATTTAATTGCTTACTACACTTACTTATATTCTAAGTTAAACACATTTTCGATACTGGTTTCATCGAACAAATTTTTGAATCGTTTCTCCATTTTGAACCTCTCTCTCCCCCCTTTTAGTGTAACGATCCTAACATGACGTAACTCATGTGACAAATAATAATTTAACCCATATGACTAAGTATAACCCAGCCCATGTGATCTAACATGACCCAACTAATATGATTAGGTCTTAATTGAATTAAGTTTAGTTTAAGTCAATTAATCTATTCGAATTAGGGTCTAAGTTAATTAGGAACTATTGAAAAATTGATGCATCATGTATTTATGCTTTAGTGAACTTCAAAATTTTATCTGAATGTGTCTTTTGAAAATGATTATTTTTTTAATTAAATTAATGATATTGATGTGATTGTTATTACATGTGACTATGTTGAATAGTTAACATTGGAAATATATGAAAGGAGCTATGAGTTTATCACGGTATGGAGTCACTAATAAATATAGTCTAGCAAGTTATATATTCTCTCATAATGAATGATTATGATTGATTCTCTTTAGGAATTAGTAGTTAGATATAACGGTTAAATGATTTCTTCATCTTTTGTTGGGAGTACGATATAAGTTTTTGCTATCGGTGTTGGAAAGAATCTATCTCGTAAAATATATCTTTCCATCCAACGTTGAAAGAGTGCACCATCAGATATGATATGTCTTTTTTATCATACTATCATATATGTCACTAAAATTGATTGCATATTATTGATGTATGATTTTATTTACTGTATAAGAATTATCATTATTTTTTTATTACATGAGTTTCATGATAAATTGATATATTATAATTTTATATTAAATTATTAATATATATATATATATATTATGAATATTAAAATTATTTTTATTCTTTTCAAAAGTTTTTAAGATAATATACTTTTATCTTATATTTATTTTCAGATTACCTTACTATTTTATAATAGATCTAAGACATGGGTGAATGAACTTTTCTCATCACTCATGCTCTACTAAGATGCTTTTATTTTTTCAGTTAAAAAATATTTAGTATTGTAAACATAAAAATTTCAATTCAAAGATATTTTTTAAAAAATATGAATAATAAAATAATAATTTATTTTTTATAAATATAAGATGTGACATAAATTAATTTTACTGTTGGTTAGAAGTTATTAATCTGAATCTTTAAATGGATGTTAATAGTAATAATTTTTATATATGAAGGATTTTAATATTAGATGGGAGATCTGAATTTCTAAACTTTTCAGTGATATATATATATATTTATTTATTTATTTATTTGTGTTACACTCAAGGGAAGGCCACATTTGCAGTCAACGCTACTCATCCTAGAGAGAGCGAGAGAGAGAGAGAGAGAGAGGAGATGACGCTGAAGGTGTACGCCGATCGAATGTCGCAACCATCACGGGCGATTATAATCTTCTGCAAGTAATATTTCCTAACGCAATTTCTTTACATTTTCGCTTTAACCTTTTCGATTAGATGTTGGATTGGGAAGACAAATCTCTCGCTTTCTATGTTGGGATTAGATTCGTCTCCCTTGGGCTCTACGATTTATCGTGGGAAATTTTGGTTCTTGATTTCAGGGTCAACGGCATCGATTTCGAGGAGGTGAGGATTGATCTCGTGAAGCGTCAGCATCGCTCGCCCGAATTCAAAGGTCCCTTTTTGCGACTCCAATTCATAGTTATGCCCAGCATATCTGAATCACAGACAAATCAATATTGAATAGTAATACTATGGAGTGAGATTTTACGAAATAGCATCTTCGCAATCTAGCTGTAAATTAGTGCTATGAAAAAGTATGGGTTTGTTGAATAGTAGTAGTGATTGCAAGATATCTGTGTTATATGATAGTAGAATCTTGAAAAGCAATAAATAAAATAATTTTAAGAGATCGCTAATAATGATGCTTTGTTGATTTTTTTAGTATCCTATAAAGAGGATAACAGAATGTATAATCAACTAAAGATTTTTTATCTAGGGTTTAGGCAATACTATATATGTTCCGGATCAGTAGGAGGAAGAAAGTGGATTGAGCAAGGTTGATTATGGTTATCTTTTATAGCAAAAGTATGCCAAACGAAGAATTGAGAACAATGGAGATTATGGTTTTGTTAGATAACAATTCTTAGAATAGCTACCATCATCAGTGGGGACACCAGACAGACACTTATTTGTCCATGAAACTCCTTATGTTTTATTTGACAGAAATAACTACTTTATCTCAATGTTTGAACATGAGAAATCATAATGTGAATATCTTGTTTCTGCCCTTCTGCTCAATCTAAATGTGCAAGCTTGTCTCAGCTTTGCTGATTTACGAACTAAGCATACCTTTTTCAGTATACTCCACCTCTTTCTTTTCTGGATGTACCGACTCAGATGCTTTACTCAGAAATAAACCCAATGGGACAAGTTCCAGCTGTTGTTGATGGAAGATATACGCTCTTTGAGAGGTAGATGTTGATTATTTAAGTTTTTGCTTAAATATATTATCTTTTAATGCTTCTCCTGTCCTTGATTACATGTGAATCCTTTCATGGTGGTAACTGAGTCTTCATTTAGGGCAGTGTCACATATCTTTGAATAATTTGTCCTTATAGTAGACTGCCCATTATACTGCTTTTATTAGGTTTTGTTTCATTGATACAATCAGCTCTTTTTGTTCAACTCACAGGCAATGGTTGCCATGTCATGCTGAGAACAACATGTTTCAAAATCATGTTAAGTTGAAAATTTTCATTTTTTTCTGTTTTTCTTTCCCTTTGCACTTATATGAGCATTTGATGTTGCTTTCATTTCTGGGGAACCAACCATGTGGCTGGTCTATAAATAGGTACTAAAGAGAAAATGAAAAGTATCCTAAACTGAAACAAAATATGTTAGGATTAGGTCTATATGGACTCAAATCAGAGACCTTCTCGAAAAAATAGATTAAACTGATTATTATCAAATAATACAAGCTGTTCCAAAGACCCAACATGAGTTTTGTTGCATTGGGTTCTTTCGTCAACTGTCTTAATGATCAGTAAGTCTACCATCATTTATCTTTTAAGGAAAAATAATGAGATGACTCTATGTTCATTAATTGTATTCTAATCCAGGAGCAATACCAAAATGCTTCAATGAAGGGTTACTTTTTTGATACCTTTAACCGGTTGAATTAATCAATCAAATGCTCCTATCCCTTGACTTATGAACAAAACTTGAATCCCATCGGATCCCATCATTCTACATTTGTTTGTTGTTGCAGCACCTTTCTGGTAAGTTGTCATACATCAAAGTGGTATCAGATTTCTTTTCTGGTACCTTGTAATTTATCGCACATCCTGAACTTGATTCATTACATTTTGAATGGCCCTTATGTAGACATGATGGTTTACTATTAAGATATTAAATTTTATAGGCACTTGAAACTCTAGAATAACCCTGGTGTTCTTGAACAAATAAATGCTACAGTAGATATAAGTTTCAGGCCAACTTGAATAGACTCTAAATTCTCAAAGCTAAGGGTAAAATAACTAATAACAATTAAAAGACAAGACCCAACAGGAACATTATGATGTCTTATGAATAAAGAATTTTCTATGGCAGTCGTTTTACTTTCATATGTTTGTTTCATGGTATAATTTCCAAGTCTGAGATCACTGTCATGCTAATTTACCTGTATTATCATATATGCCGCATGAACATCTGTACCTTTCTTACTCAAATTGAATATTCATTGTATTTTAAATTTAATTCTAAATCTTGATAAAGTTTTTTATGTTAAAGTTCATTTTATTTATTCAATTTTGACATATAAACATACCAAATATTTGTCTGCATCCATCTTTCTGGCAAATTGTATCTAATTGACTTATTTTTTGGTCCAGTCATGCCATTTTGAGCTATCTTTCCTGTGCATTTCCAGGCATTCCGGACCATTGGTAATTTATAATGTGTCATTTACATTCCTTTTCTCTGTCGATCAATTGTGTGGGTTTATTTTCATACTATATTTTCTCCGACAACCTGATAGTCTCCATGGGGCCTTAGTTTTATGCTGTTGATAGACAACTAATACATCTGTCTGATGACCTAATAGTTTTCTGAGGCTTAACTCATATGTTGTCAGAAACAACTTAGATACTACAACCTTCATGTGAAGGTCCTGATAGGTCAATTTTCATAAGTACTTATCTCTACTTTTTAAATGTTATAAATGACCATAAATCATTGTCAAGAAAGATAAATAAGCATATGGTACAAAACATTTTTAAGTTGCAATGGCATAACTTGGTTACTATTGGATACTCCAAAATGATTTTTCCTTCACATTTGAGACAAAGAAATATTCAGTAGTAAAAGAATAATTTATCTATCATATCTCTCCTATTTGTTCATATAATGCTGGCAAAAGTTCAACTGGCTAACATTTAACTGCTCGCTCAAGCTACCTTGCTCTGATAATATTAATAAACAAACAATAGGAACAGGAGGAAAAGTGACTTTTGAAGTTATATCTTTATATTCTGTAGGAAAACAATGGTTATACGTTAAGTGGAGTACTTGATACATTGGAAGCAGACATCTATTTGATCCTTTATTAGTGAAAGATGTACTATTCCTTTTTGTTATGATATTAGACCATCGATGTTAGATAGAAATATCACTTATACTTTGTTTGTGTTCTTTATCATGGCCATCTCAAGATAAGTTTTACCTTGTAACTCGTGTTTTATATGGAAGGTATCCTGCTGATCTCTTCACTAGAGCCAAAATTCAGTCCATATTGGATTGGCACCACACCAACCTACGCCGTGGTGCAGGTATGAAAAAGCTCCATCCTCTCATTTCTATTTTCTGAATGAAGAACATGGACATATTAATTCTTATAATGCTAGTTTTCCTGAAGACATCCATGAGAAGAGGTTGAATTTATGTTAAAAAATATCCAAGAAATTAAAAATAAAGAAATACTTAAGGCAAAGGATGTGTTCACTAACTTAAAGAATCTAAGTTGCTGAGAAACTTGAATTCATGTCTTCAGACACAGTTGTGGTTGTGACATCTGATTCACCAACCATCTGAAGATTAAACTAGTGACAGTTGGGAATAACAATGGAAAAAATGATGAGTTTTAGTTGATTTCATGGCACATATCCCTAGAAATGTTGGAGGGACGTTCAGTTTGAGTTTATTGGTTTCATTTAATATAGCAAAGACTTTAAGAATGCTGCCTTCATTTATTGGTTCTTCTCTTCCTTATAAGTTTTATTTCATATAGTAGACAAGGATTCCTAACACCCAGGGTTTGTAATACCGTACGTATTGGTCCACCAGTAGATCGGCACACAAACCGTCTACTACCGGGCGGTATCAGGCATTTGGCCTCGTGTCGGGCGATATAGGGCTATACCGGATGGTAACGTTCGAAATTTCAATCATTACTAACCTATACCAATTGGTATCGATCGATTTCGATCATTATCGACTTGTACCAGCTAGTACTCATCGATTTCGACCGTTATCACCTTGGGCAAAGGAGCTAGAGGAACCAAAGATTGATCCTATCGACCTCCATTTCCACAAAAGATTCAGAGTCAATGTCAGAGTCAATGTTAGAGAACCAAAAGGGTCCTTTACTTGATGAGGCGAGAAATCCTCAATGTCCTTTACGTTTTATCACCGAGGCAATAGAAAAAGAGGCTCTAGTAGGAGAAAAATCCCCCTCGGTCAGAACATGATGGAAGGGGCTAGACAATATTTATTTCTAACTTAAAAACCCTATCCTAACTTTTTTTTTTATTTTTTAGGTATTTTCATAGAGTTTTATGCTTATTTTAGGTATACTGCTCGATACGCCGTATCGTACCATATCGAGCAAAGCTCAGTACACTGGTACGATACGAGATTAAGAACCTTGCTAACACCATAAACCAATGGGCCTTCTTCGTCTTTTTTTTTTCCATCACATCAGAGTTCATTATATTTATGATTTTCTAGTTTGATGAGACTTGACAGCCCGATTGCTTTTTATTATTTGTAGCAACCTTTGTTCTTAACCGTGCCCTGGGACCTGCACTTGGTCTTCCATTAAACCCACAAGCAGCAAATGAAGCTGAAATAATTCTTAGAGCGTCCCTTTCAAAGATAGAGTTGCTTTGGCTAAAAGGAAATGCAAAATTCTTATTGGGAAATTTCCAGCCATCCATTGTAGATCTCAGCCTTGTCTGTGAGATTATGCAATTGGAGGTATGTCACTTGATGCATACTCATTGTGTTTTATGACTATTACATACAGTTATGGAAAAGAAAATATAATTTTATTTAAATCCATGCATTTTCTTATCATATCTTACAAACTACTACAGTATCTGTGGTTTTCAATAATTGTAATTTGCAAAGAGAAAAATAAGCAAATATGAATTAGACTGGATACAATATAGTGGGATAACATGAAGCACATGGATGCAAGATGCTAATCTTTGGAGCTGTCATCCAAATTTTGATACATCATAATAATTTCTGAAGCTATTTAATAGTGCATCCCTTTGCTTCAGGTAGTGGATGAGAAAGATCGCCACAGAATATTGGGGCCTCACCCAAAGATTTTGCAATGGATCGAAAATGTAAAATCTGCTACCAGTCCTCATTTTGAGGAAGTCCATGAGATTCTGTACAAAGTCAAGGCAAGGCTACACAGCAGGCTGGCCAACGCAAAACCTAACGATACTCATCTCAGCATGAAACCCAACCCGAAGCTTTAACTTGATCAAACTGGTGATTTGATGCAGCAGTTTACATTGCAGTGACAGAGCACTAAAACAGTGTTGCTATGTGTGTGTTTATTTTAGATGTTTCCGAAGGATTAAGAACAATCATTGAAGTTGTCTTATACGTGACGCATCATAAAAATAATGATCAAATCCAAGTTGCTGCATATTTCCATACGCTGATTGCGAAAGCTCTAGTACTGTGATATATTTATAGTCGCATGTGAGTAATCTCGTATTTTGATGATGAAACTACTTGATATATGTTTATGATTTAATCTACGTTTTGAGTGACGCAGGATGCTTTGATCAGGATGAGACAATTAAACCAAGAAAATCATGTTGTGCCGGAGGAACATGTCAGAAGATTGGACGTCGGGCCGGTGGATCGGTCGACGTATCGACAGAAGGCTTCGGGCCGTGGAGTCGGGCATCGGGCCCTGATTTCTGCCAAGCAGTTGAACCGCCCAAGCCAGGAGGTGGCATCGCTTGGGCTAAGTCTCCGAGCGAGACTGGGCGGTGCAACCGCCCTAGCCAGGAGGTGGCACCGCCTGGGCTCAGTCTCCGAGTGAGACTGGGCGGTGCAACCTCCCTTAACAAGAGGTGGCACCGCCTGAGCTCGGTCTTCGAGCTCTAGCAGGAGGTGCAATCGCCCCTGACAGAGGTGGCACCGCCTAGAGGCTCAGTCTTCGAGCTCTGTCAGGCGATGCAACCGCCTCAATCAGGAGATGCAATCACTAGATCCCGGAATTCCGGGAATTAATAGTTTTGAGCTCCAAATTCAAACTGGGTTGGGGCCTATAAATACCCCACCCATTCAGCATTGAAAGGGCACTCAACATACACCGAAATCCTGATCTTGTTCTGTGATTTTTAGAGCTCAAAATTGTTGTAAAGGCCAAAAGTTCTTCTCCCTCTTTTCTTCCAAGTTCTGATCCTTAAAGAGAGGAGAGAAAATTCTGTATGGGTTGTCTCCTAAGCCCGTCAAAAGGAGTGAAACTATAAAAGGGTGGTTGGCCTTCGCCTATTGAAGGAAGGCCTCTAGTTGACGTCGGTGACCTCGTCGGTGGAGGAAGCCAAAAGTGGAGTAGGTCAAGATTGACCGAACCACTCTAAATCTCGGTTTGCATTTACTTTGAGCATATTATCTTTACTGCAAACCTCCTCAAAAGCTTATTGCTTTCTGCGCATATATGATTGGGTTTCAAGCTTTGCACTTTCTGAATCGGCGTTTAGACGTAAATCAGTTTTATCGTACGATCATCATATTCCAGTTTGCACTTACGTTTTGATTTCAATCATAACTGCAAATTGCCTTTATATCCTTGTTTTAACTGCATCTCGCTTAATCAAAAGTTAAAGTGATTTACGAATCGGTTTTCTTACCGAAATCACTATTATTGAACGAACGCGATTTTTATCGTAGAAGGTTTTTCGCTGCACTAATTCACCCCCCCCTCTTAGTGCTTTTGATCCTAACAATTGGTATCAGAGCTTAATATTTCTCATTTCAGATTTACACCCGAGAGAAATGGCTCTTCATGGCTTTCAAGAGGGCTTATCGATTGTTCGTTCACCGTTGTTTAACGGATTGGACTACACTTATTGGAAAACTCGAATGAGAGTTTTCTTGATTTCTATGAATTTGGATTTATGGAATATCGTTGAAAACGGTTTTCAACTTCCCTCTAAACCGATGAACGAATGGTCGGGTTTTGAGAAGAAGTATTTTTCTTTAAACGTAAAGGCTATGAATGCCTTATTTTGCGCTTTGGACAAAAATGAGTTCAATCGGATTTCTACGTACGAAACGGCTTTTAACATTTGACGAACACTTGAAATCATGCACAAGGGAACTAGTAGAGTCAAAGACTCGAAAGTTAACATTTTATTACATGATTTTGAGCTTTTTCGAATGCAACCAAGCGAGACTATAGGCGACATGTACACCCGTTTCACGGATGTCGTCAATAGTTTAAGAGCTCTTGGAAAATGTTTTTCGGATTTTGAACTCGTAAACAAGATTTTGCGTTCTCTTTCTAAGAAGTGGGATTCAAAAGTAACTACAATACAAGAAGCTAAAAACCTAAACAACTTACTACTTGAAGAACTAATTGGTTCATTAATGACATATGAAATGGTGCACAATACACATGATGAACAAAATCACCTTCCAAAGAACAGGAAGGATTTGGAACTCCGGACAAATGAATACCACTTGAGTGATGACTCAAGTGATGAGGACAATGATGAACTTGAACTTCGATTACTAAATCTTAATAAGTTTATTAAACAAAAATCTAAAATAAATAATAAACTTTAACGAAGGAAGAGGCCAAAGAAGAAGAACACAAAGTGGGATGAATCGAGCTCCTCCCAAGACGAGGAGAAAATCAAGAAAGACGAGGTGGAAAACTACACCTTAATCGCTTTGAATGATGAGGTAATCGAAATCCCCCTAATTTATTTTGAAATTACTTGATGCTTTCATGATGTATTTTCTTTTTTAGTTTAGAATTAATTTTCTTAAAAATTACATGTTTTAAAAAATTATGACCATGCTAAGTAATTTCAAAAATGATAATATTGCATATTTTATGATAAACAAATAAAATGATCTTGATTGAAAATATGAAATCATGGTTAAGAAATAATAATGTGTATTACGTTGATTTCTATTGTTATTTCTTGATTTTGATTAATGCATATTTGCTGCTTCTTCGGATCGACTTTGCAAGCAGTGGGATGTTCTTCCTCGATATCAACTCTCCGCTGGCCATCGTTGAAATCGTTATTGTCTGTCTTCTACCTACTACTTTTGGATGCTTCCCCTCTGCTTCATTTCATCCTCCAAGCAGCACAATGTTGTTTTTGTTCTTTCCAAGTGAATGTTGCTGCTGCTGTTCTTTTTTTTACCCATGACTGCATCACACGCACTGCAATCTGATGCTTGACATGAGAGTGGTGCCTAAGAGGGAGTAAACGCCCGAAAGGAAGTAGGCATCGAGTGGACCTACAGCGAAAAGGAGACCATTAACGTATTTTGGTACTACTTTTCTAGACTTGTATGTTTGCTGCCATCTTGCATGAGACACTTCGACATGGTGTCACAACCTTAGCTAGTTTTGCCTAAGGCGTGCGGCACCCTCGCGCGTCCGTCCGCAAAGGTCAGCCTCCCCGAAGTCTCCCATTGTCCCTTAGGACCAACAAAAGAGAAAACGGGTTAAAGAGAACGCCTCAATCGGGATCCACAAGCAAACATGTCCGAAAAACACTTCATAGACAATACAAATTACAAACAGACTTTACAAGCTCTGAATAGTTGCACAACAAAGGGTAAAATGATCCATTACAGACCGAAAAGCTCTCGCTCGTGTCCACTTGACACAACCTTTATTTACAAGCCTAAAAAGGCCACCAACCCAACTAACATGGGACTATTTAGCCTTCGGCCGCCCCTCTATCTACTGTACAAGGCATGAACATGCCAAAAGACAACGGATAGACATAAGCATTACATCCAACATCTTGTTTAGAAGTTTGTCCGTTACATTCTCCCCCACTAATCCCTTCGACGTCCTCGTCGAAGCCTTTGTGAACACTGCAACTCTTCGCCTTTGCTGAGTCTTCAATCTTCTGCTCCAGCTGCAATGCGCCTCCTGGCTCCCAGCTGCTCTCCGCTGCTGTTTCTGAGTAGTCGAACCTTTGATCCGCCATGCTGCTTCAACTCGCCAATGACTCTGACTCTGGTGTGGGGTTGGCTGAGTTGTATTGATCCTCGTTGATTCCTGCGGATCCACCAAATGAAGGAAAAGACCATCCTTACTGCGCCAGTCTCTCAAAATTTCCCCATACTGCTTGAACTGGGTGGATGCTTGTTGGAGCTTTAACGAGCATCGCCTCGCAAACTTCCGAAGTTTTGGGTCATTCCTCCACAAAATCTGCTCATTGACTCTTCTTTCAGTTAGTTGTCACATCCAAGTAGGTTCGCATCACTTCCGCTTTCGATTGGCATTTCGTAGGGAAATGAGGCGGACAATCTACTCTCAGTAGCACTGATCACCGTTGGTGAGGATTTGACAACTATTGTCTTCCATTATCTTCGAAGGGTCTTTGAACTTGTGCAGCGCTCCTCTGCTGGATAGATAAGAGAATTGGGGTACTCAGTTTCGCCCATTCTCTTAAGAGTTGAGAAGGCAAAAGTTACTTGACTTCGCCCGCCTCCTCGAGGTTGTACTTCATGCATCGAGCTGGTTACTGGCCTTCGCCTGCTCTTTGCTCACACTTTTGAAGCACTTGAAGTGTTTGCACTCCTTGCATTGAGTTAGCTACTGTGATTCACCTTCTCAAAGCCATTGAACTTCTGGAATGCAGGAAGTTTTCACCCCAACTTGGAGTAATTCTCTGATAGATGAGGTCGCCTCTGGGATTGTACCGTCTTCTCCATCAACCCTGCCGCCTACTCCACTGAGTAGCAAAGGTACAACACCGTGTACTGCTTGCTTCGTTCCTTGGTCGTGCACTCTTGCATGACCCGAAGTCCTTCACTTATGGCTATCTTGATGAGAAACTTGTTGACACCGGTCTTACGAAGTTTCTTGGCCTCTGCCCTTCAGCCTTGTCTCGGTACTTGGAGATTGCCTCTGCATGCTCCACCTCCTCGGCCCCTTTCACGACCAAGCGCTCTCCCCCCATGAGAGCAAGGGATCAATGACTTGCACGGAAGTCCCGCCTCTGCGGTACCATGGAGCTGCCATGCCCATGGCCCTACTATCCGTCGCCTCGCCTCTGTATCCCTTTTCTTCACAATCAGTAGAGATGTCTCCGTGGCACTCCTCTGAGTCCACCTCCATTCTAACTGATGCTTGATTTTGGGTAGCTAAGTCCCTCTGGACTCGTCGTCGCTTCCTCGCCCCTTTCGACCCCCTGCTTCAACACCACTGTGTTCTCCAAGCAGTCTGTTTGGTCGATGGAAAGACAGACTGCAACTCCCATGCATGGCCTCTGCCATCACGTTGTAGAGTTTGCAGCGATTATGTTCTCCTTAGCTTCCTTGGTAGCAACGTTCGCTTACTCGACCTTGTCCTCTGACTTGTCGGGCTCCCTTAAGCGAATATGAGCTCTGGAGCAGTCCAACTCTCCAGCTGCTTCGATCATACCTCTGTATGGTTAAGTCCCTCCCATGGAACTCACTGGTACTTGCATTCGAACTTTTCCCTTGGTGGAACACAGCCCCCATATGCTGATGACCAAGGCTTTCATCCGATGCAAAATTCGATGCACGCCCGGAAGACCCGCCTCTGCGGTACCATGGCCTTCACTCCTTGAATCCATAGCCCTTCTTGCCGTCGTGTTGTTCACCGAAGTGGAGCTTCCAGTAGCTCCCGATCATACCTCCATATGATCTCATCCCTCACGGGAACAATGTCGTGTGCGTCGCATTGCCACAAACTGTTCCACCACGATCCGCTGCACCATGTCGCCTCCTGGTGACATCTCCATTGCATTCTGATCCTTGTGGAATAAACTCGAATTGTGAACCCTCCATGTGTGGCCTCTGCCAATACATCGCAGGGTCTCCTCCCCTTTCGAATTTGTTCGCTCCTTTGGCAATCGACCTTCATCCACCCACTCTTGGGTCACACCTATATGAAGCACCGCTCTAGGACAGTCCGTCGCCTAGTAGCTCCCGAAGTCCACCGACTTCACTATAGTTTGTGCACCATTGTCTGGATCCTGGGCCTCTGCCCCTACCAGCACAATCTCCGTTGTGCACTGCTTCCTTCATGGCAACTTGAATGGCAACACTGTGGCATATTCTTCAAGAGTAGCCGCCTCTGCGTCCTCTTGCCCCGTGCTAAGGCCTCCTGAACCCAACTTCGCCTCCGCAAATTGAGTCGCCTTAGTTCCTCCATCAAATGCTCCTCCGAGATAAGGTGCATGTGCCCAGAAGCTCCCTTCGTCTTTGGCACCATGCAAGATGAGTCCGCTCCGTCTGAATGAAGGACCCATGGAACAACATGATCCTACCCTTGCCTCTGCAAGAGTTCATGTCTTTGACCTCTGTCTAAGGAAAGCACTGTGCTTCTGCTCCATGTTCCAACTTCTCTGCTGGCTCCCTTCATGCGGCTTGGGTACTTCGCCAAGTTACACCCAAGTTGCTCCGCTCCTCGTTTTTGCATTGAGTCGATGGTGGCCCTCGCGCCCTCCATTCCACGGGTCAGCCCTCCCTTGAGTCCGATCTCCATATCGACTCTAAGTGTGCCTTCATTTAAGTTGCTTCAGGTTGCTCCCCCACTTGATCTCGCAATGCATCCACCAATGCATTCTCTCGAGCGAGATCATGCGACAACTCCTCGCCGCTTGCTCAGTCCATCGAGCTTCGTGAAGTTGTTGTTTGTGAGGTACTCCTCCTCAACATGTGAAGTCCGTCTCACATGATTCTCCCTCTGGAGTGCCGAGACTTATCCCTCCTAGATAACTGTCCCATTGGAGCAACATCTCTCTTCGTTTCGGAGACCACCATCCCCTTGGACTACTCTGATCTGCTGAACAAGCTGTGCATTGCTCTGCCTCTTGCAAACGCACTTGCTAGATTGCGCCTCCACGTCAATACAGCCACCACCGCACCCCTCAAGGCCTAGCAACATGCAAAACTCGTTGCACACTTCAGCCTCCTCCGAACGTATCCTTCACATGACGAAGAGAAAGTTTCAATGCTCCATGGCGCCGAGTCTCGGTCGCCTTGGGATGGCCACGAACATTCCATCGTCCGCATACAAGCCCATGCATGAGTACCAAATTCTTCGAGTTAGCAATTCCCCTCACCTCTGTGAGCTTTGCATAACTCTTTTGGTCGTTGAACAACTCATTCCACCTTGGATGGTCTCATTCTTGCCAAGCGCCTCGCTTGCCTAGAGCACCATCAAGTATAGTTGTCAACGTTGAGCCGTAGCTCAAACTCAGCCATCCCAACCTTTGTGCGTTCCGCATTCTTCCAAGCTTGCCTGTTCTCGTGGTGCCTCTTGCGCGAAGGGTTAGCCATTCCTCAAAATGCCAATGTTAGATGCCCGCTCCTCTGAGCGACTCTTTTCCCTACATCTCCATGCCCGTTTTCCCTCAAACAGTCGCGCGTGTGCTGACTGCCCTCAACGCAGCCCCGCTAGGTCCCCCACATTTGCATGTCAAGTGTTTCTATGAGTGCTTGTCCCGGCTCTGATACCATATTGTCACGACCTTAGCTGGTTTTGCCTAATGCGTGCGGCACCCTCGCGCGTCCGTCCGCAAAGGTCAGCCTCCCCGAAGTCTCTCATTGTCCCTTAGGACCAACAAAAGAGAGAACGGGTTAAAGAGAACGCCTCAATCGGGATCCACAAGCAAACATGTCCGAAAAACACTTCATAGACAATACAAATTACAAACAGACTTTACAAGCTCTGAATAGTTGCACAACAAAGGGTAAAATGGTCCATTACAGACCGAAAATCTCTCGCTCATGTCCACTTGACACAACCTTTATTTACAAGCCTAAAAAAGCCATCAACCCAACTAACATGGGACTATTTAGCCTTCGGTCGCCCCTCTATCTACTGTACAAGGCATGAACATGCCAAAAGACAACGGACAGACATAAGCATTACATCCAACATCTTGTTTAGAAGTTTGTCCGTTACAATGGGGTCGAGGATTGCAGTAAGCTACCAATTTGACAGCAACAAAGCATGCAAGGAGATACTGAATACAATGGCCAAGTGTGCATCGTACAACGAACAGCAAAAGGTAATTATTAGTTCAAACATTTATGTCAAATCTTATTTTAAGCACTACAATTATAGGAACCCAAATAGCATTCGGCAAACATTTTAGGCAAAGAAACTCCTTGATCTTGATGATTAGCAGTCATCTTGTGATGCCTGTGAATGTGATCCCGCAATAACAGATTCCAGTTTCTGCTAGTACATAATAAGAAAAGGTAATATAAGCATCAAAGGTTTGGGTATCAAATAATGTAATTAAATATGTTGCGATCTAAAGAAAGGGTAAAAAACAAACTAAGCTGAAAAAAAAGGAAGTTCTTACTTTCACAGATCGCTTGACTTCTTCAATTTTATGTAGCAACAAGTCACCAGGCACTACGCCTCCGGCCTCGAAAAGAGGGCGTCTTGGTGAAGCCTTGACCTGTGAATTTTTTAATTCCATAGTATTTTCGGGATTCTATAATGAAATAAACATATATTACTTCATGCATGGGAATGGATTGTGGAAATCATATGTACTACCAGTATACCACCAGACTTTGCCATTAGAAGAGAAAAAAAGGGTGTGGTTGGTACTAACAGGTGAAGGATCCTCTAGTCATGAAATCAAAGAGGCCAAAATTTCGTTTGGTCATGAATTGACTCGCAACAATCATGCAACACTGGACATATGATTTTTCTCGAGAGAATGTGCAATTAACTTGAATGTCAAACATCATATCTTGATTTCCGTTATCACAAGATCTCTAATCCACATTACTTGTATACCTGTTCTATCTGATCTAAATTAAAAAAAAAAAATAACTTTGCATTGCATAAAAAGCACAAAATGTTCACTCCTAACAGTGCCAATGTAATAATAACCAGACAGGAAATTCCAACATTATAGGACAAATCCAGATCTTTAACTATGATAAAGAAATAATATCATGACCAAGGTGGCAATGGATCCCAAAATCCAAATTGGACATGCAATTTTGGGTATGGATCCTCAACTTAAAACAAATAAATTATCCGGTTGAGACTTGAATACTAGGCATCTTCATCCTGATAACCCCCTATCTAATATTGAATGAAAATTGAAAGAAAAATAACTATAGTTATTTATGCTCCAAAAGGCTAGTCATGCTCTACATCAAATTGTTTGCTCTTATAAGCTTTTAGTACAGAGACAGCAAATAATCCACTTTGGCATTAGACCATCTTTTATAAAAGAACATCTAAAATTGATTAGACACAGATGGAGAAAAACATGATAGTGACACCAAGGTCAACCTTCAATGTCACACTATATTCAGTTAAAAAAAAGGTATATAAGGAGAAAGAACCAAAAGCACAGTTGAAGAAGCATGACAGAAAACAATTTGAATTACTAAAGGTGGTGACGAGCTATAATCTGAAAACTAACCCTCATGCTGGGAGATTGCCATCTAGTTGGAGGTGGAATATCAGCCAATGATCTCAAACTAGTCGGTGTGGACATTCCTTCCCCAGGCAGTATGGCAGACTTCCTATTACCAACTTTTCGAATACTCTTTGTAGATTCTATAATAATAACCTACACAATTGCAATTATATATTGGAAAAGCTGAGCCCATAAGAATATCCAAGAATGCATCATATTACTATTAATGAACTGGCAAAATCTATAGTCATGAGACTCAGAAGTTAGAACATTGCAAAAGGCCCAAAGAGTGTAACTACTAAATGAACTGGAAAAATCAATAGTCAATCACTGTTCCAGAAAACTTAATCCAGAAATGCACTACAAAGATGCATTTGCAAACATATTGTGAACTGAACAAATGGTTTATACCTGGATAGACTAGAAGCGTCATATATAGTTGTCTATCTGTTGATGTTAAACTAAGTTTCAGAACAAAACAAGTCTTATTTGCTTAGACCAACCTCAATATACTTCTATCCTAGGTCACTTCCATAAGCCAGCAAAAGTAGCATCTACAGAAACATCATGAACCACAGGCATGAGAGAGCACAATTTTACATCGTTGGGTGAAATCTGTTCAGCTATGACTCCTCAACAAAAAAGAATGATAACACTTTATATTACTATCAGACTGCCATAACTTGGTCTAGCAAAGTACCTCCCTCCCAATAATATAATAGCAACACGAGATGCAGTGAGAGCAATCAAAAAGCATGTAAAACCTGAAAATAGGATTTTTTCCCGTACCGTATATTTAAAACCATGGTCTACAGTACCGAATTGTAACGCCCGGTATGGGCGGTACATACCGGTCCGACAGGTTGCCGGTACGCGGACTGCCTGTTACCGGTACGAGTGTACTGTAGTATTGTAGCAGTGCACTATAATACTGTAGCAGTGCTACAGTACTCGGCACACCTGAGTATACCACTCGGAACACCTGGGTGTACCGCTCGGTATACCGTACCGTACCGGTACCGAGCCCAGGTCGAAACACCGGTACGGTATTGCGAACCTTGTTTAAAACATCAAAGTTTTCTATGCAACACATATAATCAAAGGTAGCTGCTCTCTGCGAGCTGTCACAACATGCAATTACTTAGGTTGGCTATCTAGAAAACCATGGCTCAACAAATGATGCTGCCTAATAATTGAAATGCTCACATTCCAATGAATTACAAATCAGTTATCTTCAAATTTCCATCTATGATGTGTGGTCTTTGGACCAGTTATTATGCATTATCACTTGCATAACACCACTGTGAACAATATAAGAAGGCAATGTCAAAAAATGATGAATGTTTGACAACCATCATGAGCAATCAGAGCACCAATCAATCCTTTAAAAACCTTGCTCTCTGGGACCAGATCTCAGTCCACACAATATTTTTAGGATAACTCCTGCAACTCGGTCTTAAAAGTTCCCTCAAAAATGCAGGATCCAACATGGCCAATAATGGTCTGCATGGTGAAGACTAAACTTTCACAAACACAAAGAAACTGCCAGGCTCATAAATGCTCTGAACAACACATCAATTCTATCACTGAAATTTAACGCAAAAACATGCAGGTAAAGGTGTTCTGCAAGATATGGCCTTTCTATAAACAGAAACTATTAGTTTATAGTCTATGGTTATAGTCTATGGTTGTTATGGAAGGCTAGGAATGATAGTTGTATCTAGAGGTGAAATGCAACCCCAACTCCATTATTTATAGGACTATTGCATGGGTGGCGGATAAAAACATCCCCAAATACCTAAAGGAAATTTAAATGATAGAACTCAATCCTAATGAAATGAAACAGAACTCTGGGCTGGATAAAATTGAACACTGATGGAGCATTTGATGTGTCTGGACAGGTTGGAGGAGCTGGTTTCTTATTGAGAAATAGTGAAAGTGATTGCCTACTTGCTGGGGACAAATTTATTGCTGAAGGAGGACCATATTTGAATGAACTACTGGCAATCAAGGATCGTGTTAAGGTTGCAATAGCTGAGAGAACACAAAGAATACAGATTGAAACAGATGCTGAATTGCATAGCTAAAATCCTGAAAATGAAAGAGCAGCCCACTTGGTTTTTGACTAACTTAGTTAATAATTTTTTTTTTTTGAACTGACACATTTTCAGTGAATCATGTTTTTAGAGAGGCTAATTATTGTGCTCATTGACTGGCTTCTCATTCTAAATTTTGTAAGGACATTTTATGGATCTTTCCATTACCTTGTCAGCTTATGGCTATTTTGAGCTCAGATGAACTGAGTACTAGGTGTATCAGACTTTTCTCGAAAAAAAATGGGTGTTCTGCAAGAAGCAATCAACACCATGCCGATGTATATAAAAAAGCACCACACTGAGTTGACCATGAGATTGCAATATGCTATCCATATGATGCCCTCCTGGCGATACCAAATGGTAAGTTCCATGGTGAAAATAAATCCACAACAGAAATTATTTAAAGTTGTAATCTAATCACATTTTATAAGTATATGATAATTGTGGTTCACAACTAATAAAACAGGCATCCATATGATCCTCAATGTCATCAAAATGGTCTATTTTTGCCACTTCAAAACATGTTATCCGTATACGCCCATATATATCTATGTTTGATATACTCCTTGTCGTAATTTAATCATGTAATAAAACCATTACTTTCCCATCTAACAATTATATTATTCTCCAATCGTACTCATAAAATAATTGGAGTCAGATTATGGATATTTCTTGTTAGATTAACAAACATCCTAGACATGGCCAATTACCCATTATCAGGAAATTTTGGCGAAGCTGTTTAGTCTAACAAATACCTTTCTTAGGAGTCCTGGGTTGGAGACACCTTGGAACTGTAGTTCATCCACTGGTGCAGCTTTTCCATAAGCTACACTTTCAATCCTAAAAGTATGTATTCCGTAATTAGATTGCAAACAGCCTATAAGCATTACAAAAAGAAACCATCAGCTAATGACTTTCAGAAGCTATCACATAATTTTAGATGCATACTGAGGTCTAAAAAATTGACAATTGATGAAATTCAACACAGAAGAACATGAAAGATGATAAATGAGAAAGACAAGAAACATCCTCAAATTTTTCATGGCCTGATAACTGGAAGATAAATTAAATAGCCAAAATGTGAAATATCATCTTAACAGCTGTATTAAGAGGTTAAAAGCTTTAGGAGAAACTTCATATTCATTTCAAAAATGAAAACATCACAGAAAAATAAAATGGGAACTCAGAGATCTTTTATAGAATCACAATTTAGAAAGAATTACAAAACTCAGCATGCCAAATTGTTCCCTCTCAGAAATTACAAGTTCATTTCAGAATTCTGCATATTGGATCCATGCCACATTCGTTAGAAGTTGTTTAGACAACTTTCTCATGGCATTCCAGTTAAAAGTTCATGCATGCTACTTCAAAATGCAAGGTGAACTGGCTTTGATGGCAATCAGAAAGCTCAGTGATGCATCAATTTTCATTAATAGGTTATGACGTAACAACAATAACTAAAAAATAAACACGGATCATGGAAAGCAGATCCAACAGCCAAGGCATTAAAAATTTGAAGAAAAATTATGAAAGGAATAATGAGAAGAAAGGCAAACCACAAAAGAACCTGATCGCAACAATCAACTAGAATATGGAAGATCTCGTTCATGATTTATGAGATGTCACAGATTAAAATCACAAAATTCAAAATAAAAACAGAGTTCGAGCTGCATTGAGTATTAGATTGCAAGAATGATGACAATCCTAATTCCTAAGACAATTGACAGGTCAAGTGGGGCTGCACAAAATTTGAGCGAGTAGGAAACAAACAACTATAATCAATAATATAGGTATAGACCTAGATTAAGTCAATTCATAGAAATATCCTCTGGAAGGATAATATAAATATATTATATTAGCCACAATTAGATGAGAAGAGAAGTCATCGGTTGAAATTTAACAGCTCCTGTTGTTAGAGACGTTAAGCTCTCACAAAGCTCTGAATTGTGTTATCATATGCTGATTCAAATTTAGAATGGCCTAATGACATGCTTGTAAAGTCTGAAATCCTTTCATATATTTCATGCATATAATTTGTAGCACATTGATTATGGACAAATGTGCGAAGTTTCCTTGAAAGCAAACTTAAACATAAATATGACACAAACATCAACAAACAACATACTCCATGAAGAAACTGGACAATAAGATAATTGACCTGGTCAAAAGATGTACCTTGCTCAATTATGATGTCAATAACTAGATGAAGGGGGATGCGCTTCTCGATTTTAGTCAAGCCTAAAAATGGTAAAAAAGATGGCCTAGTAGCCTGAAAATCATTGAATGTTATGTCATGGATTCAGAACAAAATGAATATGAAGAAGTGGTTAGGAACATTTTTAGTACCTTGTAAACTATCATGTCGGATGTGACGTAAAGTCTGCGTGAAGAAATATCTTTCTGAAGCACATATCTTCTAACTGGCAGATATAGGAGCATGATAATACCAACTCCCCAGGCCAAAACAAGCAACAGTGAAATTAGAACCCATATAATTGTATCATACTGCACATGGTTTTTAGCAAGCTCCTCAAATGAGGCTGCAAACAACACCTTTCCAGAAAGCTCTTCCTCATCACCAACCTCGGACACAGGATCTTCCAATAAAAGCTCATCAGATTCACTTCTTTCATGTAAACCAATAGCATGACCGGACAACATCCCTATGAGTTTTTTGAAATGAGTCACCAAGGGGAAGTTCATATGATGCTTACTGGTTTGACATTTGTTCTCTCGGTAATGTCAGCAACAAAGAAATAAGGTGTCTAATCATAATAAAGATGCATGAGCAAATTGTGTCAGTAATTGAGAGCAAACATTTCAATATTTGCATTCACGGATGAGATGGTAAAAATGAACTGGAGTCATCACAAACAAGAATCAAACAAGACTCAAAAAGATTCCTTGAACCATGGGAGGGAAAGGGACCATTTCCTACTAGTTACAAGTCTCCTGTATATGCCATCATATGGGAGTTTCAAAAAGGAAAAATATTTGCCTACACTAGTTCTTAATATTGCAGATCCCTTCCTCAAACTTATATTAATTAAAAAGAAACCAGTGTAGATGTTCCTTATGTGACGGAAACACTCGGCAAATATGAATTATCGGGCAGGGGAAAACTAAAAACTGCATGATTTCCTCATAAAGAAACATAAATGATAAGGCCTCCAGATATACTTTGGCATAGCTCTTCTTCGTCTCTTTTGCTAAGCTCCATCTAGTTCCTTTTTATTACTTTTCCCTTACAAATTAATAATGACAATTGTCAAACAGAAAAATAATCCCAAATTAAAACCAATGGACTCAACAGCATAAGTCATCTCTAACTCACAAACTTCTTAATACGTGTAAGAAAGTTTGGCGATATGGTAAACGCCTCTCCATGGAATCTTCTACAAGTACGCCTCAAAATAAACGATTTACATGAGTATACGATATACTTCGATTTACATGAGTATATCGATTAAAATAAACGATATACTTCGGCATAGCTCTTCTTCGTCTCTTTTACTAAGCTCCATCTAATTCCTATTTATTACTTTTTGCTTACAAATTAATCATGACAATTGTCAAACAATAAAAAAATCCCAAATTAAAAACAATGGACTCAGCAGCATAAGTCATCTCTAACTCACAAACTTCTTAATACGTGTAAGAAAGTTTGGCGATATGGTAAACGCCTCTCCATGGAATCTTCTATAAGTACGCCTCAAAATAAACGATTTACATGAGTATACGATATACTTCGATTTACATGAGTATATCGATTAAAATAAACGATATACTTCGGCATAGCTCTTCTTCGTCTCTTTTGCTAAGCTCCATCTAATTCCTTTTGATTACTTTTTGCTTACAAATTAATCATGACAATTGTCAAACAATAAAACAATCCCAAATTAAAAACAATGGACTCAGCAGCATAAGTCATCTCTAACTCACAAACTTCTTAATACGTGTAAGAAAGTTTGGCGATATGGTAAACGCCTCTCCATGGAATCTTCTACAAGTACACCTCAAAATAAACGATTTACATGAGTATACGATATACTTCGATTTACATGAGTATATCGATTAAAATAAACAATATACTTCGGCATAGCTCTTCTTCGTCTCTTTTGCTAAGCTCCATCTAATTCCTTTTGATTACTTTTTGCTTACAAATTAATCATGACAATTGTCAAACAATAAAACAATCCCAAATTAAAAACAATGGACTCAGCAGCATAAGTCATCTCTAACTCACAAACTTCTTAATACGTGTAAGAAAGTTTGGCGATATGGTAAACGCCTCTCCATGGAATCTTCTACAAGTACGCCTCAAAATAAACGATTTACATGAGTATACGATATACTTCGATTTACATGAGTATATCGATTAAAATAAACGATATACTTCGGCATAGCTCTTCTTCGTCTCTTTTGCTAAGCTCCATCTAATTCCTTTTGATTACTTTTTGCTTACAAATTAATCATGACAATTGTCAAACAATAAAACAATCCCAAATTAAAAACAATGGACTCAGCAGCATAAGTCATCTCTAACTCACAAACTTCTTAATACGTGTAAGAAAGTTTGGCGATATGGTAAACGCCTCTCCATGGAATCTTCTACAAGTACACCTCAAAATAAACGATTTACATGAGTATACGATATACTTCGATTTACATGAGTATATCGATTAAAATAAACGATATACTTCGGCATAGCTCTTCTTCGTCTCTTTTGCTAAGCTCCATCTAATTCCTTTTGATTACTTTTTGCTTACAAATTAATCATGACAATTGTCAAACAATAAAAAAATCCCAAATTAAAAACAATGGACTCAGCAGCATAAGTCATCTCTAACTCACAAACTTCTTAATACGTGTAAGAAAGTTTGGCGATATGGTAAATGCCTCTCCATGGAATCTTCTACAAGTACGCCTCAAAATAAACGATTTACATGAGTATACGATATACTTCGATTTACATGAGTATATCGATTAAAATAAACGATATACTTCGGCATAGCTCTTCTTCGTCTCTTTTGCTAAGCTCCATCTAATTCCTTTTTATTACTTTTTGCTTACAAATTAATCATGACAATTGTCAAACAATAAAAAAATCCCAAATTAAAAACAATGGACTCAGCAGCATAAGTCATCTCTAACTCACAAACTTCTTAATACGTGTAAGAAAGTTTGGCGATATGGTAAACGCCTCTCCATGGAATCTTCTACAAGTACGCCTCAAAATAAACGATTTACATGAGTATACGATATACTTCGATTTACATGAGTATATCGATTAAAATAAACGATATACTTTGGCATAGCTCTTCTTCGTCTCTTTTGCTAAGCTCCATCTAATTCCTTTTGATTACTTTTTGCTTACAAATTAATCATGACAATTGTCAAACAATAAAACAATCCCAAATTAAAAACAATGGACTCAGCAGCATAAGTCATCTCTAACTCACAAACTTCTTAATACGTGTAAGAAAGTTTGGCGATATGGTAAACGCCTCTCCATGGAATCTCGTACAATTACAACACATAATAAACGATTTACATGAGTATATAGTCATCCTTTAGAACATTTACTCCAGAATTTGCGATTCCTGAGATTATAAGACATTCCCTAACACGTGTGAAAATCATTCCTCAGGAAAGCAATAAAGAAGTGCATAATGACTGGTTAATCATCCCAATCACAACAATGCACCTTAAAGAACTTCATGATCGCTAACGCTATTAGTCTCCACAAATTAAAATCAAGAAATATGCATAGCTTCTCACACGGCATAAAATAACCTATCTTTGTTGACCTTTCGAGGCCAAGAAAATCCCATCTTCCCGCGTACGACGCCGACAAGCCCTTTTCGATGCTCTCGACGGCAACTTAACATATTATCGAATTACAAAGCAACCGATTAACTATTTAGGGACCAAAAATGATGTTGTAAACGGGAACTGTACGAAACAAAACAAGGAAAAGTCCATGCGATTACGCAAGTCATCGGCCAAAACAAAAGCGCAATAGAGAAAGGAATGACGAAGAAAGAATCACCTGCGATCGGTCGCAAATTCGTCTAAGATGCTGTCACGGAGGCGAGATTTAGGGACGGGGACTGCGAAAGGGAACGGCCGGACCTCGAAGCTTTCCCTCTCTTCGCGGGTGCGTGGCTTGGAAATTGGCCGTAGAAGCCGGCCGGGCTAGCGTGAGCGATTTGGGCCGAGTTCGAGTGTAACTGTGATTAATTTGAGCCCATTTTCGTGAGTATTTTGGGCCGAGTTGAAGTGAAACTGTAGATTTAAACGTAATTTTGGCAAAATTGATTTGAACCTATTTCAGAAGACAACAAAGAAGAGGTGCTGCTTATACAAGCTCTGCTTTACTTCGAAGAGCATGGGGGGAAGCAGTAAAGATGGGATTTGATGCTATGATCATCTATTTAAGTCCTTACTTGGTTGACATGTTTGAGAGAAAACAATAATAATAATAATAATAATTAAAGAATGATACATAACAAATATTTTGTGATGCTCAGAAATTTAAATATAATCTACTATAACTTGACTCGATAAATTACTGAGCAATGAATTTAATAAATTATTTTTTATTTAAATGGTTCAGATAATTTATTAAATGATTAGGTTCGAGCTTCCTTTGCAAATAATATTTAACTAAAATATATCTATTTGTGATGATAAATTATTAATATCATGTGAGATTTATTATGAAATAGATAAGCCTAATTTTAGTTCGACTCATCCGATTATTTGGGATTAAAAAGTTTATGCTATTAGGCAGAACACATTATGGATAGAGAGAGCAACATTAGAATGTGATACTTGTCTGATCATGATGTTTGATATTTTATTATAATATTTCATATATATATATATATATATATATATACAAAACTCTTATTGGCCCTTCCTATGCTATATCTACAACTCCCTCCTTTCCCCGTTGCGCCTCCACCTCCTCCCTCCTCCCTCCTCCATAAACTTATCATGCTCTCTTTGCCCCCATGTAAAGACTGTCGTTGACTCCACTAAGCCGAGGTGTTTCCTCGATGCACTCCCCTCTCATGTTGCTCGCTTCATGTTTTCATGGCTTGCACCATTCAGTTCTATGACTAGACTGAGCGACGTGTGTAGGTCTTCCTCAAGGATGATGTCAACTTGGCAACTCGCTCCAAGTCATAGATGCAGATTCCAACAGATCTGGAGCATAGGTACGTCGTCATGCTGTTGTGTCTTGGCATCGCAGCATTGCTCACAGCCTCTCCTCTCTCCTATTATTTCCATGATCAGAAGAGAGAACTTGTGGTAGTAGAGAGGTACGTAGACCTAACTATGGCTTCCAGAAAATTTGTGTCCTCGCATTACATGATGATGCAAAAGTGAAGGAGGGGACATCTTCTACATATGGTTACAAGGTTTGCATTGGTGACCAACCCACCTGCAATTACTTAACCCCCCCAGCATGACTGACTACACCAGTTGGAACATTCCAACCATGGTATTGGTTATTAGAGAGCAACTACGTTAATCTAATGGGGAAGCCTAAGAAATTTTCATTATATCTTTTGGAGGTAAAATCATTTAATATAGAGGTCACAAAATGGACTTTTTTTGGGACTTAAAGTTACGGTGGATTTACTAATTGCTTAGAACTCAGGTAAATATTTTCTATTATTTGGTAAAGTTTAAATGTTATTTAAATATAAAAATTGGATGAGCATATGTTTTCTGTTGGACTGATTGAATATCATGATATGTTACCATTTATTTGTTTTCTTGCAATTACCTAACCTTAATATCTTTTATCATATTGATTGTGTCATGTCATGTTATTTATTTAAACTTTTTTTTTTTTCATCCATACATATTGCATATATGAATTTATTTATCATTCTTGAAAGGTCCATTTTTTTATATAATTATTTGACATGCAATATATTTATATTTTTAAGTTGGTTTCCAGTGATTCATTATACCCTATTGCAAGAATTTGTATATCTTCAGATAAGTGAAGGGATGATGTTTAAGTCCATAAGTAGGAAGACAATAATGAGATAATATGAGTGATACTCAATAATAGTTTTGTAGGACAAATTAAAGAGAAAGTATATTATTAGATAATTATCAAGATTAATGTACTATCGAACCGCAAGAAATACACATTTGGATGATAAAATTTAGGAACTAAAATTGAATCACATAGGATCAATTTTGGTTCAAACTATCATTTTTTTTACTTTTTAATTAAAAATAATTTACAACATGATAAAATTCATTATTTTATTTTGAAGATTTGAAAAATGGATGTATGATGAATCTAATGATATAAAAAAGAGCAAAATTCTAAAATTATCTATCACTTCTAGTGTTAATCGTTCCTTTAGTTAATAGGTAAAAAAAAAAAAAAGTAATCGTTATATTCACGAATGATATCTTATTTTTGTTTCTCTATCTTTGTCCACTTACGATCCGAGATTCGAAATTAGGAGGGAGACCTTAAGAGAAGGATTAGAGAGCACTAGAGAGCTTAAGAGAGTGTGAAAATTTTGTTTTTGTTTTTTTTAATCTTGGAACATAGGTTCGAATCATAATATCATTCATTCAAATGGAGACGTCGATTTAGATTCCCAAAACCAAGGCCAATTTTGATTTGATTTAGAATCGATAAATCTTTATCATCATGGTTTTAGTTCAATTTGATTTGGAATCGAATCTGTCATTAGGTGACCTAATGTAAACGGTAAGGTTGATTTCCTTAGGCTTAATACATGCTTGAATATTAGTTATTTTATTTTCTAAAAAAACAGAAATAAGTTTATGGTATATGATATACGTACAATAAAAAAAAAAAATACATTAACATTTCAATACAAACATATTTTTAGTTTTATGCATATTAATTTAATGTATTTATTTCTTTTATCGATGTGTTGTTGTTAGTTGTGTTAATATATTTAATGCTTATTGCATGTATCTTAAATTGTTGCTTACTTTTTAGTCCTATGAAGGAGACCTGTCCATTTTTTAGTGCATCCCCTCCCTACAAGGCTGTATAGGTAACTCAACTACATGTGTTGTTGATTCAGGATTGGAGGTGTTTCATGTGCCTCCTCAAAAGAGAATTTTAAATTATAAGACACTTTAAAGCATTGATGTAAAAAAAAAAAAAGGTGTTTAACCTCAAATGATGTGAAATAGTTACATAATTCTTCTTGATAGAATAATCTTTTCATCATTTTTGTATAATGTTCTTCATATTTAAATATAATATTTATCATTATTCTAATTATAATATGTATAACTTTTCATTTGAAATTAGACTATATACATATATATATATATATATATATAATTAAAATTAAAATTAGATTTATTTAGCACATGTTTATCAGTGGATCGTCACATCTAACGATTTGGAGGCATGAAATATTTATTATTAGAAAACTCAATTGATGAGCACTTATACTTATTTTTATTAAAGAAACTAAAATAGGAATTAAAGTGAAACAAAACATCATACCAAACCAAAAAAATCCAACTCGGTAGGAGGATTTACAAGAATTTGTCATCCCCTGCGAACTTAGCAAAATGGTTTGCAATCTGATTCCCTTCACGAAAAAAACCTTGAATGTTTCCTGGATAGATGAACAATGATTCTCCTCCAAGGCGAAGTGCTCCTTCCAGAGACTAACCAAAATTGAAGAACCTTTCTGAATCCCAAGTTGCATAGCACAAGTTATTCCTTTCTTGATCTTCGAGGTCTCGCAGAACATGCACGAATGATGAGCACTTGCACATCTTGATCGAGCTAGAATGAGTTTTTTGGGCAGCAAAACTATAGACCTTACTGTAATTACATCGAACCAGAACAAAAATTATTAGAGGAGAAATACATAAAGATTATAAATATTAATTACTGGAAAACTCAATAGATTATTATGAATATCTATGATACGATGACAAGAAATTGTTTTGATGATTTCAATGGCTTCGGCAAACTGAAGTGAATGTTCTCTAATAATACGATGAGACGACAATTCCAGGCTTTTTCCCTCTTCCATCGATGCTGCTTCTTTTTTTTCTTTCTTTTTATCTCTGGTTAATTTAATTATATACTTTTATTTCGCATGTTGTATCAGTTTGATTTAATTTATTCTTTAAAAAGAAATGTAATGGTATTTTTTTTTCAAATAAACTTTGTAAATAATATTATTCCAAAACTAGAAGATAGTTCCAAAAGTATGTGATGTTTGATGTACGTGAAATATCATGCAAAAGAAAAAAAATGTCATTATATATGTTTATGATGATTATCTAACGTAAATAAAATGGCCAATTAATCTGATGGTTCTTTCATAACTTTATTCTGAAGTTGGTTTTCCCAAAATGATTAAGGAAAAATTACTTTCCGATGATCGGACTCCTGTCGTCGACTGGAGATCCGAAGACGGTCATGCGGTTCGATTACGTTGGAACGCTCAAATCAACTATAGGTGCCAGTAAAATGGGAAGTAGATGTGACAGAGCAAAGGCATTAATTAATAGTCTCTTTATACGACAGTGATCGGAAGCTGAATGCCGGAGTCATTGGGCCCCATATCGCCTCCTTGATCAACTGTTAATTTATGGACCAACAACTGCAGATGCACCCATCATCGGAAGACAAGACAGCAGATAACCCACTTTGGATATGTATATGAGAGACCCCACAGATATTAGTCAATAAAAAAAAATTTGATAATTTTTTTTTAGGGAATTAAACCATCAATAAATCTCTCTCAACGTTTCTAACGTTTCTATGATATTCGGATCTAGAGGACGGTGTCTTTGTAGATCATACATAGATTTTTTTCGAGATAGTATCGAAATATATATATATATCGTAAATCTGATTTAATGTTATTTGATTTTAATGGTGACATGAAAGTTTCTTCGTATAATTTATAACATATTACATATTTTATACTTACAATCGAGTTATCTGAGTTAGACTAAATTCTCCCAAACATATCATGGTTTTCATGTAAGGTGAAGAGCTTACTATAAACTTGGTGATAAATCATTATTGGTCTTTAATATAATCATCATCTTATTTCCCTTCCATGGACATATTTATTTGATGGAGTTGTCGAGATCATTTCTAGCATACCGAAAAAGAGTAGGATAATGATATACATCAAGAAATAAATTCTTTTATAAACATATCTTCGTAACTAAGTGATGCCAAATAAATAGTCAATAGCTCGAGGCTATCTACTTCATTAAACCCAAGTTTACAATTGAAGATCTCTTGCAAAGATGTGTTAGATTACGTAATCCTATTTAATTAGGTAAGATATATTATAGATATGATTATATTTATGGTTATTAGCCAATAAAAAGAAAGTTCATATTATAGTAGAATTCTTTAAGGGATGCCCTTGATGGGAGGAACTCTCATAATAACTTATCCTAGACTCTCTACTCTCATCTATAAATATACAAGACCTCTATGGGCTCTAGATTAAGAATTTTTTTCTCAATCTCTCTAATCCATCAATCCAATGGTGATCTTGTGAAAAGATAGGAAGAGGGGAAAAGGAATGTGTAGTTCTCTTTATGATTCATAGTAATACTGGATCTAAAGATTGTGCTTTTGCAGATCACACAGAGATCTCTTTTTCAGATGGCATCAAAAGGTACGCATCGTAAAACTAGATCTAATTTTATTTGATTTCAATCCTGACATAAATGATTGCTTCCATATTTCATGTAACATATTACAGATTTTATGCCAACAATTGGTATCAGAGCCTAAGTTCTTGAGATCAAATATATTACATATATTATTTTTGTTTATGATGCTTGAATGATCCATATTTCATCGAACTATATTTCTATCTATTTTGTTTTGTCGCCTGCTTACTGGCAATGTTAGATTTGTTATAAACGCGATTTTCAGTGATCGTGAAGCAACAATGGTCGTCGTCGACCTCGCTGCGTATGACCAACAAATCTGTTGGCGATAGCGGTTGCGGTTGCGTCGAGTAGTGTATGCGCCACAGTAGCCGTCGCAGCAAGCGGCAGCCGTGCACGGGCATAGGTTGCACCTAGGCGACGGTCGTGCATGGGTAGGAGCCGCGGTGGCCACGCATCGATGGTGGTCACGGCGGCCACGCGCGGGTAGGAACCGTAACCAACCGTGCGCAGGCGATTGTCGCACGCGGGTAGAGGCAGCGCCATGACGTGGTAGCCGCGCACGCCTAGGCGACGACAACACAAGCATAGTAGGGTTTCCTTTTGACATATTTACAGTTTTACCCTCGAGGCTAGGGTTTTATCAAATTATAGTTTTGCCCTTTACAAATTTTGTAATTCCAATTTATGTCTTTTCATCATATTTATTGTTTTACTTTTATGAAATTGAGAATTATAATTTATATCCTCAATTATAAAATTGATAAATATGATTTATTATAATTATGATTGAATTTGATCATGATTATATTTTTGCTTATTTGATTGGATTTAATTTTTGATTAAAAAAAATATAAATTATGGTTTACTTTTATAGTTTTCTCATATGAATTATTGATTATATTTTTATATATCGTAAATAAAATCTAATTATTATTTTTAGATATTCATTTGGTTATTCACATGTATATATTTGAAATTATGAAATAATATTCATCTTTCACATGAAGGCATAATTTATATGTTATCATGATTATCATATGAGTTTTTTTTTCTGATTAATATTTAATAATTATTATGATTGTTATTCTAGAACTACTTAATAAATATTTTATCATTTATAGGATATTTTAAACTATATTTTATAATTTTGTATTGGTCTTACAACCATCAACCTAGACCAATAATATATAAAATATATTATGAAATTAATCTTAAATGATACTAAATAAAATAATATTCACAATGGCAGCATGAATCAGGATAAAAAATTTTGGTAAATATTATTTGTAATTTATCTTCCTAAGTTTTATCTGACCAGTAGCTACCAAAGTAGCTTGGGATGATAGGCTTATGAGATATAAATTATAATAAATCTCTTATCATTCATGCGATATTTTAGATTGTATTTTATCTTTTTGTATTGGTCCTGTAGCCACCAAAGTAACCTGGACCAATAATTTACAAAATACATTATGGAATTGATCCTAAATGATATTAAATAAAATAATATTCACGATGACACATATAATTATGAGATTTAGATAATCCCAAAGGAGAATCTATTTCAAATAGTTATGTGATAGAGTAGGATATATTGTTTTAGATATCCTTGCAGTTTAGGATTATATACCCAAATGTAACAATACTATTCCACAAGAATGGTATCGGTCCTCCATAAATGATCTTGAGTGAACAATAGATATGTCAATATTTAACCCAAAGGTGAAATATATATGATATCAATAGTTCATCATATTTTTGAAACTCAAAGCATTAAAGTTATATTATTATAGTAGTATTTTCTTCATTGTATTTTTATAAATACCCTCTACTTTTTGAAATAAACTGCTTGAGCATATGCAAGTTGTATTGAGTGAGTGAGACCTTGATTAATTGAATATAACACAAACTTAATTTCTGAAAGTTTTATAGAATAAATAATTAAGATGACTAATCAAGAAAGGTATGAAAGACTCAATTTTATGATACTTAGACTTCAGTATAGTTTACAACTAGCGCATGAGAATATTGAAGGATCAATTTAAATTTTCTGATAAGTCATTAGTTGACATCTTAAAATGATAGTATTTGAGGAATTCAAGATTATATCCTCAATATAAATGATAAAGCTGTAAGTTCAAGACTTATAATATTTTGAGTACTACTCAGGGAGTAGATAACACTAAAATAAGAATGAAGCGTAAGTCACCTGAGTTTATAATTACTATATAAACTCATAAAAGAATAACTTCACAATAAAGTATTACTTCTATAGGGAAAAAAGTTACATGAAGAAAAAAAAAAAAAGAATGAAGGGGGATAAAACCAAAAGAGGATGAGATATTCATCATTATAGGAATCATCTTAAAGTGAAAATGATATTAATTTATATTTATCACATATATCTAAATGTGATTTATTTGATAGATCTTGAGGATCGATGCTGTGTTCTTATAATTCTGGGAATTTGGATTCTTTACCTAGAATTGTTAAAATATTATTTCCCTTTTGGTGGTTGTAAACTTATTGTGATTCAATAAAAATTAACATTTGAATTTTGTATAATAATTGATACAGAATTAATATGAATCTTAAGTTTACAATTGTCCTATAATTAAATATTAAAATAAAATATAATTTTATAAACTCCTTAAGATTATGCTTATATCTGTCGGGTCAATCTATGCTTTCGTCTCATTAAAGAGAGACATTTTATCACCATATAAATAACCTATTGAGATATATATATATATATATATATATATATATATATATATATATATATATATATATATATATATATATATATATATATATTCTATAACCGTTTACACTCATGAATTATGTATAAATGAAGTCGATAGACAATTACATAGAAAAGTCAAGATCATCATATTTGACAAGGGTGATGAATTTTATGACATTTATGATTAACCCAATTATAATTCTAATTCTTTTGATAGATTCTTGAAAAAATAAGTAATATGATTTACCAGATGTGTTATAGTAGAATATGATTGTTGAAAGATATAATTGTACCTTTATAGATATGGTTAGAAGTATAATAGATTATTCTTTTATACCCAAATCAATGTGAGAAAAAGCTCCAAAGACAACTATGCATTTCTTGAATAGTCTTCCTAGTAAGTAAATTACATGACTTGTTATGAAATGGTAGGAAACATAACTTAAGATATTTACATATTTGAGATTGCCCTATAAAAATAAAGATCTTCAACTCACATAAAAAAATAGATTTAATAACTATTTCTAAATATTTTATTATCTATTCAGAAAAGTTTAAAGAGGTGCATATCTTATTGCTCTAATTATAGTACAAGGATAATTAAATATGGTAATGTAAGATTCCTATAAAATAGCGAATCAGTGAGAGTGAAAATCTCGAAATTCAATTTTGATATAGAGGAGATACATATTGATACTTCTTTATTATTCAAGAGATTATTGTTACTCAAATCATTATATGATTTCATAAAGGTAAACAATAAAAATAATATTACTAAACTCCTATATTATATCGCTATTAATGGTCTTGTAGAATAACCACAATTGATAACCTTGTGAATATCTCAAAAAGAAAGGAATCATGTCATTTACGATTATTATATGATATATTTACCAGAATTATATTATGATATAAGAATAAGAATGAATCCTTTATTGTTTTCGTAAGTCATGAAAAGTAATGATTCTGAAAAGTAATATAATATAATAAAAGAATAGTTAAAATCAATAACAAGAATGATGTTGGATAAATTTATCTAATTATCTAATAATTATAAAAGCGTCTATTATATAAATGTGACTCGAACAATATCAAACGATATAATGGTCAGACTTGTGGTTAAAAGTTTTACTCATAAAGAATATATCGACCATAACAAAATATTTAGTTTTTAATGAACTCATTAAGAATCATCATGATATTAATGACTCATTATAAGTTTGAGTTATATCATATTAATATGAAAATAATTTTTTTTTAAGGATCTAGCTTTATATGGGTTACTCTAAACGATTTACAAACAAAATGAAAGAAATATAAAATTTGGTATACAAATTCATGAATCCACTTTAAACAAGCTTCAAGATAATGATATATAAAGGGTTTTTGATATCATTATTTCATTTTTAGATTGAAGAAAAATACTATTGATCAGTATTTATATTAGTGGGAGCAAGTTTATTATATTGGTCTTATATATGTATAATATTTTATCTTACAATAGTGATCTTGATTTATTATATTAAATCAAGAAATTTATCACTAAGAGTTTTAAGATGGTTGATATGAATGAGACATCTTATATTATTAAAATTGAGCAATTTAAGGATAGACCTTAATGATTGTGAAGATTATCTTAGAAAGAATATATCAACTAAGTCTTGAAAAGATTTAATATACAACTTTGTTTAGTAAATCATAAAAACCAAATTTTAGTCAATAGCAAATGCTTTAAAATAACTTGAAAAGAATCAGATAAAGAAAATATTCTTTGTATATACACAGTTAAAAGTCTATGCTCAAGCCTATGCCAGAACAGATATCAGTTTTATAATTAAAATTCTGGGTATATATTGGAGTTACCCAGAAGTAAAAACACTAAAGGATTTCAAAGAAAATAATAAGATATCTAGAAGGGACAAATGATTATATGCTCACATGTATGAAATATTTTTCAGATGCTGATTGTATAAATTACCTCAATAATAGGAAGTCCACCTTACGATTAATATCTATATCAATTAGAGGAGTAATTTATTATTATTAATAATAGAAGTTGATTTTGTGGCATGCTTTGAGACCACCGATCAAACTTTTTGACTGTAAAATTTTAACTCAAGACATGGTGTAGTTAGACTCAATTGTTAAGTCATTAAAAATATTTTGTGATATTGTAGAAGTTTTCTTCTCTAAGAATGACAAGTATTATTGTATCTCTATACACTATGGTATAAAGTACTTGATGGTTAGAGAAGAGGAGTCCAGAAACATCCAATGTAAATTAATTGTTTGAATTCTACTATATTGATTGGTGATCCATTCACTTATGACTTATAGCTTAAAGTATTTTGAAAGAAAATATTCTTATGATTAGGTTTGTAAGCAACTCATAAAGGATACAGTGATGCATGTTTGAGTGGATACTACAATTGATATTCTTACTTACGTATTTAAAGTTATTTGTTTTTGTTATCATGTTCACAATTATGTATGTACACATTATTGTTGAATATGATGAGAAGATTATCTTTACAAGACAAACTATAGGAGTCATTTTGGACAACATCAGGAAAGGCTAACAGTGTTGTGGTATATAGAAGGAAGTGTGACACTAATGACATACAACCGCTATGACTCATATTGTTAGTCAGACTTAATATTGTATTATTATATTTATTAGATTTATTGGTTTATTTTTAAAAATTTATAAATTTTAGAATCCAATTGGGTCAAATCGTTTTTAAATAAATTTTATTTATTTATTTATTTATTTTAAGTTTTTTTTTTTGTGTCTTTTCGATTAATGGGCTAAGTGGGAGAATGTTAGATTATATGTTTCTATTTAATTAGGTAAGATATATTATAGATATGATTGGATTTTGATTATGGTTATTGGCCAAGAACTCTCATAATAATTTATTCTAGACCCTATGCTCTTGCCTATAAATAGACAAGACCTCAAAGGGCTAAATAGATGCAGATTAAGGTTTTTCTCTCGATCTTTGTAATCCATCAATCTAAATGGTCACGTGAAAAGATAGATTAAGAGGAGAAGGAATGTATAGTTCTCTTTGCATATTTACATCAATATTTGATCTAAAGACGGTGCTTTTGCAGATCACACAGAGATCTCTTTTTTAAATGGTATCAAAAGATACGTATCGTAAAATCATATTTAATTTTATTTGATTTATATAAAAAAATATTTTTATATTTCATATACCGTATTACAGATTTAATGTCAACAAGATTAAAAAAAAACTTATTCTTTTTTAATGGATGTCTTCACCTTTTTGCTCTTCCGCCACCCAACTGCAACCACCAAGTTGCAAGTCTCCCATCTGCTACACATGGGTGTCTTTCTACTGCTACCGCTGGTTGCCGAGGTACTGGTCCACCGGTCTCAGCTATGCAACAACCGTCAACAGGAGGCGGAGAAACGGAGGAGCGAGCCCCTCAAGATCATCCATGGCTTTCTTCCCCGGGATATCCCCTTCTCAGGAGCTGGAGGACCACGAGTTCAGTTTAATTCATGGAGTTTCCAAGAGATTGGTGCCTCAAGGTCCAAATCCACTACATAACCGAGACAGATTTGTTGCAGTTATAGAACTGAAAGGTACAGTGCAGTTTCAGCTTTATTTGATGATATAAGGAATATACTACAAGTATAGTTTCAGCTGTTGGCGTAAATTGCTGGCATCATGTTTGAGAGTTTAGACTACTCTTGTGACTTGGGAAACTGTATGCCGATGTCCTCAAATTTCAAAGTAAAAGAGTCTGAACTCTGTTGCTCATTTATTAACTCATTTAACGATAAAGAGTATAAATTACAGCAAAAAAGTTTTTCTTCTAACTTGATGGATGGATCAATATAACCATGATTATTGCTATAGAATGATCAATAATTTTCAACCTCAGGTAATCATGTTGGGGTGTCTGAATCCATTCACGTCATACCCAAACTCCAAGACATGTACATCAATCAGTATGAAACTTGTGCAGGTAAATTGAAGATCTAGTAGACTAACTTAACTAACCGTAAAGGTATAAGTGGAATGCACCACTTTTACGATGGGCAATACACTGCCAACATTTTCACAGTAATCTAAAGATGATAAGCAATTGGACCCCAAAACTGAGAACAGATGGTGAAGAGAGTTTTACCTCATCATGTCATATCAGCCCGAACACAGATTAGACAGTGGGTGGCAAATTGTCTGACATATTCAAAACTTAAATATATGGACACAAACACAGCGAAGACCGACACATCCTGGGTGTGAGATGTGACAAGACAAAGCATTAAGAACCTTTTACTTCATGTCTATTATTAACATCAAGTGCTAAGTGCATGACCACAGGACGACACATCATCTGGTTGGAAGATAACATGGTTGAACTACAAGGAATTACATATGCTTCAGAATGGAACTCAGAAGAGGGTCAGAAGTAGTTTTGATTCTTTCTTAGGTCTTTAACTCAAAACTAGATACAATCTTATCCGAATCCTCGATTGATTATTCAAGACTCTTTTCGGATCCCATAATGAGATGTTCCTCACCATTTTGATCCTTCAGAGCGACGATTGACTCTCTAAATCTTCAACTAAATATGATTTTTAACACCTTAAAATAAATAATTACCTTCTTTTTCAACTATGAGACGATCAAATTGGTGAATCAATGACCTGTCTCCAGGGTGTCACACGTCGGTCTGCCGGTTGCTGCTCTGCTCAGAGAAACAAAGGCTCGTCAGCAACTCACACGAGACTCTTCTTTCTGTAGCTGAGCATTCGGTGGTCTAGCACTTGTCCTCCTCCTTGATTCCTGATGCTAAAGCTTATTTATGTGTCTGTTCACTTATTGAGACATATTACCCAACACTGAATGCGCCAGCACTCCCATCTACTTCCTGGACACTAAATGGCTTCGCCCCATATCTCGGTAACCTAAGATGTAGGAAAGGAGCAAGGCAAGTACAGACAGCTTTTGACCTCGTTCCACATTCGAAATATATAGCTTTTAAGATACCTTATCCCAAATATAAGCGGCGAGAGTGCAGCCAATAAAGTATAAGCTGCAAGCAGAAAAATCCTCAAAATACATTAATTAAATTTAGAAAATAAAGTATAAGATGTAGGAAAGTTTGGCTATGTGGCTGTGGCTGTGGCTGTGTTGCGTACCGACGCAGCTACGCACGTGATGCGATGTGGGACCCGCAATGCGGAGCTTGCTATCAGCCACCTTTTAGGTTGTCATCACGTCGATGAATATAAATAAATAGATATTTGACTCCAAATCCCTCTCATCTTTGCTGAATACTAATAACAAAATTTTGTTTTCGTTGAAACGGAAAACACTGTGTTGGCTCAAAATGTCTTCTTTGGAAGCGCACGACAGTTACGCACGTTCTGTTTGCTATTTTATTTTATTTATCTATTTATTTCTTTATTAAAAAGTTATTTATTCATTTATTATGTTATATATATATATATATATATATATATATATATATATATATATATATATAATCTGCGTCACGCGGAAAATAGCGTTACTGTTGCTCCCCCCCTATTATACGCGATCGCTTTTCGGCTTCTCAGTATCGACTCGTTCATCGAACTCTCTCCGTCCATTCGCCATTGGAGCTCGCCAACCCACCGTCTCCCCGCCCTGCCTTCAGATCCTGGTAAACTCGAGAAACAGATCGGATTCGGTAAGTCACATCGGAAGATTCACGGATCCACTGTTCTCTTCCTCCTGCCGCTTGCTTTCTGTTTGTACGCCGGAGCAGTTCTAGTATCTCTGCAAAATGGAGGTTCTTGATCCATGTGATTCATTTAGATTCCGCTCTTTGTCGCCATTCTGCATCTTATCATATGGATTTCTGTTTCTTGCATAGGTATCATCTATCTGCTGATCTTTTCCTTTTTCTTTCTGTTCTAATTTGGAACCGGGATGGATCTTATGATGCCGAAGCGCATCAAGTATGACCGAGTCAACGATTTTGTTTGAAGATGCCGTCGTCTTCAATAATTTTCGTTAAAGTCACCCTCAGATCTCGAATCTCCGGATGCCATTCCCAATCTTTTCTTCCTTCTGTTGATGATGGTGTTTCTGAAATAAACGCTTGGTCGTCGAGAAGTAATCGGTAGGGGGATATGAACTGTCTCGAACATGTCGAAAAACTTGATCTTTGATTTTTCTTTACATTGCCTCTACTTGGATGACTTGTTTTTCGTTCTACTACAGCAATTTAGCATTTTTCAACCTAAAATTGTGGATTTCCTTCTCAAAGTTAAGAAAGAGATCCGACTGATTGAATGAACTTCCTCTTTCTCCTATTTCCATTCTGTCTTTCTATCAAAAAATATATATCTTTTTTGAGGTCAGTAGGTGTTTTTTGGGCTTGGTAAAAATAATAATATGTCTGTATTATAATATCTCTTAAAATCATCACCAAGCTGTTGGTTTGCTTAGATATTATCATCATCTTAGTTACCAGGAGTGATATATACAACAGCTGTTTGATTTTAGCAAACAAACTTTCCAAATTACCAGGAATAATTTGATTGTACATGTATATAGTGATGTCAGTTTGATGAATTGTGGATACTTCCCAAAAGAATCTAAATGGATTGAAATGAGTTCTGGGCTTCCTCATAGCTTTCTTTGTTTGATGTAGTTGTTAAATATTACTATAATAACTTAGCAGAGAAGATAATAGTATTGTGAAATCACCACATGATGAGATCTGATTTCATTTCCCTTGTGAACTCAGAATATAAATAAATGCATTGGAGTTTTTCTGAATATTTGTGTTATGTTTCTAGGACAGCTTCAATCCCTTGTAGTTGTAAGCTATGGTTAACTTCTAGAAACTATGTGAGCTTGGTAAAAAAATCAAATGAACTTATTCTACTACCAGTATGTTCATGGTTTCTCTCCCTAGAAGGGAACAAGTTTTTCTCAAGGGTTGTTTTATGGACTTGCAAGGCATTACTTTGAGCTCTCCCAACATATAAAGGATTTTTATATAATAATTATCTTTTCATAATATTAAAGTAGCACATGTACCCCTTCGAACCATGATAGTGTAACTCTTGTTAGCATTCATTCGGTAAACTCAGGTTAACTAACCATGATAGTGTTAAAAAACAAAAATAAAAACAGCTGAGTTTGATTGAGTCGAAGCAATTGGTCTGTGCCAAAAGTTGACCTGCTCCCTCCTGTCTTAGTGCCAAAGGTGCTCTTCCTGTGCCCTCTGTGACCCTTTTAATTTTTTTTTTTACCTCATCAGTCTTTTGGATAAACATGGAAGAGGATGCTGACTCAGAATTCTAATATTTAACTGGAATAGGTCCTCCGGATGATGTCTCCTCCATAGGAAATGGAATAGGGTCGTCAGGCCCCGGGATCTTTCATTGTCCTTTCCTTGTCTCCCAACCGTGTTCGGCTTTTGGCTGCTCCGATCATGCTTTTATATCCCTTCCCTGTGTTTTCTGTAGCTTTCATCGCCCAGTCTTCTGTACTTGTATAAGTGGAGTGGTTGTGCCATACTAGTTGCAAGTGGAAAGAGTGGAGCATCCCATTTGGTATATGACAGACGGGAGTGTTTTCGAGAGCATGTCAATAATGCCTCCACTCCTTTCTTGAAAGTATATGCTGGCCGTCTCCTGATAAGAGTATATGTTTTAGTGGTTATGAGCTCCAAAGGCACTGCATTCTATAACAAGCATTTATCTGCTCTACTTGTTTGTAGCAGTGATGGAGGTGGAAGGGACGGTGGAGTCGGATTCAGATAAGAAGCCAGCGAAGAAGTGCAGCTCCGACGCCGCGGCGACGGCCTCGAACAACGGCTGCTTCGACTGCAACATATGCCTGGACTTCGCCGCGGACCCGGTGGTCACCCTCTGCGGCCACCTCTACTGCTGGCCGTGCATATACAAGTGGCTGCAGCAGGGCAACGGCGGGGGCGGCGAGTCCTCGCAGCAGTGCCCGGTGTGCAAGGCTGCGTTGTTCCAGCGGAGCCTGGTGCCGCTCTACGGCCGCGGCCATAGCACCAAATCGGCCCAGCAAAGCCTCGACGTACCGCGCCGACCCTCGTTCCCGCGGGAGGCGATCGAGCAGCGATTGCTGCAGCTGAACGAAGAGCAGGATCCGGTGATGCAGCAGCGGCGTCGCCACGTAGTCGAATCTAGCGGCGATCACGCGCCGCCGTTCTCGCCGCTGGCGGCGGCAAGGGTGACAAATTCGGCTGCCGGTGAGGTGTTGGGGGGGATGGCAGTGGCGGTGCTGCCGTGGATGTTTCGGGACCAGGAGTGGGCAAGCGTCTACCACCCGAGCCCGTACCACGTCGTCGGCAACGGGGTGAGGAGGCAGGAGGTGGAGCTTGCGCGGTCACTGCATCAGATATGGGTCTTCCTCTTCTGCTGCGCCATTCTGTGTCTCCTCTTGTTCTGAGACTCCAATGCGTCTTCGGAGCATGACGAGGCACCTGTCACGGGAAAGCAAAAGGGTCAAGATGCTTGACCAAAATCAAAAAGGTAAGGAGGATTCAGAAGCTGATGCTTCTCGAGTATCAGAATCATGTTGCAGAAATCCCCGAAAGCACTCACCGATCGGTGAATCAACTGTATGAATCATTTGAACCTTTGGGCAAATTTCAGTTCAAAACGAGATTCTGTCAAGAGAGAGAGAGAGAGAGAGAGAGAGAGAGAGAGGATATCAATAAAAACAATCTCTGTAGCAATTCCTGATTCAGCTCCGCGCTTCTCTTCATCTCCAGCATTGTATCAACTATCCTCTTGTGTAAAAAATTGTGAGCGGATAGAATAACCTAATTATTTATTAGCATGAATATAAGGCTTATATGATAGTAAAACTTCCGATGCATGTGAGGTGTTGTGTTGGGTCAAAAAAGAAAAGCATGTCTAGCAAAGCAGGATATATCTATCTATCTATCTATCTATCTATCTATCTATCTTTAAGATGACATGGGCACGCATGCATGCATTGCAGTACATCAGGAACAACCTCTTTAAAGAAAAAGCAACATCTTCCGACTCTTTTGCTGACCCAAGTGGGGGGGGGTGGAAATCGAATAAAAGAAGTCTAAATGATTGATAAAATGTGATATATGCGGCCTCGAGCAACAAAACAAAAGTTATATAACATGTCCACTTCATCCCAATGAACTTTGGGGTGATGGAAAAGAGATTCCAAAGTCCAATGCAACATGCTTTGCTGGAAAAAAGAAGACAGTATCATGCTTGCCCTCTCCTTGGCATACCGACATTATTAAGCCACGAGATTCTACTTACCTACTTCTTCAACATGCGATTACACTTGGTGGTAATTACTAGAAAGCCATGTACCAACCCACGGCTAGACATTCATATGTAGTCAGTAAATTATCATCTCTGTGGATGTGTCAGAAGCAAGCTAGGTTAGGTTAGGTTAGGTTAGGTTAGCCTCGGGGGGGCAACCTTCGAAATGTCTTTGTATAAAGACCTCAGGAATCACGTACCTGAGTTGTATAAAGACCTTAGTGAATCACTGTTATTTTTTTGTTGACATTTGTAATCATACTCGATGGATTCATTCTTGATTTATCAATTCATATTATGAATAATAAATACTATACAAAGATTTTAAAATCTAGGAAAAGTTAAAATAAAATAAATAAAATTTTATTTTAATAGCCAAAAAATACCCCCCTAATGTGGAAAGTTTATGGACAGTGAATTTATTTTGCATATTTAAAATATCATTTATGTTTCATCATTCTATACAAATTTAGTTGGTGCAAGAATAATTTTCTTTTCTTTTCATCTTGAAAGCTCTATGCTTAGTATTTTACAAAAAATAAAAGAACTGAATAATTAGTTGATGGTTTAATTAAATTTAATCTAGATTCAAAATTTGAACTTTTAACAATTTTTCTATGCATAATCAAAATGTCAGAATTAAGTATCGTATTATAAGTAAGCAATAGATTAGATGATATTAGTAAATAATATAGTTATAAAAATTCTTGATTTTACTGATTTTGAAATTAGTGCGTGGATTGAATAAAGGGTAAAAGTTATTCAACAAGATAAGTAAGTTTTGAAACTTTAAAAATCATACATGTGAATATTTTACTATATGCCCTATGCTTAGACCTATTTTATCTTGATGATCATATAAAATATATACATCTCTATCTTCTATTTGAGAAAACTAAGGCTTTTGATGCTTTTAATTCTTATCAAGCAAAATGTAGAGAATCAAACGGAAAATAAAATTAATAATAATAAAATAAAATCAAGATTTTAGATCAGATGAAGAATATTATAGAAAGGTACATACAAAACAAAAACAAATGATGGATTTATTTGTTAGATTTCTTAAAGAAAAGACACAATATATAATTAATTCTTAGCACACCTCAACAAAATGAGGTTTCTGTAGGAAGGAACAACACATTTATAATCACACCAGATAAAGAAGATTGAATCTATCTTAAATAAGAAAAATTTTCAACCATCCAAATCAAATCTCAACATCTATAACATAGAATTGAAGACATCAAAAGTATTTGGTTCTCATTCACATACATTATAAAATCTGTATATTTTATAATTATTCAACGTCACTTGATAATTTCATTAAATTTAAAGTTAACTCAGATTCTTAACAATCACTTATAAACTCATAAGATCAATAAAACACCATATTCATATGCTAATAATTTATCTTAAGTTCACATCAAAGCATAAAAATATCATATTTAAAATCTCTAAACTTCCCATATTTCTTTTAACATTTACAAAAACAAACACCAACTTAGGATTTTGAACAACCTCACAACCAAAATGTTCCTTTACAATGAAAAATCACAAAACAAGAAAAATAATTTCTACTACACTACTACTGGAGTACCACCCTAGCCCAACTTAACATGAGTATAAAGATAAGCTAATCTGAAAAATCTGTATAGCAATAAGGTGAGCTACAAAAGTTTGGCAAATAACTATCATATATATATATATATATATATATATATATATATATATATATATATAAAATATAATATAAGAGAGGTCAAATTATATAGCATAAGGATCAAGAAAGATACAAGATATGAATTCAAGAATCATACTTAGTGTTTCATATAATTCATCCATAATAAAAAAAAGTAAGGAACAACATATAAACAAATGAAGATCAAAATATAAGATATGATCTTAAGAGTCATATTTATCATTTCATTCAATTCATTTATAACAAAAGAGTAAATAATTAGGCATGAGCATGTCCTTTGGAATCATATCAAAACAACATAGATATAGTGGGGATCATAACATAATATAACTTTTATCTATTTTTTATGAATATAATATGTCTCTAATGTCTAGAAGTTCAACCCCACCCATATCTAGATGAAGTCATAGGCCAACATGAGCATCATAGGCTCTATAACATAATATATATATTTTTCGATAAAAGAAACAAAATATCCCACAAATATCAATATACAAATAAAGACCTCTCAAGTAAGAAAGGATAAATGTATCAGAAGCATATGTGAAATAAGAAATGAAACAACAAAGATATACATGTGAATGTATGAAGGAATACCAAAGCTAATATAAACATATACATAACTCATTCAATTATAACAAAAAACCAATGAGTAAGAGAAAAAAGAGGTGGAATACGAGGCTCATTTATGGGAGGATTTTTGGATGAAATCAAATCGTAAAGGATAGAAGCAATAGTTGCATAAGTTAGAGAACAATTCATTCTGGAAGAATCTATAGGGAAAATTATAGTTGTTATCAAGATAGATAGTTGTGCTCTAAATTATTCATGTAAAGCGTGGTTAGAAAGATATGTGAGTTTAATTTCTAATAAGATAAGTTTTATGTAAATTAAAGTAGTCTAAAAAAGTTATAAATAATTTAATGCAGATAGATCATATCATTTTGTCTCTGATTAATAGAAATAAGTGGCCAATTAAAATAAGTGTTTGGATAGGTATTTGTACTTCAAATCATTCAAATAAAGTGTTGAAAAAAAAATCAAAAAATTTAATTTTTAACAAAAGAGATTTTTTTTCAATTTAGAGTTTCGTATAAAATATTATAGTTGAAATAGGACATACAAGTCAAGATTATCATAATTTCATAATTATAATTCGATAACTAAATTGAAGTTTTACACTTATAAAGGGACAAAGCTTTACTATTTACTCATAAAAGATCAGATTTACTATAGGATTAGATTAAACACTCATCTTAAAGAACTAATTTTCTAAGATCTTAAATTAATCCAAATTCCTAAACCATGTGTCTTCTTCTTCTTCTCTTGGTGGCAATCATGCATCAAAATTGCATTGACTATCAACATGTAACAAGCACGAGGTGTCACCTAGTGGCACTTGTATTATCGCCATTTTTCTTTTTTTTCTCGATTGATTTATTATGATTTTTTTTTTAAAATTAGTATCAAATTTTAGGATTCACAGTTAAGTCCCTATCTTTAAGCTTTCAACATAAAATTATATATTTAAAGGTATTATTAAATAAATTTTTATATTAAAATAATAAAAAATATCGATATCATAAATAATTAATAAACGAAGGATATTACACTTATGGACATGGTAAGAAATATGATATGTATCAAATTTTAGGATTCACTTATGGACATGGAAATCACTATCAAATTCTAGGATTCACAATTAAGTCCATTTAATTAAGCTTTTAATATAAAATTATATAATTCAAGGCATTAATTAAAAAAGTCGTACATTAAAATTATCAAACAAATTCTGGATATCATAAACAATTAAGAAATGAATGATATTACACTTATGAATATAGTAAGAAGTATGATAAATAATTCTAATTTGCTTTTATTCTTTGAAGTAAAATACTAAAGACTATTTTATATATCTTAAATAGAGTTTTATCTAAAATTATTCCTAAAACTTCTTTTGAGTTATGAAATAGTGAAAATCAATTTTAGGTCATTTTTATGTTTGGGGTTGTCTAATTAGAGTGAGAATTTATAATCCTTATATAAAGAAATTGGACCCTTTTGAATTGTAAGTGATTTTTTTCATTAGTTATGCTTTTAAATTTAAAAGATATAAATTTTATTATGTCTCTCGTATACCTAAAATTGTTAAAGCGAGGAATACCCAATTTCTTAAGAATCTTGAATTCAATCGGAGTCATTTTTCTCATATAGAATTTGAGGAAATGAAGACTCGACATAAGTAATCAAATAGTGATGTTGATTTAATTAACATTAATTAGCCAATTTTTATCATGAGATCACTTCAAGCATAATAAGTTCATATTGTTAGGATCAAGAGCATTAAGAGGGGGGGGGGTGAATTAGTGCAGCGGAAAACCTTCTACGATTAAAGTGATTTCAGTAAGAAAGCCGATTCATAAATCACTTTAACTTTTGATTAAGCGAGATGCAGCAAAGATATAAATGGAGTTTGTAATTATGGTTCAAATTAGATAGTAGGCGCAAACTGAAATATGATATTTGTATGAAAAAACTGATTTACGTCTAAATGCAGATTCGTAAATCACTTGATTAAGTGAGATGCAGTTAAAGTAAGGATATAAAGGCAGTTTGCAGTTATGATAGAAATCAAAACATAAGCGCAAATTGAAATATGATAATCGTACGATAAAACTGATTTACGTCTAAACGTCGATTTGGAAAGTGCAAAGCTTGAAACCCAATCGTATATGCGCAGAAAGCAATAAGTTTTTGAGGAGGTTTGCAGTAAAGATAATATGCTCAAAGTAAATGCAAACTGAGATTTAGAGTGGTTCGGTCAATCTTGACCTACTCCACTTTTGGCTTCCTCCACCGACAAGGTCATCGATGTCAACTAGAGGCCTTCCTTCGATAGGCGAAGGCCAACCACCCTTTTATAGTTTCACTCCTTTTGACGGGCTTAGGAGACAACCCTTACAGAATTTCCTTTCCTCTCTTAACAGATTAGAACTTGAAGAAAAGAGGAAGAAGAACTTTCAACTCATACAACACTTTTGAGCTCTAAAAATCACAAAGTAAAATCAAAATTTTGGTGGTTTTTGGGTGCCCTTTCAGTCCTGAAAGAGTGGGGTATTTATAGGCCCTAACCCAGTTTGAATTTGGAACTCAAAATTGCCAATTCCCGGAATTCTGGGATCTAGCGGTTGCACCGCTCAGCTAGAGCTCAGAGACCGAGCCCAAGCGGTGCCACCTCCTGTCAAGGGAGGTTGCACCGCCTAGTCTCGCTCGGAGACTGAGCCCAGGCGGTGCCACCGCCTGGCAGAAATCAAGGTCCGAATGGGTTGATCCATTCGGCCCAATTTGGGTTTTTTAGGGGCCCAATTGTCCCAAGATTAAGTTAATGGGATCACCTCCCATTTCCAACTTAATCATTGTGCTAACTACGATATTTCCTAAGACATTTACTGCAACTTGCTCCGGTGCGTCAATCGCTTCTTCCGGCGAACTTCCGTCGATCATCCGATGAACCCTCGGTGATGCTCCTGCGGACTTCCGGCAAACTCCTGGACTTGCGACGATCCACTTGGTGAGTTCCGACGAGCTTCTTTGGCAAGCTCATGGACTTCTCGGATTTGTTCCCGCAGAACCTTCGACGACTGTCCGAACTTCCATCGAATTCTCGAACTCCCAACGTGATCATTGTCTTAACTCCGGCGCAACTCCTGCTGCATATCTTATTTTCATCGTAGTTAATCCTGTACACTTATCTCAACATATAGAGTAGATAACAAATGACAATTGACTTCATCATCAAAATTCGAGATTCAACATATACGGTGTCTAATACTTATAATTTATAAACTGAAGGGAATATTATGACATCAAGAAGATTTTGGTCAATCATTCGTAATGATTTTATTATATATTTATAATTTTTTTTTATTTTTATGTTGGACCTAATTATGATAATCGATTGATGTCACAAATTGAAGCTGACTCTAAACTTTAGTGATGTCACGATAGAAGAATTAAAGTCTACGTTTAAAAATGAAGTTTAAGATCTTATCAAATTACTAAGAGAGGCTACAACTATTATAAATGAGTCAATAAGACTAAAATGAGATATCTATGATAATATAAAAATATAAAGTTTGACTTATAGTTAAAATTTTGAGTTAGAAAGAAGACATTGATTATCATCATAGCTACATTCCTATTTCTAAGAAAGACTCACTCAAGTAACTCATTTTGATTTAAAATTATATCAAATGGATGGGAAGATAAGAGTTTTTCTAATAAAAGTTATTTAAATTATAAGTTAAAGAAATTAATATATGAAGTGGCATACTAGATTACCTCTTTTGGCTTTACTAGAAACACTATAGATCAATATGTGTATGTTAAGATTAGTGGTACCAAAATAATTTTGTTAGTACTACATATTGATGATATCTTATTTGCAAGTAATAACTTTATTGTGCTACATAAAACAAAGCATTTTCTTTCTTAAATTCTTGATATGAAGAAACTAGGTAAAGCCTCTTATGCTATTGGTATAGAGATTTATAGAGATAATTATAAAATATCATTAGGATTATCCTAAAATATCATTATAAAAAAATTAAAAATATTTAGAATACAAGACAATTCTTTTCTTCAATAGTGCATGTTGCGAAAGGAGATTAAATTAGTCAGAATCAATATTAATAAAATGATTTGAGAAAGGAGCAGATGAAAAATACGTCCTATGTGTCTATTGTTGAATGCTTAATGTATGAATAATTATAGTAGAAATGCGTAGTAGATAATAATAATAATAATAATAATAATAATAATAATAATAATAATAATAATAATAATAATAATAATATATTAGTTTATAGACAATCTAATCGACTTGAGATAATTTATATTCAGATTTTGGTGGACGTGTGGATATTCAAAAGTCTATGAATATATTTTTTCTATCAGTTGAATATGTAGTATTTTGGAGAAGTAACATACAAACTGTTTGTTGCTTTATCCCACTATAGAAGAGTTTGCCACTGCTTAGGCGGTTATGGAACATTTATCTCATAGCTAAAAGTTATCAATTTAGTTACTTGACCTATAAAATTCTATTGTGACAACTCAATCGTCAATTTTTTATTTTTATTTTTATTTTTTTATTTTATTTTTGTGAACGAACGATAAGTAGAATTCTCACTAAGCATATTGATGATATAAGCTATCCTGCTATTGAGAATCACATAAAAAAGAATGAAGTAGATATTTATTACGCTCGCATCCAACTAATAATTACAGATCTCATAGTCAAAGGTTTATCGACAATATACTATAAGAGTCATGTGGAGCATATGAGGATTATTAGTTTATGCAATATTTGATATAATATATTGCTTTAATATTTTTTATAAATAAAAAGTATCCGACTTTTGTATGCATAAAGTAGTATGCATGGATAAAATTTGTTGGATGTTGAATGACTAATAGTCATTCATAAATTAATTAACTCGTAAAGTACTTATCTGGAGGGTGTTATATGTTGTAATACATACAAGTATTATATTAACTAAATACAGCTTCTATGATTTAAGTGTTGCATCCTTTTCCAAGAGTATGAGTTGTAATATATGACCAGATTTATTTTCTTCATCGTATAAAGATATTATCACTCCTTGCTAATTTTTAAGAGGTTATGACACGTGGACCAATTAGAAGAATGTTAAATTTTTTATAAGTTATTGGAATCCCATACTCCACTTAATATAAGCCATATATTTATTAGTAGCTTCAATAATATTATTGTCATGATGAAGTCCATCATGTGGATATATACTTGATGATAGTTACTGGTCAAATAAAATTATTTTTACTAGTCACGAATGATGAGGTTACCAAAATTGCTTCAAGTTACTTTCATGATATATGATAATATTAAGAATAAAACATTTTTAAGCATGATAATAAATATTTTATAAAATATATTGAATTGAGATCTACTGTGTACATAGTCTATATGACCATGCATCAAGATATAAACATTCTTATAATTTCATAAGACATAAATTAGAAAGATACCCATAATTAAAGAACACATTAATAATGTATACATCCAAAGGCTTGTTTTTAGAAAATCATAGTTGATAGATGTGAGTATAATCTAATACCCAACAAAGGGTAAGACAAGAACTGACCATTGTTCAATAACCGCGACAAGTAATCTAATACCCAACAAAGGGTAAGATAAGAACTGATCATTGTTCAACTTAGCATTGCTGTAGAATTTTCATTAGCTTCTCGAGTTTTCGTATAGTGGTACTTCTCCTAACATACAATAGGATGGGTCTATCAACTCAAAGCTTATACATGCCGAAACACTTATTCTGGAACCTTGTAATTTATATAATTTTTTGTTAGGATCCTGAGCTTTTGAATCATGTTTATTGAGTCTGTTTAATTCAGTTAGAATCATGTAAAGGTTTATTTAATATTTATTTATTATTAGAGTCCAAGTTACGATGAACTTTGGGTGGAATTCTATAAATAATGATATAATCATTTCTCTTGGAGATAATAAAATATTATTATTCAATCTTTTGACAAAACATTAAGAGATCGATCCCCTCGAAGTGATCAAAGAGGCCAATCTCCTCGAAGTGATCATTTCGTTTTCTCCCTTTTTCTTCGATGATAAGACCTAGGGTCTTACCATTTTCTTCGTTGACAATTGAATTGAGCAATAAAACTTAGCTACACATTATGCAGGAGCTACAAGGAATTAAGAAAGCCCATGGCCAGAGCAAACTACCACGATCGGGGACATTAACATTTAGAGTTGCTGCAAACTATTGGCCATGTTAACAAGAGCACTCTTTCACGAGAAATAGAGCTCGTAAATGATTTGGTTGTGTAAGCAAACACATCTCAGGGTTCAATCCCAGTATAAATCTGCTGAGGAACCATCTGGGTTTAGACTTAATACAGAAGGATTTAGGCACCTTGTGTGTGGTGCTTCGACAGAGATACAGCGGATTTGCTTGCAAAGGGTGTGACAACCCCAACCCCACCCCCACCCCCAGGGCTTATTTTGGTTTAATCCCACAAAGAATTCAACACAAGGAATTAGCAGTCCGTGGTGGTATGCCGAAAACAATGGGAGGGAGTCGAGTGCAGACTATAGGAATACCCCAATAATCACACATTGGCCAAATCGGACAGAGTTTCTTTTCGGCTAGACAATATGTCATTCACTTGGCAGACATAACGAGAGAGAACATGACTAGATTGTTTTGAAACATATATAACAAAACAAAACAAAAAAGATTGCCAGGCAGGCAAACGTTCAATTAAAAAGCACAGATGAAACAATCTAGTCACCACTCGTAATCCATTTCCTCACTACAACGGAGATGAGATAAAAAGGGTCGGAAAAAGGATGCTTACTCGATCCCTCTTTTCCTTGTCTCGTGAAGCGTAAAAAATGTCGTATCTTTCGGCTGTAGCATTTTGAGGGTTCATTCATGGATTCGTTTAATGTGGCTCGGAATTAGGCTTTGGTCGGCTAACAAGGACTTGGTCAAAGCAGAAGCAATCGGAACTGATGTTCTTGAAATAGACTCGATCGATCCATGGCAGATATATGCTACCGTCTTCGGATGCTTCAAAATTGAATTTAAATGGATATTTATTTTCTACTCTCAACTTCCATATCGATTGTGCCGTGCAATATAGTCAGTCTCATAATCATTCCAAGGGATGACTGAAGTTGCAATAAGCAAAATAGACTTATAGATTTAGTAAGTATTTTTCACATATATATATATATATATTATATCGAATTTACATAGGTTGAAGATTGTGAATATTAGAGATTAGGAGGAGCATAAAAAGAACATTCATTCACAATCAATATCTCGGTTTTTCTTTTGTTTTTTTGAGATTTGCATAGAAAAATCTTAATAAAATATGTTGGAGCAGTCATCATATCAATATCAGTACATGCCGATCGGCATTTATTTATTATTTATAAATACACACCGAAAAACAGATTGTTGTTTTAGTTATTGGATGGTAGCGATCGTCAGTAAATTACCAAAATCAATACAAACAAATTACGTAAACGACATCTGATCAGTGTGTCGAGAAGTAATGATGTGACGAGTCTCCACTGTTTCTTCTTCTTCTTCTTCCCGTTCCTCCATTGGATGCAGAAAAGAAATAACGAAAACTAATTTAATCGTTCGGATTAGAAAGACAAGCACAAGGGATCGAGTAGCAGCAGCAACAGGAACAACTATTTCATCTCACACACCAAAGGATATACATCTCAGTGTGGTTATACAACTCGGAGAACGCAGCTAACACGATAGCATCGTCGACAACAACTCCCAACTCCAACACCAACAAAAGCAGCAAGCAACAAAAGCAACGAATACGATCTAACCGTAGCAAACCTAATCGAAACAAAGCCAGCAGCAGCAGATCTACATGGACGAGGGGAGGAAGAAGAAGAAGTCAGCAGCCACGAGTCAACCCCTGATGTGGCGAACCTTGTGCCAGGTCTTCTTGCAGGTCTCCCCCACCACCTTCATCCCCTTCTTCACCAGGTGCTTCAACTCCTTGGCTCGCTCCTTCACCTGCTCCTCGAAGCCTCCGGCCATGGCGACCTCTCACGCTGTGTTCCTTCCCACCCAGATTCCACTTCTTTAATAGGGATATCTATGTGTGCATCGCTCTCTCCCTCTCCATACTTTTTTTATTTTTTATTTTTATTTTTTGTAATGTATACGTATCCAGTGGTGGGATTTGAAATATGCCGTGATACGTGCCATGCACCGTTGGGATGATCATGGTTTGCACGATTTCCGGGCTTTTGAAAAAGATTGCAGATAAGAACAGGGTGTAAAGCAAAGGCTCTTTTACAGAGACGAGACAGAGATGATGAAGGTAAAACAAATACCATCGAAACACGTTATAATCCTAGCAAAACATGCGACATAAACGTAGAATGGACCACAACCCCGGACTCGGTGGCTGTCACTGCATCATCCTGTGACAAGGTTGTGGGCACCAGCTCTGCAACGCTCACATGAATGCAAGATTGCTTCGTACAGATCCCGCGGATCCACGCAAACGGTGGGGGTGACAATAATACGTCCGACCTAAAATTGATCAGGTGGGGTGCAGGTCCTTTTTGTCCCAACTCTTATATTTCAGTTTTAAATTTGGATCGAATCTTCATCTCAAAGTTCAAATATATTATTATTATTATTATTATTATTATTATTATTATTATTACAATAAAATTAGATCCCTCTCGTCTCATCAAGATTATATGCGATTTGCATGTTATTTGATGTTTTTTCTATATAGATTAATTATTATGATTTAATGGATCAAAATATTTAAATTTAAATTCATATATTCATCAAATCTTTATTAGTTAATCTTAATTTTTACTCACTTTTAATATAAAAACTTTGACATCATTAATCCAACCAACGTTCCAAAAAAGACACCAACAGTTTATAATGGTGTAGCCATTTTAATCTTTGTTAGCCATACGAGTATAAGATATATTCTCAAATGAAGACAGATCAATTATGACCCACAAAATGGTTTGCTGGCATCGAAGGGGCAAAACCTCAGCTTAAAAGGAATGCAGCTGGTGAATACATGTCAATGAAAACAGTAACATACTCCATAAGAAAGTCGGCGATGCCACCTGCAATCAATTTTGAACTTTCCTAGGAAACCTTTAGTATCTTTCTCCTTTACCCAAAGGAAGAACACATTTTAGTCAGCATATGCATTTGACAAGATAGTCCGTTTGATTTATTAGTTGCTTTCCTCTTTCAGCTACAAAAAATCAGATTTACTCAAGGTGATTAATTTCATGATTCAACCAAAGAGTATAAATCTCTCTAAGAAACAAAAGAAAAGTGAACATGCAAATAAATGAAAGCACTAATCAAAAAAAAAAAAAAAAAAAACTAAATGAAAGCGTTCTTAGTGTACATCCTTGATATGAATTTACGACATCATAGTTATTAGTAATATCATTGCGTTATATACAGAATGAATGGCAAAGCAAGGAGTCAATTGGCCAGTCCAACAATATGCAGAACCAACAACACAACCAATGAGGAAGAGTTGCAGAGAATTCTCACCAGAGAAGTGGCCAATGCTGAAAACAAATGAACTAATAATAACAGCTTGCCACCATTTCATTGTGGAGGATAGAGATGATAGAAGGAACCCCCGATAAACAGTTTCCTCCAACAAAGGACTAACGAGGCAATACAGAAAAAAGCATGACATCATAGACAAAGGGCTATCCGAAAGAATCTTTTTCAAGATCGGATCATTCACATCCTGCAAGCAACCACAGAAGAACTAATTTAGTCAGAAAAGAAGCATAAAGTAGTTTAAATGCTCATAACTATCACTACATCAAATACCTGCAAGTTCATTCCACATTCAAATTGATTCTCACCATAACATACACTTTAGCAAGTGCTAGGATGTAAAAGAACTAGTTTACCACACATAAGCAGAAGAAAACTTGCTCGACATGGTTTTACTTTTTCTTCTTTCTGTCCCAGTAAACCTACCAGAATAGTGATACCATGAATACAGTTGTTTATTATTACATAGCGGATATATCTACTTACCAGTAAAACCTACCTACCAGAATAGTGATACCATAGATGTTCAATATGTTCTTTGAAAGGTTTGTTTCATCAATCGTATTTTCGGAATTAAGAATCTTTTGTCGCAGTTGTATTTAATATGTAAATTCAACACTTCTTCAGCAAATAACAGTTCAACTTGCCATAGCTTGATAACATGAGTATTTAGACTTCTAGAAGGTAAAAAAAAAAAGCCTCCTTTGCAATCAAAATAAACTAAAATCCCGCTACGAAGTCAATAGAGGAAATTCTAGGCATTAAACATAGCAGTTTAGCTTACCTTAGGTCCAACCAGCATGTCAGCAACTATGGATGTGAGAAACACTAGCCCAATCAAAGTACCAATCCCCACAATAGATGCTGTGATGCAGCTTCTTCCTCCCCAAAACCACTTTGGATGGAAGAATCTGCAAACATCATATTGCGGCTTTGCATTAAAATGCAACAGTGTTGAAACTCCAACATACTCTGTAACTTGTAGCACAGTGATGGACACAACCTGCATTGAACAGAAGTGGTGATTGTTTAATCAACAAAGAACAGCTTTTTTAAAGTATGTGAATCACGTGTTTCTACAACATTTGCTATCTGGAATAGCTCGTTCACCATTGTCAGCGGATCAAGGTTAGGTTCATGAAGAATTTGAGCGATGACTGAGAGCCCTCCAAAGCTCAAAGGAACGTGCAAGACGAAGAAATAGGCCGCACATATGGACCATACGTCACTATTTTCCCATGGTACGTCGGATGGAAGCACTGAAAACCCCTGTTTTCCAGGAGAAAATTAAATCAAATTATCCACGTCACCGAACCAATCTGGCGCTGATGATACTGAAGTAAAGGAGGAACGACAGGAAAGGCAAACAGCTGATTCCAGGAAAAGGAGATGGAATAGGCATTGCCTCGAACAGATCATCTGCGCTATCCTTCTCGGCGCAGAAGCACCTAAAGAAAGATCTCGTGCGCACCCTGGATTGGAAACCGCGAAATGGGATTGAAACGCACGGGAGGACGCTGGGATGTTCAGAAGAGCTAGCAGGTTTTGGAAAGGTCGACGACGGGGAGATTCGGGGAGGGCGTGGAGAAGCCACTGTCATCATCATGGGCGTCGCTTCGGTTTTCCTCAGCCGTCGATCCCAAGATTTATGTTTGGTATCTAAATAGAAGCTTTAAGATTCGAAGAATCGAGATCGAGATTTTATTCATAGCTAGGCGACGTTGAAGCTTGAAGAAGAAGCCCTGTCGTCAAATTTGGGTCGGATCCATCCCGAACCCATCCGACCCAACTTGGCCAGCTCCAGAAGATAAGTAAGTCAAATTAGAAGATTTGTTTTTTCCAAGCAACAAAAGATAATATATTACTTCAAAACCCTCATCCAGGTATAGCGATGCTAGTCCTCCACTTACAACCCTTCGCACATACGAGACTAAGCATAATAATTATCTTTTCTAAAAATATGAATCACGTCACTCCATAAATAAGTTAAGAACAAAAATCCGGAGAACCAAATAAGAATAAATTTTGATCACGAACTATTTGAGTCGTTATGATTTATGGTTTACTCATGTCTAAAATAACTCATACATTTTAAAAAAATATAGCATATAAATCCCTTCCGTCAAATCTTTATTAATAAACATTATAGTATGCTTAGCATGATTTATAATAAATTATTAATATAATTATATATAATTTAAGTTTTAAAAAAATATTAAAATCCATTTTAGCCCATATGGACTTGGTCATTCATCACTTAAGCTCTTATGACTTATTCATGTTTAAAATAACTTCTATCTTTTCAAAGACGTAGCATATAAGACTCTCTCATCAAATTTGAGTTAATAGACATTAAAGTTTGTTTACGTACTATTCTGACTCATAATAAATCATTAATATAATGACATATGTAGTTTAAGTTCAAAAAAAAAAACTGAGACCACCATCAATGACCGAAGGAAGTGTTGTCATGGAAGTGACCACCAACGGTAGCACTGAGCCACTACTACGCAAGGCATCGTACACACGCAACCACTCCCACGTTGAGATGTGCTCAAGAGCTTCCAATCTTACGAGAATCAAGAGCCATATTCTAGGGTATTTATTATATCTTATTTGGATTAGAAGTGAAAGCAAAGATAACCTATAACAAGATTAATAACTTAAAAACTCTTTAAGAGTTTTTAAAATTTTGAAAGAGAAGATCGAATGATATCAAGGAGAGCAGGACCAAAGAGTTTACCGTAGAGGCCATGAGATGCCTCTAACGTGTTGGAGCTTCTATGAGTTCAAGTTCCACCATATACCAAGATGTATGTTGAATTTTCTTTAGTTTTTGCTTGAAACTCTAATCCCAATCCTTCTCTTCTCTCCGATGTCTTACCCACTTTGTCCCATTCCAATAATGCTCTTTCTTTTAGTGGTGTTTCTTCTCTTGATTATGTCAATATTATTGAAGAATAGGAAGCGACAAAAGCCGTAACAATGAACAAAGTGGAGAGGCAAAGGTAGGATAGACATGAGGTAGAGATGAGGAAGAGTTGGATCACCACATCATAGGCATAGTGGGTGGGGATATAAGAGAGGACAAAGTGGGAGACGATGGGGACAAAGATATCCAAGAGGAGGAAGAGGGAACAGGAGACCACTGCATGCTTAGCATCGGGCTAATCGATGAATATCCACATGAGTAATGACCTCTACTTATTCCTATGGAATGAGAATTTTTAAACTCTCAAAGAATGTATTACCATTATCCCCATGTAAATCTATACGCCAAACCCACCCATAAAATCCTTTGTCCCTCGAATCAATCTTCCAAATTGCTACCAAAGTAGGTATCCCTCTTAGGGTTGATGACATCACTATCTTTAGGGCATGAGCAAAATTTGCAAAGGTCAATATTCTTCTTAATTTCTCTCTTCTGTTAGGATCGAGAGCACTAAGAGGGGGGCATGAATTAGTGCAGCGGAAATCTTTCAGCGATTAAAAACGAAAGCTGCGTTTGTTTGATAGAAACTATTTTGATGTAAAAGCCGATTTTAAGATTACTTATGATTGAGTACAGTTTACGTCTAACCACAGTTTGCGTCTAAGCGCAGTTTACGCAGTTTGCGTCTAAATGCAGTTTGTGTCTAAATGCAGTTTGCGTCTAAATGCAGATTGCGACTAAGCGTAGTTTGCATCTAAGTGCAGTTTGCGTCTTAGGCTCAGATTGCGTCTAAGGGCAGTTTGTGCAGTTTGCGTCTAAGCGCAGATTGCGTCGAAGCTTAGATTGCGTCTAAGCGCAGTTGGCGTTTAAGCGCAGTTTGCATCTTAAGCGCAGATTGCGTCTAAGCGCAGTTTGCGTCTAAACACAGTTTTACGTCAAAACGTAGATTCGGAAAGATTTGAACTTAGACACTCGTTCGTAAAAGCGCAGAAGTCAGTTTGCAGTTATAAATGGAATGTAAACGTAAACTGCAGAGAAGCTCGTTTGTAAAAGCGCAGAAATCAGTTTACAGTTATAAACAGAATCAAGACATAAACGTAAACTGCAAAGAAACTCGTTCGTAAAAGCGCATAAGATAGTTTGCAGTTATAAATAGAATCGAAATGTAAGTGTAAACCGCAATGTAGAGATCGTACGAAAACACCGATTTACGTCTGAATGCAGATTCGGAAAAAATAGAACTTAGAAACTTGTTCGTAAAAGCGCAGAGAGCAGTAGCTATGTAGGAGGTTTGCAGTAATGATAAAGTGCTCAAAATGAAAGCAAACCAGAGATTTAGAGTGGTTCGGTCAGTCTTGACCTACTCCACTTTTGGCTTCCTCCATCGACGAGGTCACCGACGTCAACTAGAGGCCTTCCTTCAATAGGCGAAGGCCAACTGCCCTTTTACAGTTTCACTCCTTTTGACGGGCTCAGGAGACAACCCTTACAGAACCTTTCTCTCCTCTCTTTACAACTCAAGACTTGAAGAACAGAAAGAGGAGAACTTTTGGACTTAACACAAATTTGAGCTCTTAGAATCACAGAAAAGATCAAGAATTCGGTGTAGTTCTATATCTTTTCAATGCTGAATGGGTGGGGTATTTATAGGCCCCAACCCAGTTCAAATTTGGAGCTCAAAACGATCAAATCCCGGAATCCGGGATCAGGCGGTTGCACCTCCTGACTGGAGAGGTTGCACCACCTGGCAGAGCTCGAAGACTGAGCCTCTGGGCGGTGCCACCTCTGTCAGGGGCGGTTGCACCTCTCTGCCAGAGCTCGAAGACCTAGCTCAGGCAGTTGCACCTCCTGACTGGGGAGGTTGCACCGCCTGACAGAGCTCGAAACTTGAGCTCTGGCGGTGCTACCTCCTGACAGAGGAGGTTGCACCGCCCAGTCTCGCTCGGAGACTGAGCCCTGGGCGGTTGCACCTCTTGGCTGGGGCAGTTGTACCGCCCAATCTCGCTGGGAGACATAGCCTGGGCGGTTGCACCTCCCACAGCAACCTGGGTCCGAATGGGTTGAACCATTCGACCCAATTTGAGTTCTTCAGGGGCCCAATTGCCCCAAGATTAAGCTAATGGGATCACCTCCCATTTCTAATTTAATCAAAGTGCTAACTATGATTATTTCCTAAGACATATTCTGCAGCTTGCTTTGGTGCGTCACTCGCTTCTTCCGGCGAGTTTCCGGCGAACTTCCGTCGATCATCCGATGAACCCTTGGTGATTCTCCTGCGGACTTCCGGCAAACTCGTGGACTGCGACGATCCATTTGACAAGTTCCGACGAGCTCCTTTGGCAAGATTCTGGACTTCTCAGATTTGTTCCCGCAGAACCTCCGACGACTGTCCGAACTTCCGTCGAGCTCTCGAACTCCCAACGTGATCATTGTCATGACTCCCGTGCAACTCCTGCTGCATGTCTTACTTTCATCGTAGTTAATCCTGCACACTTATCTCAACACACTGATTAGTCAAACAATTGTCAATTGACTTCATCATCAAAATCCGAGATTCAACATCTTCCACTTCCGTAATTTATCTAGGTGAAAATAGGAAAGATGAACTTTGTTCAAACCATAGCATATGAAAATCCCCTAAAAATCAATTACTCCTATGGCTATTGGGTCATAAGATAGCTCAATGTATGTCTATGAAATCATCAGAAAAATCGACCTGACGATATTCTCAGCATATAGATCATCCTCTCTACCATAGAAGGCCAAATGTATGACCCATGGATGTCCAACATTGACCTAGACCCAAGAAGGACCCAACCCAAACCAAATCAACCTACACTAACCACATCCCTATCATGAATCCTAAACAATCCCTAATCTACATAGTTAAGTTCAACCTTAAAACTCAATTCAACTATGTTAGGGAGGAAAAGAAAAACACTTGAAAATCAAGATAAAAAAAAAGAATATCCAAGATATAACATAGTTCAGTAACTCCCTACCTACATCCAAAGAGAAAATCAAATTCTCTCATGTATATGAGATCAATTACAAGGCCCTTGAGTTCTCTCAAGCACAACTTTTTTTATATATCCTCTCATTCAAATATGAAAAATTATTCTTTCAATCCTTTCTAGATCTACTAGACTAACTCTTAGAAGTAATGAAAGTATCTTATATCTCCGCATCACCAAGACTCAAGGTATATTTATAAGAATAAATTCTATTCTTTAAAGACTCTTCCTACTTGAATCCATAATCTAAATCATAAACCACCAATGAGTTTGGATATAATTAGGACTTGTTGGAATATAATTAGAACTCTTAAAATACTTATCAACCTTGATAAATCACACAAGGGTATAGTGCTCCTTCCCAAACCACTAATCACATTAAACTAACTATTCATCGGAGAAGGGAAAGGTTGGGAACATGATGTCACCCTAGATTTTGGGGCATTGCTTGGAAAAGGGAAGGGTTGGTAGGTAGTAAAGTTGATTTCAATTCCTATACAATCTTAACATATGCCAACATCATTCCCTTGACCGATTCATCTAGTATAGTATTTGTTATATCTAATGTCTCGCCTCCGAAGTCTGCTCTCTCATCAATTACGATGAAGATTGAACTAATATCATCCTTAGACACTTAAATCTCTTTAATTACAAAAGATAATATATTTTTCTAACCAAAAGACTCCCTTACATCATTTACCTTCTCAAACACTACCTTGATGTATAACACAACTCATCTTCCCTTGTTCTCTATTTCCTCTTTATCAGTTTCATCTACATATAATCTATTTTTGCAAGAACATAGTAAACATATCTTGCTGAGTCCTTGATCTAAAATTCTCTCTCCCTTGAACCTTCATAAAAATGAATATTTTCAACTCCTAGTAGATAAGGTGGAATAGGGATTCTATAAGACTACTAACCAAATAACTAAAAAACACGAGAGCATCCTCCTAGATGATGATGACCTATAGAATGGTCTCATTTTCCTCAAAAGTAAGGACATAAGACTAGATTAGTATCTCCTAAGAGAGTATCTCTTTCTCTCTCCTTTATTTCCAAATACATAAGTAGAAAAGAAATATTAGACTCCATAAATACTCTTTTTTTTTTAGTAAATAGCATACAACTCATCCTTTCTTTCCCTCGTGAAACTATTAAGTTAGAACTGTAGAAGTGCACACAATCGTGATTGTCTCAATCATTTATTATATTCAATTAGAACTATTTACATTAGCATTGTTATACTATCGAAAACTCATCTTAACTTGGAGACTAATCATAGGTACATCTATAAGCTCAATTGTGATTGGAAATGAATCACCTCTAGAAGTGTAGTCCTTCTAGAGTTTTAACTAGGCTTGATAAGCTCTTGCTAATGATTTCAGACTGAAATTATACCCTTCTAGTAATATATATTTTTTTATCTCAATTGCTTGTTTTCTGATCACTACCCCTTATTGATCCATATCAACATTTCTCCGTATTCTAAACCAATCAGATCTTTTAACTTTGAATCATATTAGATCAACTATCTTGACCTTAGAATCTTGACCTTAGAGGCTTAGAGCAACCTAAACCTTCATACTTTATTTTTTATAATATTCATAATTATCTAACCAAACTAAGTACCAATATCTCTAAATAGAGTAAAGTGGGGTGATGAATGTTAAAATAAACGGTCACTTGGGAGACTATGTCTAGGTGGTACCATCGCTTAGATTGGCGTTACCACAACCTAGTCTGACGATACTATTGCCTAACACAATCTTGGAGACTGAGCCACTAGCGGTGCCATCGCCTAGACCGTTGGTACTACCGCCTGACTAAACTTTTGGGTCATTGAATGAACTTTTCTCTTGCCCCAAAACAGTCCCAATTCGGGTCCAGTTGGCCCCTAATTGAGTTAGCTTAATTACATTCTAAACCAACCCAATTATGACCTCAGCTAACTCGATCTAAACAAATTATTTTGAAGCATGAATCATTTGTTGTCCGGCATGTCATTGGTTCTTCCAACGCTTCGTCCGATCCTTCGACGCATCATTCTCTCCTTCGACGTATTGCTCAATCAGCATATTGTCTTTTCGTAATATCCAATCTCCTTGGCGCAATGTCCGATCTTCTTGGCCTGATGCCCGAATTCACGGATTGAAGCCTTCTGTCGACAAATCGACCGATCCTCCGGCTCGACGTCCAATCTCCTGACATGTTCAACTTTGACCCAACATCTGATTCCCCTTGCTTTAATTAATTTGTCTCTCTTGATCGAAGCTAGTCTAGTGTTACTCAAAACGTAGATTAGATCATAACATTATCAATTGATTTCATCATCAAAATCCGAGATTCAATAATCTCTCCCTTTTTTATGATGACAATCAATTGATGACGGAGTTTAACTAAACTCTCCCTATCAATATGACATAAATAAGATGAACCTTGAATTAAAATTAAATTTAAGTCAAAGTAAATTTAATCATAAATATTTCATCATTGAATGCTTCATTATCATAAGTTGAAATATTGAATGCATAATACCAAATCATCATGTATATTTTCAAAATATAAAATTATCATTACATGCATGATTCCAAATCATCATTTATAATATTATACCATACTTGATCATCATTATACCTTCTCTACTTTTGTCATCAACAAAAAGGAGAAATGTAACTATCAATATTTTAGAGGTATAAGCTTAACAATTAGTAAATTTCTCATCACTTTAGAACATGCAAACTAGTGAGTTCTTTCTTCTCTTTTGAGAAGTGCAATCTAGTAATTTTTGCTTCCTTTGTAATGTTCGAGCTAGTAATTTTTGCTTCCTTTACAAAACATAAGCTAGCAACAATTTTGAGTTTTGCAAGTTTGTAAATTTTGCTAGATGTGTAAGTTAGCATGTTTTCTTTTCTTTACGATGTTCAAACTATCAAGTTTTTGAAAGAGAATGTGAGATAGTAAATAACAAGTTTAGAACATGCAAGTTAGCAAGTTTTTCACGTATGAAAGTTGGCAAAAATTTTGTATTTTTTGAGATGAGCAAGCTAGTAAGTTTTTCTTACTTTTGCAATGTGCAAGCTAGCAAATTTAGCAATTTTTACATCATTTTCGAATATGCAAGCTAACAAATTTTATAATATTTTAGAACATACAAACTAGCAATTTTATCTCCCCTTTGTGATTGTCAAAAAGAAGGGAAGAATACAATTTTATGATTCTTTTCCCTTTATATCAATTTTCATATCATGACAAAGATAAAGTATCATTCTTAATTCAATATGACATATTGAAATAAGGTATCATTTCAAAAAATGATAATTATTGACTTTCACATCATTTCATTATAAAATCATAAGTATTACATGCATCATTCCAAATCATAAATATTTCAAATCATGATGGTCTCAAAATGTCAAACTACATTACATCCTATCACGCATGATCATAACTTCTCATTTGTATACATCAACAATAACATAAATATTTTATGTATAATTTCATATCATCACATGAATAATATCAAGAAAAATTAATTGGGTGATGAGATATACACTTCATGAATACAAATTTGAAGTTATGAATATCAAAAAATTAAGAGAAAAATTATGATTCTTTTTGGATGACTCAAATAATGAAAAAAAGAATCATAGTAAATGATCTTGATTCATAAAAAAAATCTCATGTTATAATTCTAAGAATTCAAAAGAAAAATCATGATTTATTTAAATAATTATTCTTTTATTAGTTAGCAAAAAACAATATGGGAGTTCAAAAATAAGATCTTGATTCATAGAAAAATCTTATGTATCAAATATCGAGAAATCAAGATCATGATTTGGATAAAAAATAAATCTCAATCCATAAAATTTTCTTGTAAGAAATGCTAAGTCATCGTCATTATCACTTTGGGTTTGATACTAAATCAATAAATTTTCAAATCATCATTACTTGGGTATGCATGATACCAAAACATGGTTTCAAGTCTTCAAGGTATAACATGCATAATTTCAAACCATTATTAAGGTCATAGTTTGTTTGCATAAGTCTCTTCTTTAGTAAATGGTAAGAAGGAATCATCAAAGATAGAAAATATTTTGATTCTCATAAATGATACCTCAAGTAGAGAAATCAAAAGAAAGTCCATGATTTAGTTGGAAAATTTTCATTCAAATTCAATTTGTTAACTCCAAACTTATCATCAAAATCACTTTTCTTAATTCAAGAGATAACATAATAGATTAATCACTAAACACCACTTGTTGAAAAAATAGAAAAGCTTTAGAGATATTTTTAAGAAACATGCATTCTCCCCTTTTTGTTTCAATTTAAGTAATTTGATTTCATACAAACATGCTTTTGTCTTTTTTGCCAAAGATCAATAAGCCATGATATAAGCTCATTAAGGAACAAAATATAACTTTCATTACGACAAAGATCAATAAGCCATAAATCATAAAAATCATCATACATAATTTCAAAATATAAGCTCATTAAGCATGATTTCAAATCATCATTACTTCAAATCTTCATTACATTATTATATCATTAAATCATCAAGTATGGTTTCATTGAACATAAAGCATCTTCAATCAAAATAAAAAAGCAATACAGAAATCATCAAGATACATATTATTGCTTCTTAAAAATATATATAGGATTAATATTACTAGGTGTACAAGCATTAGATTTAAATATAATATTTTATTCCTTTATCATAAAGAAATGCAACTGTCATAATCAATTTTTTTAATTTTTTAAAAACACTAGAAAGAAAAGCATGACCCCCTTTTATTTTATTTTATATTTTATATACTCATTTAAAAATAATTTATAAAATACATCAAGTAATTTTATAGTAAACTAAGGGGGTTTTGGTTACCTCATCATCGAAAGCCATTAAGGTATTGTTCGCCATCTTGTCTTTATTGGTTTGCTTCTCGTCTTCGATGAGCTCGATTCGTCCCAAGCCACCTTGAATACTTTCTTCTTCTTTTTAAATTCATTTTTATTCTTAGTCTCATATTTTATAAATTTTATAAATTTATTTATGAGGAGTTCTATGTCATCATCACTTAAACTTTCGCTCAAGTGGTCTTCTTTTGTTCTAAGTGCCAAGTCCTTCCTATTCTTTGGAAGGTTGTTCTCAAGTTTATCATGTTTATCATATATCTTGCACGTCATTTCATGTCATTAATGAACCAATAAGTTCTTCTAGTGAAAAATTATTTAAGTTCTTTGCTTCTTGTATTACAGTTACTTTTGGATCTAACTCATTAGAAGAGATCTTAATATCTTGTTAACAAGTTCAAAATTCAAAAAACATTTGTCAAGAGCTTTCAAACTATTGATGATATCTGTAAAATAGGTATACATGTCAACAATAGTTTCGTTGGACTTCATTTGAAACAATTCAAAATTATGCATTTTAGACTCTTTAACTCGATTTGTGCCTTCGTGTGTGATTTCAAGAGTGTGCCAAATCTCATAAGCTATTTCGTAAATATAAACTCAATTGAATTCATTTTATCCAAAGCACAAAACAAAACATTCATAGCTTTGACATTCAAAGAGAAAGTCTTCTTCTCTAAATCATTCCAATCGTTCATCAGAAGAAAAGACTTTTAAAATCTATTTTCAATGATGTTCCATAAATCGAAATTCATGAAAAACAAGAAAACTCTCATTCGAGTTTTCTAATATATGTAGTCCATCCCGTTGAACATAGGAGGACGAATGATAGAGTGACTCTCTTGAAATCCGAAAAGAGTCATTTCTCTTGGATATTAAACCAAATTAGAAAAACATGGCTCTGATACCAACTGTTAAGATCAAGTCAGCACTAAGAGGTGTTAGGAAAGGGGTCGACACTAAGAGGGGGGGTGAATTAGTGCAGCGGTAAAATCACGTCTTCAAAAATGTTTCATTTCGATAAAATAAGTTTCGTAAAGATGTTAACTTGAAATTGTACGAAAACGTAGTGAATGAGGGATTCAGTTTGCAAAAAGGTAAATAGCAAGAAGTAAATGCAAACTATATTTTAGAGTGGTTCGGTCGTCGTGACTTATATCCAAGTAGGTTCGCATCACTTCCGCTTTCGATTGGCATTTCGTTGGGAAATGAAGCGAACAATCTACTCTCAGTAGCACTGATCATCATTGGTGAGGATTTGACAACTATTGTCTTCCATTATCTTCGAAGGGTTTTTGAACTTGTGCAGAGCTCCTCTGTTGGATAGATAAGAGAATTGGGGTACTCGGTTTCGCCCATTCGCATATTCTTCAAGAGTACCCGCCTCTGCATCCTCTTGCCCCGTGCTAAGGCCTTCTGAACCTAACTTCACCTCCGTAATTTGAGTCACCTTAGTTCCTCCATCAAATGCTCCTTCGAGATAAGGTGCATGTGCCCAGAAGCTCCCTTTGTCTTTGGCACCATGCAAGATGAGTCTGCTTCGTTAGAATGAAGGACCCATGGAACAACATGATCCTACTCTTGCCTCTGTAAGAGTTCATGTCCTTGACCTCTGTCTAAGGAAAGCACTGTGCCTCTGCTCCATGTTCCAACTTCTATGCTGGCTCCCTTCATGCGGCTTGGGTACTTCGCTAAGTTACACCCAAGTTGCTCCGCTCCTCGTTTTTGCATTGAGTCGATGGTGGCCCTCACACCCACCATTCCACGGGTCAGCCCTACCTTGAGTCCGATCTCCACATCGACTCCAAGTGTGCCTTCATTTAAGTTGCTTTGGGTCGCTCCCCCACTTGATCTCGCAATGCATCCACCAATGCATTCTCTCAAGCGAGATCATGCGATGACTCCTCGTCGCTTGCTCAGTCCATCGAGCTTCGTGGAGTTGTTGTTTGTTGAGGTACTCCTCCTCAACATGTGAGGTCCGTCTCACATGATTCTCCCTCTGGAGAGCCGGGACTTATCCCTTCTGGATAACTGTCACATTGGAGCAACATCTCTCTTCGTTTCGGAGACCACCATCCCCTTGGACTACTCCGATCTGCTGAACAAACTGTGCATTGTTCTGCCTCCTACGGACGTATCCTTCACATGCCGAACAGAAAGTTTCAATGCTCCATGGCGCCGAGTTTCGATCGCCTTGGGATGGCCACGAACATTCCATCGTTCACATACAAGCCCATGCATGAGTACCAAATTCTTCGAGTTAGCAATTCCCCTCACCTTTGTGAGCTTTGCATAACTCTTTTGGTCGTTGAGCAACTCAGTCCACCTTGGATGGTCTCATTCATTACCAAGAGCCTCGCTTGTCTTGAGCACCATCAAGTATAGTTGTCAACATTGAGCCGTAGCTCAAACTTAGCCATCCCAACCTTTGTGCGCTCCAAATTCTTCCAAGCTTGCCTGTTCTCGTGATGCCTCTTGCGCGAAGGGTTGGCCATTCCTCTGAATGCCAATGTCAGATGCCCGCTCCTCCGAGCAACTCCTTTTCCCTACATCTCCATGCCCGTTTTCCCCCAAACGGTCGTGCGTGTGTTGACTGCCCTTAACGTAGCCCCGCTAGGTCCCCCACGTTTGCATGCTAAGTGTTTCTATGAGTGCTTGTCCCGCTCTGATACCATCTGTCACGGACTTAGCTAGTTTTGCCTAAGTCGTGCAGCACCCTTGCGTGTCCGTCCGCAAAGGTCAGCCTCCCCAAAGCCTCCCATTGTCCCTTAGGACCACCAAAAGAGAGAACGGGTTAGAGAGAATGCCTCAATCGGGATCCACAAGCAAACATCTCCGAAAAACACTTCATAGACAATGCAAATTACAAACAGACTTTACAAGCTCTGAACAGTTGCACAACAAAGGGTAAAATGGTCCATTATAGACCGAGAATCTCTCGCACGTATCCACATGACACAACCTTTATTTACAAAGCCTAAAGAGGCCACCAACCCAACTAAAACGGGACTATTATGCCTTCGGCCGCCCCTCTACATGCTGTACAAGGCATGAATATGTCAAAAGATACGGACATACATAAGCATTACATCAAACATCTTGTTTCGAAGTTTGTCCGTGACATTCTCCCCCACTTATACCTTCGACGTCCTCGTTGAAGCCTTTGTCGACACTGCAACTCCTCGCCTTTGCTGAGTCTTCAATCTTCTGCTCCAGCTACAATGCGCCTCTTGGCTCCTAGCTGCTCTCCGCTGTTGTTTTTGAGTAGTCGAACCTTTGATCCGCCATGCTGCTTCAACTCACTAATGACTCTGACTTTGGTGTGGGGTTGGCTGAGTTGCGTTGATCCTTGTTGATTCCTACGGATCCCCAAAATGAAGGAAAAGACCATCCTTACTGCGCCAGTCTCTCAAATTCCTCATGCTGCTTGAACTGGGTGGATACTTGTTGGAACTTTAACGAGCATCGTCTCACAAACTTATGAAGTTTTGGGTCCTTCCTCCACAAAATTTGCTCATTGACTCTTCTTTCACTTAGTTGTCACATCCAAGTAGGTTCGCATCACTTCCGCTTTCGATTGGCATTTCGTTGGGAAATGAAGCAGACAATCTACTCTCGGTAGCACTAATCACCATTGGTGAGGATTTGACAACTATCGTCTTCCATTATCTTCAAAGGGTCTTTGAACTTGTGCAGAGCTCCTCTGCTGGATAGATAAGAGAATTGGGGTACTCGGTTTCGCCCATTCTCTTAAGAGTTGAGAAGGCAAAGGTTACTTGACTTCTCCCGCCTCCTCGAGGTTGTACTCCATGCATCGAGCTGGTTACTAGCCTTCGCCTGCTCTTTGCTCACACTTCTGAAGCACTTGAAGTGTTTGCACTCCTTGCGTTGAGTTAGTTACTGTGATTCACCTTCTCAATGCCATTGAACTTCTGGAATGCAGGAAGTTTTCACCCCGACTTGGAGTAATTCTCTCATAGGTTTGGTCGCCTCTGGGATTGTACCGTCTCCTCCATCAACCCTGCCGCCTACTCCACTAAGTAGCAAAGGTACAACATCGTGTACTGCCTGCTTCGTTCCTTAGTTATGCACTCTTGCATGATCCGAAGTCCTTCACTTTCGGCTATCTTGATGAGAAGCACATTGACACCGGTCTTATGAAGTTCTTCGGCCTCTGCCCTTCAGCCTTGTCTTGGTACTTGGAGATTGCCTCTGCATTCTCCACCTCCTCGGCCCTTTTCATGACCAAGCGCTCTCCCTCCATGAGAGCAAGGGATCAATGACTTTCACGGAAGTCCCGCCTCTGCGGTACCATGGCGCTGCCATGCCCATGGCCCTACTATCCATCGCCTCGCATCTGCATCCCTTTTCTTCACGATTAGTAGATATGTCTCCGTGGCACTCCTCTGAGTCCACCTCCATTCTAACTGATACTTGATTTTGGGTAGCTAAGTCCCTCTGGTCTCGTCGTCGCTTCCTCGCCCCTTTCGACCCCCTGCCTCAACACCTCTGTGTTCTCCAAGTAGTCTATTTGGTCGATGGAAAGACAGACTGCAACTCCCATGCATGGCCTCTGCCATCACGTTGTAGGGTTTGCACCGATTCTGTTCTCCTTAGCTTCCTTGGTAGCAACGTTCGCTTACTCGACCTTGTCCTCTGACTTCCCGGGCTCCCGTAAGCGAATATGAGCTCTAGAGCAGTCCAACTCTCCAGCTGCTTCGATCATACCTTTGCATGATCAAGTCCCTCCCATGGAACTCACTGGTACTTGCATCCGAACTTTTCCCTTGGTGGAACCCAGCCCCCATATGCTGATGACCAAAGTTTTCATCCGATGCAAAATTCGGATGCCACCGGCATCCACTATCGATCTTCCTTTAATAGGCGAAGATTAACCTCCTTCTTACACCCCTCTTCTCATTTTCACAGGTTTAGAAGTAAACCTTTACAAACACACACTCCTCCTAAACATAATTCTAAACTTAGACTATAGGAGAGGATTTCTCTTATAATTGCAATAGCGTTTTCTCACTTTTAAATACTCTATGCTTATGTGTGTTAACTAGGGATGAGAGGGGTATTTATAGGCTTCAAGTTGATTCAAACTTGGAGCGTAAAAATATCTCATCCTGGGTTTTCTAGGTTCGAGCAGTATCACCGCCTGTGTTGGGCGGTACCACTGCTAGTGTCAGTCTGACACTGACACTACACTAGGCGGTACCACCGCCCAGTCTGACGGTACCACCGCCTGTAGCCTCTCGGAGGCTGTGTCTGGGTAGTACCACTGCCCAGACGGACGGTACTACCGCCTGACATAGTCTTAGAGACTGTGTCACCTCTTGGGGCACTGTTTGGACCTTTTTATTAGGCTCAACACAGTTCTTACATGGGCCCAACTAGCCCATAATTGGGTTGGCCCAATTCTAAACCTAATTACGTGCTAATTACGAAATCTAAGACATACTTAAGCTAAACAAGTCTGTAAGTCTTGGTTTCTTCCGGTGATCTTCCGGCGAACTTCCGACGATCTCTCGGTAATATTCCAGTGGACTCTTGGCAAGCTCCTGGACTTCACGACAATCTTCTTGGTGAGTTTCGATGAGCTTCTCTAGCAAGCTCTGAGACTTCTCGGCGGGTTCCAACAAAACTTTCGATGAACGTCCGAACTTCCGATGAACTTTCGAACTCCCAACGAAATCGCATCATTGACTTCGGGGCTCCATTTTTCTTCATGCCTTGCTATCGTAGTTAATCCTATACATGTAAAAACATACTTTGATCTAGACAATTAATACTAAGCATTAATCATGTTGTCCGGCATGTCATTGGTCTATCGACGCTTCGTTCGATTCTTCGACGCATTATCCTCTCTTGCGGCCTATTGCCCAATCGGCCAGTTGACTCCGTAACTCCGATATCCTTGGCACAATATCCGCTTTTCTTGGCCCAATGCCCGAATCCATGGCCCGAAGCATTATGTCAAGACGTCAACCGATCCTCTGGCCCGATGTCTAATCTTCTGACATGTTTTCCTTGGGCCCAACATAATTTTTCCTGCTTTAATTGTCTCATCCTGATCGAAGCATCCTACATCACTCAAAATGCAGATCAATTCATAAATACTATCAATTGGTTTCATCATCAAAATATGAGATTCAACAATACTCTGATGCCAAAGGAGGTTAATCTTCGCCTATTAAAGGAAGATCAATAGTGGATGCTAGTGGCCTCGATGGAAGAGGAATTGACGAAATAGATGTAGGTCACGATGACCAAACCACTCTAAAATCTGGTTTGCATTTACTTCTTGCAATTTACCTTATTGCAAACTAAAATTCTACTTCACTACATTTCCATACAATTTTAAGTTAACATCTTTACGAAACCGGTTTTATCGAAACGAAACATTTTGAAGACATGATTTTATTGTTGCACTAATTCACCCCCCTATTAATGCCAACCTCTTTCCTAACAATTGGTATCAGAGCCTCGTTTTCTCATTTGGTTTAACACCTAACGAGAAATGACTCTTTTCGGCTTTCAAGAGAGTCACTCTCTCATTCGTCCTCCCTTTTTCAATGGGATGGACTACACTTATTGGAAAACTCGAATGCGAGTTTTCTTACTTTTTTTTTATTTAAATTTATGGAGTATTATGAAAAACGGTTTTTGAATGTGTTCTCTTCCAATGAACCATTGGAATGGTTAGAAGAATACATTTTCTTTAAATGCTATAGCTATGAATGCTCTATTTTGCATCTTAGATAAAAATAAATTTAATCGGGGTTCTATGTACGAAACAACTTTCGATATTTGACACACTCTTGAAATCACACACGAAGGCACTAATAAAGTTAAAGATTCGAAAATTAACTTTTAAATGCATAATTTTGAACTTTCTCGAATGAAGCCAAGTGAAACCGTTGTTAACATGTACACCCGTTTTATGGATGTCATCAATAGTTTAAAAGAACTTGGTAGAAGTTTTTCAGATTTTGAACTTATAAATAAAATTTTACATTCTCTTAATAAGAGTTGGGATTCAAAAGTAACGGTTATTAAAGAATAAAAAATTTTGAATACTTTTTTGATCGAAGAACTTATCGGGTCTCTAATGACCTATGAAATGACGTACAATGCACGTGAAGAACTTGTTAGGATCGAGAGCACTAAGAGGGGGGGTAAATTAGTGCAGCGGTAAACTTTCTGCGATTAAAACCGAAAGCTGCGTTCGAATGATAAAAACAATTTCTGTGTAAAATCCGATTCTAAGCAAGATGATATTAAAGTTAATCTAGGCAGTTTGCAGCTATGATGAAAACCAGAATATAGGCGCAAACTGAAATCCGACGTTCGTACGAAGAAACCGATTTACGTCTAAATGATGATTCGTAAATCAGTTGATTAGGCAAGATACAGTTTAAGCAAGAGTATGAAGGCAGTTTGTAGTTATGGTAAAGCTCAAAACATAAACGCAATCTGAAATATGATGATCGTACGAAAAAGGTAGATTTACGTCTAAACGCTGATTCGGAAAGTAAAAGGCTTGAAACCTGATCGTAAAAGCGCAGAAGGCAGTAAGCTTCAGAGGAGGTTTGCAGTAAAGATAATATGCTCAAAGTAAATGCAAACCGAGATTTAGAGTGGTTCGGTCAATCTTGACCTACTCCACTTTTGGCTTCCTCCACCGACGAGGTCACCGATGTCAACTAGAGGCCTTCCTTCAATAGGCAAAGGCCAACCACCCTTTTACAGTTTCACTCCTTTTGACGGGCTTAGGAGACAACCCTTACAGAATTTTCTCTCCTCTCTTTACAACTCAGAATTTGGAAGAAAAGAGGGAGAAGAACTTTTGGCCTCTACAACAATTTTGAGCTCTAAGAATCACATAAAAAGAACAAGATTTCGGTGTATGTTTGTGCTCTTTCGGTGCTGAATGGGTGGGGTATTTATAGGCCCCAACCCAGTTCAAATTTGGAGCTCAAAATTGTCAATTCCCGGAATTCCGGGATCAAGCGGTTGCACCTCCTGACTGGAGCGGTTGCACCGCCTGGCAGAGCTCGAAGATTGAGCCTCTGGGCGGTACCACCTCCTGTCAGGGGCGGTTGCACCTCCTGCCAGAGCTCGAAGACTGAGCTCAGGCGGCTGCACCTCCTGACTGAGGCGGTTGCACCGCCTGCCAGAGCTCGAAGACTAAGCTCAAGCGGTGCCACCTCTTGTCAGGGGAGGTTGCACCGCCCCGTCTCGCTCGGAGACTGAGCCCAGATGGTGCTACCTTTTGGCTGGGGCGGTTGCACCGCCTAGTCTCGCTCGGAGACTGCCTCCTGGGCGGTGCTACCTCCTAGCACTATTTCAGGTCCGAATGGGTTGATTCATTCGGCCCAATTTGGGTCTTTTAGGGGCTCGATTGCCCCAAGATTAAGTTAATGGGATCACCTCCCATTTCTAACTTAATCATTATGCTAACTACGATTATTTCCTAAGACATTTACTGCAACTTGCTCCGGTACGTTAATCGCTTCTTCTGGTGAGCTTCCGATGAACTTCCGTCGATCATCCGATGAACCCTCGGTGATGCTCCTGCGGACTTCCGGCAAACTCCTGGACTTGCGACGATCCACTTGGCGAGTTCCGACGAGCTTCTTTGGCAAGCTCCTGGACTTCTCGGATTTGTTCCCGCAGAACCTCCGACGACCGTCCGAACTTCCGTAGAACTCTCGAACTCCCAACGTGATCATTGTCTTGACTCCGGTGCAACTCCTGCTGCATGTCTAACTTTTATCATAGTTAATCCTGCACACTTAAAACAAAACTTTGATCGAGATAATTAATCCTAAGCAATTAACCAAGTTGTCCGGCATGTCATTGGTCCCTCGACGCTTCGTCCGATTCTTCGGCGCATCGTCCTTTCCTGCGGCCTATTGCCCAATCGGCCAGTTGGCTCCGCAACTCCGATATCCTTGGCACAATACCCGCTCTTCTTGGCCCGAAGCCTTCTATCGATACGTCGACCGATCCACCGGCCCAACGTCCAATCTTCTAACATGTTCCTCCGGCACAACATGATTTTCCTGCTTTAATTGTCTCATCCTGATCGAAGCATCCTGCGTCACTCAAAACGTAGATTAAATCATAAACATATATCAAGTAGTTTCATCATCAAAATATGAGATTCAACAATCTCCCCCTTTTTGATGATGACAACCACTTGATGACGGAGTTAACCTTAACTCCCGGAGTTTAAACAAACTCCCCCTATCAATATGCCATATTGATAGAATCTTGAATTCAAACTGAATTAAAGTCATTGCAATATTCATCATGAATACTTGCAACACGCCATCATGAACTTATGCATAAACTTATGCATAACATGTCATGTCATCAACATACTTCTCCCCCTTTGTCATCAACAAAAAGGAGAAGTACCACAATCAAGTGTTTGTGATATTGGTTCAACTCATTGCATGAAAAACATAATATCAAGTTTTATCATCATGCAGTTTTGAAGCCAGAAAATTTAGCAAATGTTACATCATGCTTAGAACATTCAAGCTATCAAGTTTTAGATATGCAAGTTTTACAGCATATAAGATAGCACTTTTATAACATGCAAGCTAGTAATGTTGCAACATTTTAGAACTTGCAAGCTAGCAATTTAGAGATGTTCAAGAAGGCAACTCTTGCTTCTTGAAATATGCAAGTTGCAAGCTAGCAAATTTTTACGATATGCAAGTTTTGCTTCTTGAGATAGGCAAGATAGCACTTTTGCAATTTTTGTTTGGCAAGCTTGTGATGTTCAAGATAACAAGCTCTTTCTTCTCTTTTGAGAAGTATCATTTTTGCTTTCTTTGCAAAGTGCAAGCTAGCAAAATGCCAAACTAGCAAGAGATGATGTTTTACATGAGGCAAGCAAACAATTTGGCAAGTGTTACATTTGCATCTTCTCTTTAGATATGCAAGAAAATAAACAAGTTTTTGCATTTTCTTGACATTTCAAGCTAGCAATTATCGGTGATGTTTAAGATAGCAATTTCTTCTCTTTTGTAATTTTTGCCTTTTTCTTGAATTGTGCTAGCAATCTATCTCCCCCTTTGTCATTGTCAAAAAGAAGGGAAAAATCCTTTACATCAATTTCTAAATCATGACAAAGATAAGTAATCATTCTTATTTGTGCATCATTATAGTTTCAATGCACAAATTCATTAACATTACATTTCAGTTTTTTTTAATGCATGATACCGAAAAATCAATCATCATCATGAGCATATCAAACATGATATTCAAGCATTCATGATATATCATTTTGGCAACATGATCATAGATATTCAAACGATGGTATCTAAATGTCAGAATTCATTACATCCTATTATGCATGATCATTAACTCCTCATTTGTATTTCATGTATTATTTCATTTCATCTCATAAGGAATATCAAGAAGAGTTATTGGATGATGAAATAAATATTTTATGAATACACGAAATTGTATAAAAATCATATCATAAGTGTTTTATGTATTCATATTATCACATGAAGCATATTATCATTTTTAAGATTCATAACATGAATAACGTTATTACTATTTCATCAAAATCAATCTCGAGATTCACACAATATCGTGAAATCATTAATCTCGATAAGATGGGAAAAGCATTTTCTTTTTAAGTGATTCTTTTAACACATCATAAAAAACTCATTCATAATTCAAGTGATTTACAAGATATCATAAATGAATTTATCACTTGTATTTCATCAAAATCGAGAACTCTAGAGATAGAAAATGATTGATGCATTTAATCTGATTGAAGCATGATTCATATTTAAAGTGTATCTTATGTCGTAAATACGAATCAAGCATTTGTCAAATCTGAAATCATCCTCAAAATTTCATTCAATAAATTCATATATGACAAGCATAGATTTATTGAAAAATCAATAAGATAGAGGATTACATTTCAAGTGTTCATCAATTGTAGCATTTCATCACATGGTAAGATATCAATGCGTAAAATTACGATGCAAACATGGCATAATGCAAATTTGGCAATCATAGCATCAATTCATATAAGCATTGCAAATATGGCAATCATATCAATTCATATATCTCTTGATGATGCAAGCATGGGATAATCATAGCATAGTGTTTATAGCATCAATTCATATATTTCTCCCCTTTTTTTAAGTGTTTCATCTTAAGTGATCGATTTCATGTTAGCATGCCTTTTCATTTATGTCAAATGAAAACATGCATCAACGTTTAGGATCGTAAAATGAATTTCATCATAAAACCATCAATCACAAAAATCATCATGTATAACTTTAAAATCTCATGCATAAAATCGTCAAATCATAGTATCAAAACTTTAATATTTTCATTGCAACATTAAGCAAGGTTTCATTGAACATAATTTTGAATGATTCTTATAAATGCCTAAAACTTCTTTAGTTTTAATTTATATGATTGACTTTATAATAGCATGCTCAAATCTTTATTCTTATGTCAAAACCATACATCATATTTAACAAACAAAGACAATGAAAAATATCAAGCCTTCCAGACAAAAGCCATGTATCGTCATTGAAAAGCAATATGAAAATCATCAAAATATACATTCTTGCTTCTCAAGCACATAAATAAGATTAATCTCACTAGGTGTACAATCATTAGATTTCTATCTTGCATTAACATAAGACATGCAATTTTCATTATCATTTTCAAAATTACAAGCATGATCATATTTTTGTATTTTCATTATTAAATTATTAAAAATGTAATTTTCAAGAAAATTTAAAGAAAAAGAAAAATGCATCATGAAAAGCATCATGTAATTTTAAAGTAAATTAAAGGCATTTTGATTACCTCAGTGTCGAAAGGCGTAAAGGCGTAATTTGCCACCTCGCCTTTGTTGATTTTCTCCTCGTCTTCAGAGGAGCTCGATTCATTCCAATTTTTGTTCTTCTTCTTGCGTTCAAAGCAAGTAGTTCCGTTCTTCTTACTTTTTAATTTTTATTTCATTTGTAGTTTAAGTTCACCATCACTTGAGCTTATGCTCGAGTGGTCTTCAAATGTTCTATGTCCCAAATCCTTCCTGTTTTTTGGTAGGTGATTCTCAAGTTCTTCACGTGCATTGCACGTCATTTCATATGTGATCAAGGAACCAATTAGTTCTTCAAGTGGAAATTGGTTCAAGTTTTTCGATTCTTGAATATTAGTTACTTTTGAATCCCAAGGTTTAGAAAGTGAGCGCAAAATCTTATTTACGAGTTCAAAATCTGAAAAACATTTTCCAAGAGCTCTTAAACTATTGACGACATCCGTGAAACGGGTGTACATGTCGACTATAGTCTCACTTGGTTGCATTCGAAAAAGCTCAAAATCATGCAATAAAAAGTTAACTTTCGAGTCTTTGACTCTACTAGTTCCCTCGTGCGTGATTTCAAGTGTTCGCCAAATGTCAAAAGCCGTTTCGCACGTAGAAATCCGATTGAACTCATTTTTGTCCAAAGCGCAAAATAAGGCATTCATAGCCTTTGCGTTTAAAGAAAAATACTTCTTCTCCAAATCCGACCATTTGTTCATCGGTTTAGAGGGAAGTTGAAAACTGTTTTCAATGATATTCCGTAAATCCAGATTCATAGAAATCAATAAAACTCTCATTCGAGTTTTCCAATAAGTGTAGTCCAATCCATTAAACAACGGTGGACGAACAACCGATAAGCCCTCTTGAAGAGCCATTTCTCTCGGGTGTAAATCCGAAATGAGAAATATCGGGCTCTGATACCAATTGTTAGGATCGAGAGCACTAAGAGGGGGGGGGGGGGGTGAATTAGTGCAGCGGTAAACTTTCTGCGATTAAAACCGAAAGCTGCGTTCGAATGATAAAAATGATTTCTGTGTAAAATCCGATTCTAAGCAAGATGATATTAAAGTTAATCTAGGCAGTTTGCAGCTATGATGAAAACCATAATATAGGTGCAAACTGAAATCTGATGTTCGTACGAAGAAACTGATTTACGTCTAAATGCTGATTCGTAAATCACTTGATTAGGCAAGATGCAGTTTAAGCAAGAGTATGAAGGCAGTTTGTAGTTATGGTAAAGCTCAAAACATAAACGCAATCTGAAATATGATGATCGTACGAAAAAGGTAGATTTACATCTAAACGCTGATTCGGAAAGTAAAAGGCTTGAAACCCGATCGTAAAAGCGCAGAAGGCAGTAAGCTTCAGAGGAGGTTTGCAGTAAAGATAATATGCTTAAAGTAAATGCAAACCGAGATTTAGAGTGGTTCGGTCAATCTTGACCTACTCCACTTTTGGCTTCCTCCACCGACGAGGTCACTGACGTCAACTAGAGGCCTTCCTTCAATAGGCGAAGGCCAACCACCCTTTTACAGTTTCACTCCTTTTGACGGGCTTAGGAGACAACCCTTACTGAATTTTCTCTCCTCTCTTTACAATTCAGAACTTGGAAGAAAAGAGGGAGAAGAACTTTTGGCCTCTACAACAATTTTGAGCTCTAAGAATCACAGAAAAAGATCAAGATTTCGGTGTATGTATGTTCTCTTTCAGTGCTGAATGGGTGGGGTATTTATAGGCCCTAACCCAGTTCAAATTTGGAGCTCAAAACTGTCAATTCCCAGAATTCCGGGATCAGGTAGTTGCACCTCCTGACTGGAGCGGTTGCACCGCCTAGCAGAGCTCGAAGACTGAGCCTCTGGGCGGTGCCACCTCCTGTCAGGGGCGGTTGCACCTCCTGCCAGAGCTCGAAAACTAAGCTCAGGCAGTTGCACCTCCTGACTAAGGCGGTTGCACCGCCTGCCAGAGCTCGAAGACTAAGCTCAGGCAGTGCCACCTCTTGTCAAGGGCGGTTGCACCACCCAGTCTCGCTCGGAGACTGAGCCCAGGCGGTGCTACCTCCTAGCTGGGGCGATTGCACCACCTAGTCTCGCTCGGAGACTGTCTCGTGGGCGGTGCTACCTCCTACCCTGGCGGTGCTACCTCCTAGCACTATTTCAGGTCCGAATGGGTTGATTCATTCGGCCCAATTTGGGTCTTTTAGGAGCCCGATTGCCCCAAGATTAAGTTAATGGGATCACCTCCCATTTCTAACTTAATCATTGTGCTAACTACGATTATTTCCTAAGACATTTACTGCACCTTGCTCCGGTACGTCAATCGCTTCTTCCGGCGAGCTTCTGGCGAACTTCCGTCGATCATCCAATAAACCCTCGGTGATGCTCCTGCGGACTTCCGGCAAACTCCTGGACTTGCGATGATCCACTTGGCAAGTTCCGACGAGCTTCTTTGGCATGCTCCTGAACTTCTCGGATTTGTTCCCACAGAACCTCCGACGACCGTCCAAACTTCCGTAGAACTCTCGAACTCCCAACGTGATCATTGTCTTGACTCCGGCACAACTCCTGCTGCATGTCTAACTTTCATTGTAGTTAATCCTGCACACTTAAAACAAAACTTCGATCGAGATAATTAATCCTAAGCAATTAACCAAGTTGTATGGCATGTCATTGGTCCCTCGACGCTTCGTTCGATTCTTCGACGCATCGTCCTTTCCTGCGGCCTATTGCCCAATCGGCCAGTTGGCTCCGCAACTCCGATATCCTTGGCACAATACCCATTCTTCTTGGCTCGATGCCCGAGTCCACAGCCCGAAGCCTTCTGTCGATACGTCGACCGATCCACCGGCCCGACGTCTAATCTTCTGACATGTTCCTCTGGCACAACATGATTTTTCTGCTTTAATTGTCTTATCCTGATCAAAGCATCCTGCGTCACTCAGAACGCAGATTAAATCATAAACATATATCAAGTAGTGTCATCATCAAAATACGAGATTCAATAGAACTGGAGAACCACCTTCCAAATGACAGGAAGGATTTCAGACTAAGAACAATCGAAGACCACTCGAGCATAAGCTCAAGTGATGGTGAACTTAAACTCGTCACTAAAAAATTTAAAAAGTTCATGAAACAAAAATTAAAGAACAAAAAGAACATAAATTGGGATGAATCAAGCTCCTCCGAAGACGAGGAGAAAATCAACAAAGGCAAGGTGGCAAATTATGCCTTAACAACTTTCGACGGTGAGGTAATCAAAATGCCTTTAATTTATTTCGAAATTACATAATTCTTTCTTAAGTTATTCTTAATTTAGTTTTAATTTTTTTAAAAAATATTGTATGTTTAATAATGTAATGAAAATATAAAAAAATTGGATCATGCTTACCTTTCTACTGATCATGAAAATTGTAAGTTTTGTGATAAACAAACAAAATGATTTTGAATAAAAATACCTTATAAAACTATGCTATATGTGTTTAAGAAGTAATAATGTGTATCTTGATGATTTTTGTATTCCTTGTGATTATAAATGCTTCATTTTTAATGAAATCGTGCTTGATAATTTAATGCATAATGATCATGCTTAATGAGTTTATTTTTTGAAATTATACATGATGATTCTTGAGATTTATGGATTATCAACTTTTATGGTTTTAAAAGTTCTTTTTTGGTGTTAATGTATGATGCATGTTTTCATTTGGCATAAATGAAAAAGGCATACTTCTATGAAATCAATCTTATGAATTGAAACACTAGAAAATGATTTTGATTTGATGATTTCAATTTGAATGAGATTTCTCTTGATTTTTCAAGATTTAAAACTTGAGATTTAATATATATGAAATATGGGTTTCAATGTAATTTGACATTTAGATACCATCATGATTTAAAATGTTATGATTTGTTGCTAAAATGATGTATTGTAAATATTGATTTAATGTTTGGTATCATAAATACTTTAAAATGATGAATATTTGGTATCATGATCAAAATATTGATAAATACTTAAAAATTTTAATATCTTAGTATCATGTATGATATGCTCAAAATAATAATGAATATTTTGAAAATAAATATTTGTATCATGTTTGATAATTTTATATTTTAATAATATGCATGATGAGTTGTAATGATGATTGATTTATTTTTGGTATCATGCATGAAAAATGAAATGTAAGATTTTAAAATTATGTATATTTCAAGTTGAAACCATAATGATGCACAAACATATTGAAATAAGGTTGATACTTTATCTTTGTCATGCTTTGAAAATTATTATAAAGGGAAAAAGAGATACAAAATTGTATTCTTCCCTTCTTTTTGACAATGACAAAGGGGGAGATAACTAGCTTGCTAGCTAGCTTGCACAAGTCAAGAAAAAGCAAGAAATGCTATCTTGCAATCTCAAGAGAAGCAAAAGTGCTATCTTTATCTATCTTAAGAAGCAAAAACGTAAACTTACAAAATTTACAATCTTGCACATCTTCAAAATTAAATGATGATATTGGTGATTATGCATGTTATAAGGAGATGAACAAATATGCTAGTTGTATGTTATAAAACTTGTATATCGTAAAAATTGCTAGCTTGTAATATAAAAAGAAGCAAAAAGCTGCTATCTCAAGAAAAACAAACATACTAAACTTGCACATCTTTAATTATTGCTAGCTTGCATAATGATAAAACTGGAAATTATGTTAATTATGCAATGATAGTTGGAACTTCTCCTTTTTGTTGATGACAAAGGGGGAGAAGTATGATCATATTATGCATGATGACGTGTTGCAAATATTCATGATAAAATTTGCAATAACTTGAATTTAGCTTGAATTCAAGGTTCTATCAATATGACATATTGATAGGGGGAGTTAAGGTTAACTCCGTCATCAATTAGTTGTCATCATCCAAAAGGGGGAGATTGTTGAATCTCGTATTTTGATGATGAAACCAATTGATAGTATTTATGAATTGATCTGTGTTTTGAGTGACATAGGATGCTTTGATCAGGATAAGATAATTAAAGCAAGAAAAGTCATATTGGGCCGGAGGAAAACATGTCAGAAGATTGGACGTCGGGCCGGAGGATTAGTCGACGTATCAACACAGAAGGCTTCGGGTCATGGATTCAGGCATCGAGCCAAGAAGACCGGATATTGCGCTAAGGATATCGGAGTTGTGGAGTCAATTGGCCGATTGGGCAATAGGCCACAAGAGAGGTCGATCCGCCGAAGAATAGGATGAAGCGTCGATGGACCAATGACATGTCGGACAACATGATTAATGCTTAGTATTAATTATCTAGATCGAAGTGTATTTTTACATGTGTAGGATTAACTACGATAGCAAGGCATGAAGCAAAATGAAGTTCCGGAGTCATGGACGTGATTTCGTTGGGAATTCGAGAGTTCATCAGAAGTTCGGATGTTTATCGGAAGTTCTATCGGAAACAACCAAGAAGTCTCAGAGCATGCCAGAAAAACTCATCGGAACTCGCCAAGAAGATCGTCGTGAAGTCCAGGAGCTTGCTAGGAGTGTTGGAATATTGCCAAGAGATCATCGGAAGTTCACCGGAAGATCGCCGGAGGCTCGCTGGAAGAAACCAAGACTTACGGACTTGTTTAGTTTAAGTATGTCTTAGATTCGTAGTTAGTACGTAATTGGATTTGAAATTGGGGCAACCCAATTATGGGCCAGTTAGGCCCATGTAAGAACTATGTTGAGACCAATGAAAAGGCTCAAACAGTGCCCCAAGAGGTGATACCATCGTGGCATAGTCTCCGAGATTGTGTCAAGCGGTGGTACTGCCTAGAGGAGGGGGGGAATTAGTGCGTACGTAAAAATCACGTTGAGTCAGAAATCTTCGTTTCGATAAAAACCGATATTGAAAATGCTTAACTTAAAAATATTCATAAGAGTGTGCAGCTAAAGTAATGAGGAAGTAAAGTAGTTGTAAAGTAAGTAAATGCAAACCGAGTTTATAGTGGTTCGATTGTCGTGACCTACGTCCACTCCTGATTCTTCTTTCATCAAAGCTATCGACATCCACTAATGGTATTCCTTTAATGGGCGAAGACCAACTACCCTTACAACTCTATTCTCCTTTTGAGAGGCTCAGGAGAGAACCTTTACACCTCTACTCACCCCTCTCCAAACAAAAATCACACTTAGACTAGAGGAGGAGAACTCTCACGAGATTACAACAGAATTTTCCCTTATTTTTGTTCTTAGTTCTTGTGTGTTTTGAGCAGGGATGAGAGAGGTATTTATAGGCCTCAACTAGATTCAATCTTGAAGCCTAAAAATGTCTCATCCTCGATTTTTTGGGTACTAGCGATACCACCACATTTGCTGGGTGGTACCACCACCCAATCTAGCGGTACCATCGCTTGGACCCAACTTTTAGGTCACTGAATGAGCCTTTCTCTTGGCTCAAAAAAGTCCTAATTTGGGCTCAGTTAGCTCCTAATTGAGTTGGCTTAATTACATTCTAAACCAACCTAATTATGACATAAACTAACTCGATCTAGACAAATTATTACAAAGCACAAATCTTCTATTGTCCGGCATGTTATTGGTTCTTCTGGTGCTTCGTCCCATCCTTCGACGTATTGCCCAATCAACATGTTGTCTTCTCGCAACATCCAATCTCCTTGACGCAATGTCCGATCTTCTTGGCCCGATGCTCGAATTCATGGACCAAAGCCTTTTATCTGTTGGGAAATCGTGGGGCGACATCATATACGCAGCGGAAGAACAAGAAAACAAAATCCCCGATTCCCAAAGAGATGTTTGTCGTCATGCGAAGATTGGTGCGTAAAATTCGCGAAACTTAAAACTGCGTATAGAGTATATTGTGTTACCTAGGGAGATCGTATATCCCTATTTCCTTGCAGATCCTTAGGAGAGGATGAAGGAGATCAAGCGTCCTCCTCTCTAGTGGTGATCCACACAGCAGCGTTGCAACGATGCTCCTCAAATCTCCAGGCCTGCTCTGAGGTGGAGAGGGAGAGGAGAATAGGAGAGGCAAGCAAAGACTCTAGCCTATGAGGCTGTGAATCCCTCCTATTTATAGAGGTCCCCTGTCAAACCCTAATGGGTCCTCCCCTAGTGGGTATTGGATCTGCATCCAATAAGACAAGGGCTCCGTCGGATATCTCATATCCGAACCTCTACTCATCCCAATGCCTACCATATGTGTGTGACCCTCTAGGCCCAATATCAAGCTGGGCGTGAGTCATACCTGTCAGAACTCCTTCTAACTCAATGAATTATTATCTTTGTAATAATTCACTTGACTCATCGACTACGGACGTACTAGGCCACTACGCCGTAGTCCCCAGACAATACAGGGGAATCCAATCCATTGGACCTATCTATCCTCAGTTACCGTGTACCTATAGTCCCTCATCCCTCTAATATCCCAGAGACCGTATATCGAGCATGGTGCTTTCAGACCCATACGGTTTCTACTCGAGTCTCGCTCTAATCAGATTCTCTTGGAGAACTCTTTCTCTCTCAACCCGAATGACCCTGACCAGGGATTTGTCTGAGCAAGAACACATGGGATATTCCTCTCATGACGCCGAGAGTGGATGATCCTCTATCGACACTCAATACCCCTCGTAAGGTCGACTACCACTCCTAATGACCAGCTGTACTAGATCTGGGACAGCCAAACCTATAAGTCTGGTATCAAAGAGTGGAGCACTCATACAGGACATTGTTAGGATCAAGAGCACTAAGAGGGGGGGGGGGTGAATTAGTGCAGCGGAAATTTTATAATAATTTAAAAACCAAAAGCTGCGTTCGTTCAAAAACTATTATGATGCAAAAGCAAATTCTCAGTTTGTATCTAAGTGCAGTTTGCGTCTAAGCGCAGATTGCGTTTAAGCGCAGTTTTGCGTCTAAGCGCAGTTTTGCGTCTAAGCGCAGTTTTGCGTCTAAACTCAGATTTACGTCTAAATGCAGATTTACGTCTAAACGCAGATTTACGTCTAAACGCAGTTTTACGTCTAAACGCAGTTTTACGTCTAAACGCAGTTTTACGTCTAAACGCAGTTTTACGTCTAAGCGCAGATTTACGTCTAAACGCAGTTTTACGTCTAAACGTAGTTTTACGTCTAAACGCAGATTTACGTCTAAACGCAGTTTTACGTCTAGACGCAGATTTACGTCCAAACTTTGAAACTCGTTTGTATACTCGCAGAAGGCAGTATGCAGTTGAAATCAAGACGTAAACGTGAACTGAAATCTGATGATTGAGCGAGGAAAGCCGATTTGCGTCTGAATGCAGTTTTACGTCTAAATGTTGAAACTCGTTCGTAAAATCGTAGAGGACAGATTGCAGTTATTAATAGGATTAAAATGTAAGCGTAAACTGCAAAGAAGCTCGTTCGTAAAAGCACGGAAAACAGTTCTGCAGAATCAAACGAAAACGTAAACTGTAATGTATGAAAATACGAGTTTACGTCTGAATGCAGATTTGGAAGAACAGCACTTAGAACTTGTTCGTGAAAGCGCAGAGAGCAGTAGTGATGAGGGAGGTTTGCAGTAATGATAAAGTGCTCGAAAATAAACGCAAACCAGAGATTTAGAGTGGTTCGGTCAGCCTTGACCTACTCCACTTTTGGCTTCCTCCACCGATGAGGTTGCCGACGTCAACTAGGTGCTTTCCTTCAATGGGCGAAGGCCAAACTTCCCTCTTACAGTTTCTCTCCTTTTGACAGGCTTAGGAGACAACCTTTACAGACCTTTCTCTCCTCACTTTACAATTGAAAACTTGAAGAACAGAAGGAGGAGACTTAAAGGCTTTACAACACTTTTGAGCTCTTAGAATCACAGAAAAGATCAAGATTTCGGTATAGGTCTGTATCTTTTCAGTGCTGAATGGGTGGGGTATTTATAGGCCCCAACCCAATTCAAAATTCGAGCTCAAAACGATCAAATCGATCAAATCCCAGAATTCTGGGATCAGGCGGTTGCACCTCTCGACTGGAGAGGTGGCACAGCCTGGCAGAGCTCGAAGACTGAGCTCTGCCGATTGCTTCTCTTTGCCAGAGCTCGAAGACTGAGCTCGATGGTTGCATCACCTGGCAGAGCTCGAAGACTGAGCTTGGTGATTGCATCACCTGGCAGAGCTCGAAACTGAGCTCGGTGGTTGCATCACCTGGCAGAGCTCCAAGCTGAGCTCAGGCTGATCCACCTCTCTGCCAAAGCTCGAAGACTGAGCTCGGTGAATGCATCACCTGGCAGAGCTCGAGACTGAGCTAAGGCTGATGCACCTATCTGCCAGAGCTCGAAGACTGAGCTCGGTGGTTGCATCGCCTGGCAGAGCTCGGAACTTGAGCTCTGGCGGTGCAACCTCTTGGCTGGGGCGGTTGCACCTCCCAGCCTCGCAGCCCTGGCGGTTGCACCTCCTGGCTGGGGCAGTTGCACCTCCCAACCCCACAGCCCAGGCGGTTGCACCTCCCAACCCTACAGCCCAGGCGGTTGCACCTCCTGGCTGGGGCGGTTGCACCTCCTGGTGCAATCAGGGTCCGAATGGTTCACTCCATTCGACCCACTTTGAATCTTTTCAGGGGCCCAATTGCCCCAAGATTAAGCTAATGGGATCACCTCCCATTTTCATGCTTAATCATCATGCTAACTACGATTAACTCTAAGACAACTTCTGCAGCTTTGCTCCGATGCGTCAATCGCTTCTTCCGGCGAGTTTCCGGCCAACTTCCGTCGATCAACCGATAACCCTCAGTGATCCTTCTGCGGACATCCGGCATACTCCTGGACTTTGCGACGATCCACTTGGCGAGTTCCGACGAGCTTCGCTTGGCAAGCTTCTGGACTTCTCGGATCTGTTCTCTCTGAACCTCCGACGACCGTCCGAACTTCTGTCGAACTCTCGAACTCCCAACGTGATCATGATCTTGACTCCGGCGCAACTCCTGCTGCTTGTCTTACTCTCATCGTAGTTAATCCTGCACACTTATCTCAACACATAGATTAGATAACAAATGACAATTGACTTCATCATCAAAATCCGAGATTCAACAATCTCCCCCTTTTTGATGATGACAATCAATTGATAAAGGAGTTGTCCTTAACTCCCCCTATCTATATGCCATAGTTGAGATAAGTCAACCTTGAATTCAAGACCTAAGAATTCAAGTGACGTATTGATAAGTTAGATCAGTTAAACTTATCAATGCTCCCATCATGATGCCTATCATGATGTATCTCTTCAAGAATTATGTCAAGGCATGACATACATCATCAAGTTTGTATGATAGTGTTTGTAACCATTCATCATGTAATCATATAAAGCTACGAAGGACTTTTTTTACATGATGCTCACATTTGAGATTTTCTAGTAAGTTTGCATTTTCTTCACAATATCAAATCAAGATATGATGCAAACTATAGTACATGTTCACATATCTCTTGGTGATGCAAGGATGGCATAACATTGTTTATAGCATCACTCAAGTATTTGCAACTATGACATAGATATGATTATGGCAGTTCAGCTATGACATAGTGTTTATCAATTCATATTTTTCTCCCCCTTTGTCATCAACAAAAAGCATGATAGCATTATCAAGCATATAAAGGAAGTCATGACACATATATCTCTTTATTGTTTTTGCTTGACGGAGGAAAGTCATTTTCCAAAGAGTTTTCATAAGAGTGTACGGGAACATCCCATTTTTAGCATACAACCCGAAAAATGAACTTCTTACATGCATTTGGTTAAAAATATTTGTCACATAATTTGCAACATGTTATTTGATCAAGCGTTGTCAAGGCATGTAATAGTAATAACATTCGAAAAATAATTTTGATGTAGTAACACAATTATTTCAAGTGCAGCATTATATCATATTGCATAGCAGGATTTTTATTTCAGCAAGTGTAGCATTGCATCACATGGTAAGATATCAGCTCGTATGATGCAAATTTTTGTTTGATACATGGCATGATAGCAATCATATTAGCAGTAGCAACCATATCAATGTCATACTGCTGACTTATCAACTTACATTGGTATGTTGCTTCATATTTTCAAGGCATAGGCTTTTAAACCTTTTTAGTTTCAGTGCAAAAAACCGAGATAAACAACAAGAGATGTTTGCAAATATGCTTACACAGACAAAGATAACCATATCAGGGTAACATATGTACAGCATATCAGGTAACCATAAAGACAAAGTCCTTCATGAATAACATAAGGAGTTTACAACATGTCATATCAAAAACATCAGATGTTTATACAAGCTTATTCATGAGGTGGAAGATTAAAGTGCCTAAGTAAAGAGTCAAATTGTCGATGGATTTGTTGTAGCTCGATTAGGATTTGATCTTGTTGAAGTTCAAGCCGTTCTTGTCGTTGCTCAAATCGGTCCATCCGAATCCCGATATCTTCGATGGATGATGTGTGAGTTTGCTCAACCGGATGTGTTTCCTCAAAGGGACAGATCGGAGGAGAGTGGGTACTCCTAAAGACTGGGGTTTCCGGCTCTGGTTCAGGTTCAGGCTGAGGGGGATCAGTTCTTCTAGGCATTCTAACCCAGTTACCGTTTCTATAGTGACATCTTAGTCGGTGAAGTAGATTTTTGTTTATTATGCTGAATCTATCTGATTTCATTACTTCTTCTTCTAGTGGTATTTGAATGTCGTAAGCTTTCATTATTCTAGTAATAATTCTACCATATGGGAGCATCATATCTTTCGTAGATAATTCCAACATGTTTTGTTGGATCAGATACCCAAGACAAATGTCACGTTCTTTCATAATTAGGTACATAATTCCTAATTCCAATTGACTCACTTCATCATGATGGTATTGCTTAGGAAGAATTATACTAGTCATGATATGATGAAGTATCTTAGTGTTAAAGGGCATTAGATGTTCACAACTTTTAGGAATAGATTCTACGTTAGGATTGGCAAGGATTGTTCCTAAGGCTTCAACGTAGGATGTTTCAATAGTTTTTTCATCCCATGATCCTTTGAAGTAAAGTCCTATGCTTTTCATGGGAATACCTATCATATCACAAATGAATCTATCAGTGATTGAGATGTGTTGTCCTAAGAGATAGGTTGATATCCTTTCTTCATCATCTTTTTGCATGTTGTTATAAAACAATCTAACTAGTCTAGGATAAATGGGTTCGTTGATCTGCAAAATGGGAAGTAGATTTAGGTTTGCAAACCAATGGATAGTCTCTACATCTCTTAGTTCATTCAGATCTACGTATTTTCCCTTATTGATGCTTCTTAGTTCGAAGGAGAGAAATTTTTCAGCATGGTTTTTGGAATCAAAAAGAGTGAGATCAAACTCTTCTACTACTCTCCTCTTTCCCTTGTCCCTTGAGGATCTTCTAGATCCCATTACTACTGCTGTTTAGAGGGATGATGATGAGCTAAAGTAAATGAAGAACAAAACAGAATTTAAGAGCTTCTTAGAGAGTACCTTTGTGAAATCTTCAAGAGAAGGAAGGATTTTTGATGTTTTGCTCCGAAATAAGAGGTATTTGGAAGGCTTAGAGGAGTGAAATGGGAATGGAGGAGACTTGGAAGAGTAGAGGAGGAAATGGGGGTGAGTTGGGGTCGGTTCCTCAGCCGGCCCTAGCGTGATTTTAAAGAGCAGAGCTGCTGGCGGTTGCACCTCTGGCTGGAGCGGTGCAACCTCTGGCAACCCATGATAGCTGGAGGTGCAACCGCCAGCTGGAGAGGTGCCACCGCTTGCAGCAGGTGAGCACTTAAGATGATTTGATTAGGGAGCCTTTGCCTTGAGGAGAGTTTCAGAGCAATTGATGTTTGTTACATGATTTCGTATGAGTTTTTATTTAAGGAAGAAGCTCTTTGTAAGATAGATCTTTTAACGTGCGTACGTATGTTTGTTTGGTGTCCCTTTTAAGATCATGACATATTTATTTTCTACAAGAATTAATTCGTAGATGAACAGGTTTTGAAGATCAGGGGGGTATGTGAATTTGGATATGATATATTTCTAATTGTATCGTATTTGTGATTTCATAGCTTCCACTTGTTACTTAAGCGTTGCGAGTCCCTTTTTTATTCTTGGTTTATGACCATTGAGAGTCAAGGAGCAGAACATTATTTCTTGCTCCGGCCTAGACTTTTAATGTTTTTATAGGAACGGATGATCTTTAGGAACCCATTTGCTTTTGGGTGCCTCATAAATAGATCTACATTTTCTATCATGTTGCATAGAGTTTATCATGGTTCCTTTAGGAACCCAAATTAATTTGTTTGGACTTATTTTCTTAAATGGACAACAATGTGTCTTGTGTCCAGATTTGCAACAAAAGTTGCACTTGGTTTGGTGTTGAACATGTAAGATGGGGCCTTTTACAAAGGTAGTTGGATTTCGGTGAGGACTCCTCACAAATCCAATCCCACTTCTTTTGGGAGCATGACCCTTGTTTGTAAGGATCATGTTTAATGACTTGCTACCAACCTCGAATTTCTTCAAGGTGTCCTTAAGTAGCAAGTTTTCTTTTTGTATAGTTTCTAAATCATGACATTTGATACATGAATTTAAACTATCATGATGTTCGACTTTTAACTTATCAAACTCACAAGTAAGATTATCATGTACCTTTTTTAGCAACTTGTATTTTCTATTTATAACTTTGCATTCATCAAATAAATCATGGAAGGCATTTAATAGTTCATCGAAAGATAAATCAGCATCTAATAAATTCGTTACCTCCTCTTCGATGGCCATAAAGGCGTAATGAGCAACTTGCTCGGTGTTGGACTCTTCTTCCTCAGATGCGCTCGAATCATCCCATGTTGCTTGGAGCGCCTTCTTCTTTGTTGTTCTTTTCTTGACTTGGGGACAATCACTCTTGTAGTGTCCCGGCTTTTTACATTCGTAGCAGATAACTTGGTCCTTCTTGGGTTCAAGTTTATTTTTCACATCGTTTTTAAACTTGTTTCTTTTGAAGAATTTCTTAAACTTTCTTGTCAAAAGTGCCAAGTCATCGTCACAATCCTCATCACTTGAGTTTTCTCTCAAGTGGCATTCAGAAGTTTTAAGTGCCATATCCTTCCTGTTCTTTGGAAGGATGTCTTCTTGCTCTTCATGAGCTTTGCAGGTCATTTCGTAGGTCATTAATGACCCGATTAGTTCTTCAAGAGGGAAATTTCGCAGATCTTTTGCCTCTTGAATGGCGGTGACTTTAGGATCCCAACTTTTAGGAAGGGATCTTAGTATCTTATTAACAAGCTCAAAATCCGAAAAGCTCTTTCCGAGTCCTTTTAGACCGTTGACGACATCCGTGAAACGGGTAAACATGTCGCCAATGGTTTCACTCGGTTTCATTCGGAAAAGTTCAAAAGAATGCAGCAACAGATTGATTTTTGACTCCTTCACTCTACTTGTGCCCTCGTGGGTCACTTCAAGTGTGTGCCAAATATCAAAAGCAGTTTCGCAAGTTGAAACACGATTAAACTCGTTTTTATCAAGTGCGCAAAATAAGGCATTCATAGCCTTTGCATTAAGAGCGAAAGCCTTTTTTTCTAAATCGTTCCAATCAATCATTGGAAGAGAAGATTTTGAAAATCCATTTTCAACAAGGTTCCACAGTTCAAAATCCATAGAAATAAGAAAGATCCTCATTCGGGTCTTCCAGTAAGTGTAGTCCGTTCCACTGAACATGGGTGGACGTGTAATCGAATGCCCCTCTTGGTTTCCGGCGTATGCCATCTCTCTTGGGTTTTAATCCTTTAAAGAGTTAACCTTGCTCTGATACCAATTGTTAGGATCAAGAGCACTAAGAGGGGGGGGGGTGAATTAGTGCAGCGGAAATTTTATAATAATTTAAAAACCAAAAGCTGCGTTCGTTCAAAAACTATTATGATGCAAAAGCAAATTCTCAGTTTGTATCTAAGTGCAGTTTGCGTCTAAGCGCAGATTGCGTTTAAGCGCAGTTTTGCGTCTAAGCGCAGTTTTGCGTCTAAGCGCAGTTTTGCGTCTAAACTCAGATTTACGTCTAAATGCAGATTTACGTCTAAACGCAGATTTACGTCTAAACGCAGTTTTACGTCTAAACGCAATTTTACGTCTAAGCGCAGATTTACGTCTAAACGCAGTTTTACGTCTAAACGCAGTTTTACGTCTAAACGCAGATTTACGTCTAAACGCAGTTTTACGTCTAGACGCAGATTTACGTCCAAACTTTGAAACTCGTTTGTATACTCGCAGAAGGCAGTATGCAGTTGAAATCAAGACGTAAACGTGAACTGAAATCTGATGATTGAGCGAGGAAAGCCGATTTGCGTCTGAATGCAGTTTTACGTCTAAATGTTGAAACTCGTTCGTAAAATCGTAGAGGACAGATTGCAGTTATTAATAGGATTAAAATGTAAGCGTAAACTGCAAAGAAGCTCGTTCGTAAAAGCACGGAAAACAGTTCTGCAGAATCAAACGAAAACGTAAACTGTAATGTATGAAAATACGAGTTTACGTCTGAATGCAGATTTGGAAGAACAGCACTTAGAACTTGTTCGTGAAAGCGCAGAGAGCAGTAGTGATGAGGGAGGTTTGCAGTAATGATAAAGTGCTCGAAAATAAACGCAAACCAGAGATTTAGAGTGGTTCGGTCAGCCTTGACCTACTCCACTTTTGGCTTCCTCCACCGATGAGGTTGCCGACGTCAACTAGGTGCCTTCCTTCAATGGGCGAAGGCCAAACTTCCCTCTTACAGTTTCTCTCCTTTTGACAGGCTTAGGAGACAACCTTTACAGACCTTTCTCTCCTCACTTTACAATTGAAAACTTGAAGAACAGAAGGAGGAGACTTAAAGGCTTTACAACACTTTTGAGCTCTTAGAATCACAGAAAAGATCAAGATTTCGGTATAGGTCTATATCTTTTCAGTGCTGAATGGGTGGGGTATTTATAGGCCCTAACCCAATTCAAAATTCGAGCTCAAAACGATCAAATCGATCAAATCCCAGAATTCTGGGATCAGGCGGTTGCACCTCTCGACTGGAGAGGTGGCACCGCCTGGCAGAGCTCGAAGACTGAGCTCTGCCGATTGCTTCTCTTTGCCAGAGCTCGAAGACTGAGCTCGATGGTTGCATCACCTGGCAGAGCTCGAAGACTGAGCTTGGTGATTGCATCACCTGGCAGAGCTCGAAACTGAGCTCGGTGGTTGCATCACCTGGCAGAGCTCCAAGCTGAGCTCAGGCTGATCCACCTCTCTGCCAAAGCTCGAAGACTGAGCTCGGTGAATGCATCACCTGGCAGAGCTCGAGACTGAGCTAAGGCTGATGCACCTATCTGCCAGAGCTCGAAGACTGAGCTCGGTGGTTGCATCGCCTGGCAGAGCTCGGAACTTGAGCTCTGGCGGTGCAACCTCTTGGCTGGGGCGGTTGCACCTCCCAGCCTCGCAGCCCTGGCGGTTGCACCTCCTGGCTGGGGCGGTTGCACCTCCCAACCCCACAGCCCAGGCGGTTGCACCTCCTGGCTGGGGCGGTTGCACCTCCCAACCCCACAGCCCAGGCGGTTGCACCTCCTGGCTGGGGCGGTTGCACCTCCTGGTGCAATCAGGGTCCGAATGGTTCACTCCATTCGACCCACTTTGAATCTTTTCAGGGGCCCAATTGCCCCAAGATTAAGCTAATGGGATCACCTCCCATTTTCATGCTTAATCATCATGCTAACTACGATTAACTCTAAGACAACTTCTGCAGCTTTGCTCCGATGCGTCAATCGCTTCTTCCGGCGAGTTTCCGGCCAACTTCCGTCGATCAACCGATAACCCTCGGTGATCCTTCTGCGGACATCCGGCATACTCCTGGACTTTGCGACGATCCACTTGGCGAGTTCCGACGAGCTTCGCTTGGCAAGCTTCTGGACTTCTCGGATCTGTTCTCTCTGAACCTCCGACGACCGTCCGAACTTCCGTCGAACTCTCGAACTCCCAACGTGATCATGATCTTGACTCCGGCGCAACTCCTGCTGCTTGTCTTACTCTCATCGTAGTTAATCCTGCACACTTATCTCAACACATAGATTAGATAACAAATGACAATTGACTTCATCATCAAAATCCGAGATTCAACAGACATCCTTGGTGTCTCAAGTCTAAGGATCAAATACACCACTATGACTACGGAATCGCTGTCTAACAATAAGGCATCATCAACCATCTAGCATTCCGTAAGCGGATCAATCAGTGAACTCATTCTCCAATGAGCACCTATACTGTATCCCTAGTGTCCCTACACGAGCAGCTATGAGACCAGCTGCATCCATCATATGGATGGGTATACAGCACACCAGTCTGTCCGGTTATCACGATGTCCCTCTCGAGTAACTTATTATCGGGATTATTTATGATATGTGTTTAAAGGTGAATCGATCTCATTATCGTGATCTCATTACGATCCGATTCCCATTGCATAAATCCAAGGACATCACAATATATATATGCATTTATGTAATAGTTATAAAGTGATATACGCCAAAATATAATAAGCAAAAAGATTCTGTATCAAGTCACACGTGCCATCACTCACGTGATTGGCTTGCAGGGCACCTATGACTAGCAATCTCCCACTTGACCTAAAGCCAATCACCTATGTGTCTGATCCCCATCAGACCCCTGTGACGCTCAAAGACAATCTGAGACAATGACTTTGTCAGTGGATCTGCAATGTTACGTTTGGATGGAACTCTTTCCACTACTACATTTCCTCGGGTTACGATCTCTCTGATAAGTTGGAACCTCCACAGAACACTTCTGATGAGACCCGGGTTCCCTTATTTGAGTAATCGCCCCATAGTTGTAGCAATATAAGGAAGTCAGCTCCTAGCTACTCGGCACGACTCCCAAATCTGTGATGAACTTCTTCACCCAGACTCCCTCCTTTGCTGCATCTGATGCAGCAATGTACTCCGCCTCTATGGTCGAGTCAGTAGTGGTATCTTGCTTGGAACTCTTCCAGCACACTGCTCCTCTATTCAAGGTGTACACATACCCTAAATTCGACTTGCTATCATCGACATCAGACTGAAAACTTGAGTCAGTGTAGCCTTCAACCTTAAGGCTATTACCTCTATATACTAGTAAAAGATCCTTAGTCCTTCTCAAGTACTTAAGGATATACTTTACTGCTTTCTAGTGCTCTAAGCCTGGATCCGCCTGATACTTGCTCGTGACATTCAGAGCATGCACTATATCAGGCCTAGTACATAGCATGGAATACATGAAAGACCCTATTGCTGAGGGATAAGGTATCATATTCATGTTCGCCCTTTCTTCTAGAGTCTTTGGGGACATACTCATAGAAAGCGATATCCCATGTCTCATCGGTATGAGACCTCTCTTGGAATTTTCCATGCCAAACCTTTTGACAATGGTTTCTATGTACCTGGATTGGGACAAGCCAAGCATCATCTTGGATCTATCTTTACATATTCTAATCCCCAAGATATAGGATGCTTCCCCTAAGTCCTTCATGGAGAAGTGTCTAGATAACCAAGCCTTTACTGTTGATAGCATTCCTACGTCGTTCCCAATGATGAGGATGTCATCCACATATAACACCAAAAAGGTGATAACGCTCCCACTTACCTTTCTGTACACATAAGGCTTATCTTCGTTCTTAACGAAGTCATAAGATCTGATTGCCTTATCAAATCTTATGTTCCAACTTTGGGAAGCTTGCTTTAGTCCATAAATGGATCTAAGCAACCTACACACCTTATCTGGGCAGTTCTTGGACACGAATCCCTCAGGTTGCATCATATACACCTCCTCCTCGAGGTTCCCATTGAGGAATGCGGTTTTCACATCCATCTGCCAGATCTCATAATCATAGTGTGCTGCAATAGCCAATAGAATTCTAATGGATTTTAGCATTGCTACGGGTGAGAAGGTTTCGTCGTAGTCAACACCTTGCCTTTGACGATACCCCTTAGCCACTAGCCTTGCTTTATAGTTCTCTACCTATCTATCTACTCCGATCTTTTTCTTAAAGATCCACTTGCAACCGATGTGTACAATACCTTCGGGCGCATCAACTAGGTTCCAAACCTTATTGGACTACATAGAATCCATCTCAGAATTCATGGCTTCTTGCCACTTCCCAGAGTCTATACTCATAATAGCCTCCTCGTAGGTTTGAGGATCAATATCCTCAACATCCTCTCCTCTAATATGTGCCACATATCTCTCAAGAGGATGGGATACTCTATCAGACCTACATAAAGTTGAAACTTGTGTATTAGGTACCTGAACAGACTCGGGCTGTAGAGTGGTGCTTGAGCTTGGTTCTCCAACCTCGCTCAACTCTATCATTCTCCCATTGTCTCCACCAAGAATGTGTTCCTTCTCAAGGAACACTGCTCTCTTAGCTACAAAGACCTTTTGGTTCTCGAGATGATAGAAATAATACCCACAAGTTTCCTTGGGGTATCCCACAAATTTGCATCGCTCTATCCTTGATTCTAACTTATCAGGGTTGTGTCTTTTAACGTGGGCAGGGCAGCCCCAAATCTTAACAACCTTAAGATCAAGCTTCTTCCCTTTCCATATCTCATATGGTGTAGACACTACCGACTTAGTTGGAACTCTGTTCAGAAGGTAAGCTACGGTCTCTAGGGCATATCCCTAGAATAAGATGGGTAGGTCAGCGAAACTCATCATGGACCATACCATATCTAATAGCGTACGATTCCTCCTTCCAGAGACACCATTGAGCTGAGGTGTATAAGGAGGTATCCATTGGGATAATATCCCATGGTCCTTGAGGAACTGAGTAAACTATGTACTTAAGTACTCACCTCCTCGATCTGATCGAAGAGTTTTGATACTCTTTCCAGTCTGGTTCTCCACCTCATTCTTATACTCTCTGAATTTCTCAAAGGCCTCAGACTTGTACTTCATTAAGTACACATATCCATACCTTGAGAAATCATTAGTAAATGTAATGAAGTAGGAGTAACCACCAATGGCATGAGTTGACATGGGTCCACATACATCACTATGTATGAGTTCCAACAGCTCAGTGGCTCTCTCTCCAGTTCCACTAAATGGAGAGTCGGTCAGTTTTCCACGAAGGCAAGGCTCGCAAGTTGTATATGACACATAGTCAAATGGATCTATATATCCATTATTTAGCAACTTTTGAATCCTTCTATCATGGATGTGACTTAGTCTACAATGTCATATGTATGCACTGTTCACCTAATTTGGTTTCCTCTTAGACACTTACATTCATGATATATGGAGTAGTCTCTTGCATAAACAAACCTTTATGCAATATTCCTCTCGTCAATCTCCCCTCAGCTTTGCTAGAATTTATAATAAATTGTAGATGTGATAAGCAATACTGGTATCCAATACTAATGCACAATCACAAAAATCTGACAATTGGAGATTGATCATGAATGTACTTGAAGCTTCTCCAAGCTTATATTTCGCCCTTTCTGCAAGGTACTCTTTGCAGTTCCTCTTCCAGTGCCCATCTTTACCATAGTGGAAGTACTGGCCTTTGTCCTTTGCTGGGTCTTTCTTAGCAACCTTTGCTTTACCTGGTTTGCCCTTGCCCTTTCCCTTCTTAAGGGACCTTTCTACTTTCCTTTTCTTTCTGGTCTCACCAGTGTAGAGAATTGGCTTCTCTTTCTTAATAGTACTCTCTGCCTCCCTCAACATATTGAGGAGCTATGGGAGAGTCACCTCAAGCTTGTTCATATTAAAATTCATTATGAACTGTGAAAAGGAATCTAGTAGGGACTGAAGCACAATGTCCACACACAAGTTATCCTCTAGGACCATTCCTAGACCTGTGAGTTTCTTTATCCACTCAATCATCTTTAGGACATGGTTCTGAACCGGTGTCCCATCAGTCATCCTAGCGCGGAAGAGGCTCTTGGATATCTCATATCGCTGAGTCCTTCCCTGTTCCTAAAACAATTTGCGAACATGTATGAGAATGGATCTGGCATCCATCTTTTCATGCTGTCTTTATAACTCAGGAGTCATAGAGCCCAACATATAGCACTGAGCAAGAGTGGAGTCATCAATGTACTTCACGTAGCGAGCGATCTCATCCTCGCTTGCCCCTTCTTCGGACGTAGGCATCATTGTATCAAGGACGTACACGATTTTCTCCTCCGTGAGAACAATTCTCAAGTTACGAAGTCAATCCGTATAATTTTAGACCAGTGAGGCGGTTGACATCAAGTATGCCACGTAAGGGATCTGAAAGCGACATTTTCCAAAAAATAAAGATGTAGCAAAAATGAATAACATGCATATTTTGCAAGAAATAAACTATTAAGATATGGACTTATATCTTAATATGCTCCCACTATTTTACTAACGAGTCACGCGACACCCTCAGCACGTGAAACGGAAGTCTCCGGCAGACTTCTAGTGGAGATCAGGATCTAATCAGCGTCTTAGTGTAACCTCGAGGGACTCGACCAATCACACTAAGCCTAAAAGGTAAGCAACTCTTACCAATCATAACTCCTTGTGATTCCCGTCCTGTTCGGCTTCCGAATCACCATGGCCTCGAGGGACTCAACTAACCATGATGCTCGGTTAAGTCAACACCTTCGTTACAAGATGAGTCTGATTTGATGATATACCCTCGAGGGACTCGACCAAGCATACCATGCCCTCAGGTCACCGGTGACATCTCTATGTCGTAAACAAGATAACGAATCACGATATAGGTGAGTCTCGAGGGACTCGACCAACTCAACCTACACCGGGAATCGGTTCCTACTTATAACGATGGAAGGCCACGTGGGTCAATCTAATTGCCTCACGTTTACCGACTTACTATTATCGAGAGATGTTTCTATGATTTGGTCTCCTAATATGACATGTCACACATATACATATTTAATATATATCTACATCGCATGCAAATATATATACATATCTAGTATGTGTATAAGCAATCACACCAGATGATCATGGACCACAACCTAATGTGATTAGGCCCAAGCCAGTAGGCCTAATCACTCACATCAAGATTTATGTGTGCAACGGTGCATCTCCATGCCCTGTGATCGTCCATCTCGTCCTCGTCGGTTCCGTCGACATCTTGATACATCTTCATGCATCACGATCGTCCTTCTCGTGGGTCCCGCTATCGCATCCATGCTCCCGCTACGCCTCCTCATGTGATTACAACTTAATTATAGGCACGCAGGCCCGACAATAAACAAGAAATATAATTGAGGCTCGCAGACCTCAATAATAATAATCACAAGTACACATATCACACGGTCCATGATCATCCGTCCATACATCAGACATCACATGTATAAATAATCATCATCATGTAGGACTACTAGATAATAATAAAAATAATAATCAACTAAACCTTTTAATTAATTAATATTTTCTGAAATCAGGGACATGTAGGGAATTTCTCAATTCCTAAGGGTATTTTCATAATTTGGACAAAAGACAGAAATTGGAATTTCTTAAATTCACAGGGGCAAAATTGTCTTTTTTGCCCAAAACCCTAATTCCCGCCGGGCGGTCGCCCTTGTAGGGGGGTTTCGCCCGCGGGAGCAGCGGTAGGCTGCTGCTGCCCTACGGCGCCTCTGCCCGCGAGCTGCCAGCCCTGCCTAACGCAAGCGTGCTACAAGCAGGCTGCCGGCTGGCTGCTGTAGACGCAGCCCTTGTGCTGCCCGACTTCTGCTGCGTTGCACGCACGCAGATCGAGGGCAGCAACTGTTGCTGCACTTCCTTGTTTTTGCGTCAATAATTTTGACATCAAAATTCTTCCTAAACACAACACTCGTAGTTCAAAACCAATCATTCGCACAAACAACCTGGCTCTGATACCACTGTTGGGAAATCTTGGGGCGACATCATATGGGCAATGGAAGAATAAGAAAACAAAATCCCCGATTCCCAAAGAGATGTTCGTCGTCATGTGAAGATTAGTGCGCAAAATCCGCGAAACTTAAAACTGCGTATAGAGTAGATTGTGTTACCTAGGGAGATCGTGTATCTCTGTTTCCTTGCAGATCCTTAGGAGAGGGTGAAGGAGGTCAAGAGTCCTCCTCTCTAGCGGTGATCCACACAGTAGGGTTGCAACGACGCTCCTTAAAACTCCAGGCCCGCTCTGAGGTGGAGAGGGAGAGGAGAATAGGAGAGGCAAGCAAAGGCTCTGGCCTATGAGTCTCTAAATCCCTCCTATTTATAGAGGTCCCCTATCAAACCCTAATGGGTCCTCCCCTAGTGGGTATTGGATCTGCATCCAATAAGACAAGGGCTCCGACGGATATCTTATATCCGAACCTCTACTCATCGCAATGCCTACCATATGTGTGTGACCCTCTAGGCCCAATATCGAGCTGGCCGTGAGTCATACCTGTCAGAACTCCTTCTAACTCAGTGAATTATTATCTCTGTAATAATTCACTTGACTCATCGACTACGGACGTACTAGGCCACTATGTCGTAGTCCCCAGACGATACAAGGGAATCCAATCCATTGGACCTATTTGTCATCAGTTACCGTGTACCTATAGTCCCTCATCCCTCTAATATCCCAGAGATCGTATATCGAGCATGGTGCTGTCAGACCCATACGGTTTCTACTCGAGTCTCGCTCTAATTGGATTCTCTCGGAGAACTCTTTCTCTCTCAACCCGAATGACCCTGGCTAGAGATTTGTCTGAGCAAAAACACATGAGATATTCCTCTCATGACGCCGAGAGTGGATGATCCTCTATCGACACTCAATAGCCCTCGTAAGGTCGACTACCACTCCCAATGACCAGCTATATTAGATTTGGGACAGCCAAACCTATAAGTCTGGTATCAAAGAGTGGAGCACTCATACAGGACATCCTTGGTGTCTCAAGTCTAAGGACCAAATACACCACTAGGACTACGGAATCGCTGTCTGACAATAAGGCATTATCAACCATCCAGCATTCCGTAAGCGGATCAATCAGTGAACGCATTCTCCAATGAGCACCTATACTGTATCCCTAGTTTCCCTACATGAGCAGCTATGAGACCAGCTGCATCCATCATATGGAAAGGTATATAACACACCAGTCTGTCCGTTTATCACGATGTCCCTCTCGAATAACCTATGACCGTGATTTTTTAGGATAAGTGTTTAAAGGTGAATCGATCTCATTATCGTGATCTCATCACGATCTGATTCCCATTGCACAAATCCAAGGACATCACAATATATATATATACATTTATGTAATAGTTATAAAGTGATATACGCCAAAATATAATAAGCAAAAAGATTTTGTATCAAGTCACACGTGCCATCACTCAAAACCGAGGTTCCTTTTCTTGAGCAATCGCCCCGTTGTTGTCGCAATATAGGGAGATCGACTCCTCGCTACCCGGCATGACTCTCAAATCTGTAATTAACTTCTTCAACCAAACTCCCTCCTTTGCTGCATCTGATGCAGCAATGTACTCCGCCTCTGTGGTCGAGTCAGCAGTGGTATCTTGCTTGGAACTCTTCCATCACACTGCTCCTCCATTCAAGGTGTACACATACCTTGAATTCGACTTGCTATCATCGACATCAGACTGAAAACTTGAGTCAGTGTAGCCTTCAACCTTAAGGCTATTACCTCCATATACTAGTAAAAGATCCTTAGTCCTTCTCAAGTACTTAAGGATACATTTTACTGCTTTCCAATGCTCCAAGTCTGGATCCGCCTGATACCTGCTCGTGACACTCAGAGCATGCGCTATATCAGGCCTAGTACATAGCATGACATACATGATAGACCCTATTGCTAAGGCATAAGGTATCATATTCATGTTCGCCCTTTCTTCTGGAGTCTTTGGGGACATACTCGTAGAAAGCGATATCCCATGTCTCATCGGTATGAGACATCTCTTGGAATTTTTCCTGCCAAACATTTTGACAATGGTTTCTATGTACCTGGACTGGGACAAACCAAGCATCCTCTTGGATCTATCTCTATAGATTATAATCCCCAAGATATAGGATGCTTCCCCTAAGTCCTTCATGGAGAAGTGTCTAGATAACCAAGCCTTTACTATGGATAGCATTCCTACGTCATTCCCAATGATCAGGATGTCATCCACATATAACACCAAAAAGGTGATAGCGCTCCCACTTACCTTCCTGTACACACAAGGCTCATCTTCGTTCTTAACAAAGTCATAAGATCTGATTGCCTCATCAAATCTTATGTTCCAACTTCGGGAAGCTTGCTTTAGTCCATAAATGGATATAAGCAACCTACACACCTTATTTGGGCAGTTCTTGGACACGAATCCCTCAGGTTGCATCATATACACCTCCTCCTCGAGGTTCCCATTGAGGAATGCGATTTTCACATCAATCTGCCAGATCTCATAATCATATTGTGCTGCAATAGCCAATAGAATTCTAATGGATTTTAGCATTGCTATGGGTGAGAAGGTTTCGTCGTAGTCAACACCTTGCCTTTGACGATACCCCTTAGCCACTAGCCTTGATTTATAGGTCTCTACCTTTCCATCTACCCTGATCTTTTTCTTAAAGATCCACTTGCAACCGATAGGTACAATACCTTCGGGCGCATCAACTAGATTCCAAACCTTATTAGAGTACATAGAATCCATCTCAGAATTTATGGCTTCTTGCCACTTCCCGGAGTCTATACTCATAATAGCCTCCTCGTAGGTCTGAGGATCAATATCCTCAACATCCTTTCCTCTAATATATCCCACATATATCTCAGGAGGATGGGATACTCTATCAGACCTACATAAAGTTGAAACTTGTGTATTAGGTACCTGAACAGACTCGGGCTGTAGAGTGGTGCTTGAGCTTGGTTCTCCAACCTCGCTCAACTCTATCATTCTCCCACTGTCTCCGCCAAGAATGTGTTCCTTCTCAAGGAACATTGCTCTCTTAGCTACAAAGACCTTTTGGTCCTCGAGATGATAGAAATAATACCCACAAGTTTCCTTGGGGTATCCCACAAATTTGCATCGCTCTGTCCTTGATTCTAACTTATCGGGGTTGTGTCTTTTAACATGGGCAGGGCAGCCCCAAATCTTAACAATCTTAAGATCATGCTTCTTCCCTTTCCATATCTCATATGGTGTAGACCCTACCGACTTAGTTGGAACTCTGTTCAGAAGGTAAGCTGCGGTTTCTAGGGCATATCCCTAGAATGAGATTGGTAGGTCAGCGAAACTCATCATGGACCGTACCATATCTAATAACGTACGATTTCTTCTTTCATAGACACCATTGAGGTGAGGTGTATAAGGAGGTGTCCATTGGGATAATATCCCATGGTCCTTGAGGAACTGAGTAAACTTTGTACTTAAGTACTCACCTCCTCGATCTGATCGAAGAGTTTTGACACTCTTTCCAGTCTGGTTCTCCACCTTATTCTTATACTCTCTGAATTTCTCAAAGGCCTCGGACTTGTACTTCATTAAGTACATATATCTATACCTTGAGAAATCATCAGAAAATGTAATGAAGTAGGAGTAACCTCTAATGGCATGAGTTGACATGGGTCCACATACATCACTATGTATGAGTTCCAACAACTCAGTGGCTCTCTCTCCAGTTCCACTAAATGGAGAGTTGGTCAGTTTTCCACGAATGCAAGGCTCACAAGTTGCATATGACACATAGTCGAATGGATCTAGATATCCATCATTAAGTAACTTTTGAATCCATCTTTCATGGATGTGACCTAGCCTACAATGCCACAGGTATGCAATGTTCAACTTATCTCATTTCCTTTTCGACACATTTACATTCATGATATATGGAGTAGTGTCTAACATAAATAAACCATTATGCAATGTTCCTTTCGTGATGATCTTATCATCTAATAATATCGAACAACCATTGTTCTCAAAAACAAATTTATATCCACTAACTATTAAAGATGAAATGGAGATAATGTTTTTGATAATAGAAGGAACAAAATAACATGCATCTAATGTAATAAAAGCTCCACTAGGCAGATGTAGGGCAACCTCGCCAACAGCTACTACAACAACTTTTGCTCCATTACCCATCTTGAGGTCCATCTCGTCTCTCTCTAGTCTCCTAGGCATTGCTAGAACCTGCAACGAATTGCATATATGATAAGCACTACCGGTATCCAATACCCATGTGTTATCATAAGTGTCTAACAAATGGAGACTGATCATGAATGTACCTGAAGCTTCATCAAGCTTTTGTTTCGCCCTTTCTGCAAGGTACTCTTTGTAGTTTCTCTTCCAGTGCCCATCTTTACCACAGTGGAAGCACTAGCCTTTGTCCTTTGCTGGGTCTTTCTTAGCAACCTTTGTTTTACCTGGTTTGCCCTTGCCCTTTCCCTTCTTAAGGGACCTTTCTGCTTTCCTTTTCTTTCTGGTCTCACCAGTGTAGAGAACTAGCTTCTCTTTCTTAATAGTACTCTCTGCCTCCCTCAACATATTGAGGAGCTCTGGGAGAGTCACCTCAAGCTTGTTCATATTAAAATTCATTATGAACTGTGAAAAGGAATCTGGTAAGGACTGAAGCACAATGTCCACACACAAGTTATCCTCTAGGACCATTCCTAGACCTGTGAGTTTCTCTATCCACTTAATCATCTTTAGGACATGGTTCTGAACCGGTGTCCCCTCTGTCATCCTAGCGTGGAAGAGGCTCTTGGATATCTCATATCGCTGAGTCCTTCCCTGTTCCTCAAACAATTTGCGGACATGTAGGAGAATGGATCTGGCATCCATCTTTTCATGTTGTCTCTGTAACTCAGGAGTCATAGAGCCCAACATATAGCACTGAGCAAGAGTGGAGTCATCAATGTACTTCACGTAGCGAGCGATCTCATCCTCGTTTGCCCCTTCTTCGGGCGTAGGCATCACTGTATCAAGGACGTACACAATTTTCTCCGCTGTGAGAACAATTCTCAAGTTACGGAGCCAATCCGTATAATTTGGACGAGTGAGGCGGTTGACATCAAGTATGCCACGTAAGGGATTTGAAAGCGACATTTTCTGAAAATAAAGATGCAGCAGAAATGAATAACATATAGATTTTGCAAGAAATAAACTATCAAGATATGAACTTCTATCTTAATATGCTCCCACCATTTTACTAACGAGTCACGCGACACCCTCAGCACGTGAAACGGAAGTCTCCGACAGACTTCTAGTGGGGAACAAGATCCAATCAGTGTCTTAGTGTAACCTCGAGGGACTCGACCAATCACACTAAGCCTAAAAGGTAGGCAACTCTTGCCGATCATAACTCCTTGTGATTCCCGTCCTGTTCGGCCTCCGAATCACTATAGCCTCGAGGGACTCGACCAACCATGATGTTCGGTTAAGTCAACACCTTCGTTACAAGATGAGTCTGATTTGTTGATATACCCTCGAGGGACTCGACCAAGCATACCATGCCCTCAGGTCACCGGTGACATCTCTTTGTCGTAAGCAAGATAACGAATCACGATATAGGTGAGTCTCGAGGGACTCGACTAACTCAACCTACACCGGGAATCGGTTCCTACTTATAACGATGGAAGGCCACGTGGGTCAATATAATTGCCTCACGTTTACCGACTTAATATTATCGAGAGATGTTTCTATGATTTGGTCTCCTAATATGACATGTCACACATATACATATTTAATATATATCTACATCGCATGCAAATATATATACATATCTAGTATGTGTATAAGCAAGCACACCAGATGATCATGGACCATAACCTAATATGATTAGGCCCGAGCCAGTAGGCCTAATCACTCGCATCAAGATCTATGTGTGCAACGGTGCATCTCCATGCCCTGTGATCGTCCATCTCATCCTCGTTAGTTCCGTCGACATTTTGATGCATCTTGATGCATCGCGATCGTTCGTCTCGTGGGTCCCGCTATCGCATCCACGCTCCCGCTACGCCTTCTCATGTGATTACAACTTAATCATAGGCACGCAGGCCCGACAATAAACGAGAAATATAATGGAGGCTCGCAGACCTCAATAATAATAATCACAAGTAAACACATCACACGGTCCATGATCATCCGTCCACACATCATACATCACATGTATAAATAATCATCATCATGTAGGACTACTAGATAATAATAAATAATAATAATCAACTAAACCTTTTAATTAATTAATATTTTCTGAAATCAATGACATGTAGGGAATTTCTTAATTCCTAAGGGTATTTTCATAATACGGATAAAAGACAGAAACTAGAATTTCTCAAATTCACAGGGGCAAAATTATCCTTTTGCCCAAAACCCTAATTCCCTCTTACTGCTGCCGCGGGAGAAGCGGCCGCAGGCGCCTCTACCCGTGGGCTGCCAGCCCCGCCGGACGCAAGCCTGCTGCAAGTAGGCCGCCGACCGGTTGCTGCAGACGCAGCCCCTATGCTGCCCGCTTTCGGCTGCGCTGCACGCATGCAGATCGAGGGCAACAACTATTGCTGCCCTTCCTAGTTTTTGAGTCAACGATTTTGACGTCAAAATTCTTCGTAAACACAACACACGCAGTTCAAAACCAATCATTCGCACGAACAACCTGGCTCTGATACCACTGTTGGTAAATCTTGGGGGCGACATCACATGCGCAGCGGAAGAACAAGAAAACAAAATCCCCGATTCCCAAAAAGATGTTCATCATCGTGCGAAGATTGGTGCGCAAAGTCCGCGAAACTTAAAACTGCGTATAGAGTAGATTGTGTTACCTAGGGAGATCGTATATCCCTGTTTACTTGCAGATCCTTAAGAGAGGGTGAAGGAGGTCAAGCGTCCTCTCTAGCGGTGATCCACACAACAGGGTTGCGACGACGCTCCTCAAAAATCCAGGCCTGCTCTGAGGTGGAGAGGGAGAGGAGAATAGGAAAGGCAAGCAAATTCTCTAGCCTATGAGGTGTTGGGAAATCATGGGGGGCGACATCATATGCGCAGCGGAAGAACAAGAAAACAAAAATCCCCGATTCCCAAAAAGATGTTCGTCGTCGTGCGAAGATTGGTGCGCAAAAATCCGTAAAACACAAAACTGCGTATAGAGATTGTGTTACCTAGGGAGATCGTATATCCCTGTTTCCTTGCAGATCCTTAGGAGAGGGTGAAGGAGGTTAAGCGTCCTCCTCTCTAGCGGTGATCCACATAGCAGGGTTACGACGACGCTCCTCAAAACTCCAGGCCTACTCTAAGGTGGAGAGGGAGAGGAGAATAGGAAAGGCAAGCAAAGACTCTAGCCTATGAGGCTGTGAATCCCTCCTATTTATAGAGATCCCGTGTCAAACCCTAATGGGTCCTTCCCTAGTGGGTATTGGATCTGCATCCAATAAGACAAGGGCTCCTTCGGATATCTCATATCCGAACCTCTACTCATCGCAATGCCTACCATATGTGTGTGACCCTCTAGGCCCAATATCGAGCTGGCCGTGAGTCATACCTGTCAGAACTCCTTCTAACTCAGTAAATTATTATCTCTGTAATAATTCACTCGACTCATCGACTACGGACGTACTAGGCCACTACGCCGTAGTCCCCAGACGATACAGGGGAATCCAATCCATTGGACCTGTCTGTCCTCAGTTACCATTTACCTATAGTCCCTCATCCATCTAATATCCCAGAGACCGTATATCGAGCATGGTGCTGTCAGACCCATACGGTTTCTACTCAAGTCTTGCTCTAATCGGATTCTCTTGAGAACTCTTTCTCTCTCAACCCGAATGACCCTGGCCAGGGATTTGTCTAAGCAAGAACACATGGGATATTCCTCTCATGACGCCGAGAGTGGATGATCCTCTGTCGACACTCAATAGCCCTCGTAAGGTCGACTACCACTCCCAATGACCAGCTGTACTAGATCTGGGACAGCCAAACCTATAAGTCTGGTATCAAAGAGTGGAGCACTCATACAGGACATCCTTGGTGTCTCAAGTCTAAGGACCAGATACACCACTAGGACTACGGAATCGCTGTCTGACAATAAGGCATCATCAACCATCTAGCATTCTGTAAGCGGATCAATCAGTGAACTCATTCTCCAATGAGCACCTGTACTGTATCCCTAGTGTCCCTACACGAGCAGCTATGAGACCAGTTGCATCCATCATATGGACGGGTATACAGCACACCAGTCTATCCGGTTATCACGATGTCCCTCTCGAGTAACCTATGACCGGGATTATTTAGGATATGTGTTTAAAGGTGAATCGATCTCATTATCGTGATCTCATCACGATCCGATTCCCGTTGCACAAATCCAAGGACATCAAAAAATATATATGCATTTATGCAATAGTTATAAAGTGATATACGCCAAAATATAATAAGCAAAAAGATTCTGTATCAAGTCACACGTGCCATCACTCACGTGATTGGCTTGTTAGGCACCTATGACTAGCAATCTCCCACTTGACCTAAAGTCAATCACCTATGTGTCTGATCCCCATCAGACTCCTGTGACGCTCAAAGACAATCTGAGACAACGACTTTGTCAGTGGATCTGCAATGTTATCTTCGGATGGAACTCTTTCCACTGCTACATCTCCTCGGGTTACGATCTCTCTGATAAGCTGGAACCTCCTCAGAACACTTCTGATGAGACTCGGGTTCCCTTATTTGAGTAATCGCCCCATAGTTGTCGCAATATAAGGAAGTCGACTTCTCGCTATTCGGAACGACTCCCAAATCTGTGATGAACATCTTCACCCAGACTCCCTCCTTTGCTGCATTTGATGCAGCAATGTACTCCGCCTCTGTGGTCGAGTCAGCAGTGGTATCTTGCTTGGAACTCTTCCATCACACTGCTCCTCCATTCAAGGTATACACATACCCTGAATTTGACTTGCTATCATCGACATTAGACTGAAAACTTGAGTCAGTGTAGCCTTCAACCTTAAGGCTATTACCTCCATATACTAGTAAAAGATCCTTAGTCCTTCTCAAGTACTTAAGGATACACTTTACTGCTTTCTAGTGCTCCAAGCCTGGATCCGCCTGATACCTGCTCGTGACACTCAGAGCATGCGCTATATCAGGCCTAGTACATAGCATGGCATACATGATAGACCCTATTGCTGAGGCATAAGGTATCATATCCATGTTCTCCCTTTCTTCTGGAGTCTTTGGGGACATACTCGTAGAAAGCGATATCCCATGTCTCATCGGTATGAGACCTCTCTTGGAATTTTCCATGCCAAACCTTTTGATAATGGTTTCTGTTGAATCTCGGATTTTGATGATGAAACTAATTGATTGTGTTTAGATGTTTAACTGCATTTTGAGTGATGTAGGTCTACTCGATCAGGATTAGACAGCTGACGCAGGAGGAATTGACGTTGCGCCAGAGGAGATCACGTCAGGATATTGGACGGCAGAAGGCTTCGAACGTCGGGCATCAGGCCAAGGAGAGCGGAATTGCGCCAAGGATATCGGGGTTGCAGAGGTCAACCGCCGATTGGGCAACAAGCCGCAAGAGAGGATGATGCGCTGAAGAATCGGACGAAGCGCCAACCAATAACGTGCCGGGCAATGGAATGTCGATTCGCGTTGTAATAATTGTCTAGATCGGAGTAGAGTTTTAGTTTGTGTGTGCAGGAATAACTATGATAATGAGAAAGACATAAAGCGAAACAAGTGCGGAGTCAAGCGTGAAGGATTCATTGGGAGTTCGAGAGTTCGACGGAAGTCCGAAGGTTCGTCGGGAATGCTGTCGGAACTAGCCGAGAATGAGTAGGGAGCTTGCCAAAGGGTTTTTTGGAAGCTCACCGAAAGGTTCGTGGGAAGTTCGCGGGGCTCGCTGAGAAAGATCGAAGCTTGCCGAAGAAGCTCGTTGGAACTCGCCAAGATCAAATCGTGAAGTCTAGGAGCTTGCTGGGAGTCCGCAGAATGGTTTCCGAGAGTTTATCGGAAGACCGTCGGAAGCTCGCCAGAAGAAGTCTTGACTTACGAACTTTGTAATAGCTTAGAAAATGTCTTTAAATTCATAGTTAGCACGTTAATTAGGGTTAGGATTAGGTGTTAATCCTATAACCCAAGTAGGGGCCAATTGGGCCCAAGTTCGGACTAGTTTAGGGCAAGATTGAAGCCCAACTAGTGGGCTGAAAACACTATAGGCGGTAGCACCGCCTGGGCTGGGCAGTGGCACCACCCAGCACTGTCAACGTCTGACAGTAGCAGGCGGTGGCACCGCCACTGACAGGCGGTGGCACCGCCAGCATCGGGAACTCCACGAGAATTCAAATTTGGAGCCCAAATTTGAATCCTCTTGAGGCCTATAAATACCCCTCAAATCTCAGCTGAGATTATAACTTTTGAGAAGCATTTGATTGAGAGAAAAGTCTTAGAAAGTCTTAGCAAGTCTTGTTTTCAATTTGCTAGAGAGTTCTCCTCCTTCTTTCTTATTGAAAATTTGTAAGAGGTTGAACTGCTTGTAAAAGTTTGTAAGAGGGGTATTTACCCTTCCATTTCAAGAGATTTGCTAGTGGAAGTTGGGAGCCTCAACTAAGAGGGGCCTCGCAAGTGGATGTAGGTCATTTGATCGAACCACTGTAAAATCGGCGTAATCTCTGGTTTGCATTTACTTATTGTCATTTATATTACTGCAAACCATTTGCACTTTAATGCTATACTGCTTTGTCTCCGTCTTACGTATCTCTTCAAGTTCAAACGCAATCGAAACAGTTTTAAACGAAAACGTTGCTTTTATCGAACGAAGTTTCCGAAAAGTGTTTAAATCGTGAAAAGTTTATCGCACTTCACCGCTGCACTAATTCACCCCCCCCTCTTAGTGCCGCTCCGATCCTAACAGTTTCTATGTACCTGGACTGGGACAAGCCAAGCATCCTCTTGGATCTATCTCTATAGATTCTAATCCCAAAAATATAGGATGCTTCCCCTAAGTCCTTCATGGAGAAGTGTCTAGATAACCAAGCCTTTACTATGGATAGCATTTCTACATCATTCCCAATGATGAGGATGTCATCGACATAAAACACCAAAAAGGTGATAGCGCTCCCACTTACCTTTCTGTATACACAAGGCTCATCTTCGTTCTTAACGAAGTCATAAGATCTGATTGCCTCATCAAATCTTATGTTCCAACTTCGGGAAGCTTGCTTTAGTCCATAAATGGATCTAAGCAACCTACACACCTTATTTGGGCAGTTCTTGGACACGAATCCCTCAGGTTGCATCATATACACCTCCTCCTCGAGGTTCCCGTTGAGGAATGCGGTTTTCACATCCATCTGCTAGATCTCATAATCATAGTGTGTTGCACTAGCCAATAGAATTCTGATGGATTTTAGCATTGCTACGGGTGAGAAAGTTTCATCGTAGTCAACACCTTGCCTTTGACGATACCCCTTAGCCACTAGCCTTGCTTTATAGGACTCTACCTTTCCATCTACTCCGATCTTTTTCTTAAAGATCCACTTACAACCGATGGGTACAATACCTTCGGGCGCATCAACTAGGTTTCAAACCTTATTGGAGTACATAGAATCCATCTCAGAATTCATGGCTTCTTTCCACTTCCCGGAGTCTATACTCATAATAGCCTCCTCGTAGGTTTGATGATCAATATCCTCTACATCCTCTGCTCTAATATGTCCCACATATCTCTCAGGAGGATAGGATACTCTATCAGACCTGCGTAAAGTTGATACTTGTGTATTAGGTACCTGAACAGACTCGGGCTGTAGAGTGGTGCTTGAGCTTGGTTCTCCAACCTCGCTCAATTCTATCATTCTCCCACTATCTCCGTCAAGAATGTGTTCCTTCTCAAGGAACACTGCTCTCTTAGCTACAAAGACCTTTTGGTCCTCGAGATGATAGAAATAATACTCACAAGTTTCCTTGGGGTATCCCACAAATTTGCATCGCTCTATTCTTGATTCTAACTTATCGGGGTTGTGTCTTCTAACATGGGCAGGGCAGCCCCAAATCTTAACAACCTTAAGATCAGGCTACTTCCCTTTCCATATCTCATATGGTGTAGACACTACCGACTTAGTTAGAACTCTATTCAGAAGGTAAGCTGCGGTTTCTAGGGCATATCCCCAGAATGAGATGGGTAGGTCAGCGAAACTCATCATGGACCGTACCATATCTAATAATGTACGATTTCTCCTTTCAGAGACACCATTGAGCTGAGGTGTATAAGGAGGTGTCCATTGGGATAATATCCCATGGTCCTTGAGGAACTGAGTAAACTCTGTACTTAAGTATTCACCTCCACGATCTGATCGAAGAGTTTTGATACTCTTTCCAGTCTGGTTCTCCACCTCATTCTTATACTCTCTGAATTTCTCAAAGGCCTCGGACTTGTACTTCATTAAGTACACATATCCATACCTTGAGAAATCATCAATAAATGTAATGAAGTAGGAGTAACCTCCAATGGCATGAGTTGACATGGGTCCACATACATCACTATGTATGAGTTCCAACAACTCATTGGCTCTCTCTCCAGTTCTACTAAATGGAGATTTGGTCAGTTTTCCACGAATGCAAGGCTCACAAGTTGCATAAGACACATAGTCGAATGGATCTAGATATCCATCATTTAGCAACTTTTGAATCCTTCTTTCATGGATGTGACCTAGCCTACAATGCCACAAGTATGTGTTGAATCTCGGATTTTGATGATGAAGTCAATTGTCATTTGTTATCTAATCTATGTGTTGAGATAAGTGTGCAGGATTAACTACGATGAGAGTAAGACAAGCAGCAGGAGTTGCGCCGGAGTCAAGATCATGATCACGTTGGGAGTTCGAGAGTTCGACGGAAGTTCGGACGGTCGTCGGAGGTTCAGAGAGAACAGATCCGAGAAGTCCAGAAGCTTGCCAAGCGAAGCTCGTCGGAACTCGCCAAGTGGATCGTCGCAAAGTCCAGGAGTATGCCGGATGTCCGCAGAAGGATCACCGAGGGTTATCGGTTGATCGACGGAAGTTGGCAGGAAACTCGCCGGAAGAAGCGATTGACGCATCGGAGCAAAGCTGCAGAAGTTGTCTTAAGAGATAATCGTAGTTAGCATGATGATTAAGCATGAAAATGGGAGGTGATCCCATTAGCTTAATCTTGGGGCAATTGGGCCCCTGAAAAGATTCAAGTGGGCCGAATGGAGTGAACCATTCGGACCCTGATTGCACCAGGAGGTGCAACCGCCTGGGCTGTGGGGTTGAGAGGTGCAACCGCCCCAGCCAGGAGGTGCAACCGCCTGGGCTGCAAGGCTGGGAGGTGCAACCGCCCCAGCCAGGAGGTGCAACCGCCTGGGCTGTGGGGTTGAGAGGTGCAACCGCCCCAGCCAGGAGGTGCAACCGCCTGGGCTGCAAGGCTGGGAGGTGCAACCGCCCCAGCCAAGAGGTTGCACCGCCAGAGCTCAAGTTCCGAGCTCTGCCAGGCGATGCAACCACCGAGCTCAGTCTTCGAGCTCTGGCAGAGAGGTGCATCAGCCTGAGCTCAGTCTCGAGCTCTGCCAGGTGATGCATTCACCAAGCTCAGTCTTCGAGCTTTGGCAGAGAGGTGGATCAGCCTGAGCTCAGCTTGGAGCTCTGCCAGGTGATGCAACCACCGAGCTCAGTTTCGAGCTCTGCCAGGTGATGCAATCACCAAGCTCAGTCTTCGAGCTCTGCCAGGTGATGCAACCATCGAGCTCAGTCTTCGAGCTCTGGCAGAGAGAAGCAATCGGCAGAGCTCAGTCTTCGAGCTCTGCCAGGCGGTGCCACCTCTCCAGTCGAGAGGTGCAACCGCCTGATCCCAGAATTCTGGGATTTGATCGATTTGATCGTTTTGAGCTCGAATTTTGAATTGGTTTGGGGCCTATAAATACCCCACCCATTCAGCACTGAAAAGATACAGACCTATACCGAAATCTTGATCTTTTCTGTGATTCTAAGAGCTCAAAAGTGTTGTAAAGCCTTTAAGTCTCCTCCTTCTGTTCTTCAAGTTTTCAATTGTAAAGTGAGGAGAGAAAGGTCTGTAAAGGTTGTCTCCTAAGCCTGTCAAAAGGAGAGAAACTGTAAGAGGGAAGTTTGGCCTTCGCCCATTGAAGGAAGGCACCTAGTTGACGTCGGCAACCTCATCGGTGGAGGAAGCCAAAAGTGGAGTAGGTCAAGGCTGACCGAACCACTCTAAATCTCTGGTTTGCGTTTATTTTCGAGCACTTTATCATTACTGCAAACCTCCCTCATCACTACTGCTCTCTGCGCTTTCACGAACAAGTTCTAAGTGCTGTTCTCCCAAATCTGCATTCAGACGTAAATTCATATTTTCATACATTACAGTTTACGTTTACGTTTGATTCTGCAGAACTGTTGTCCGTGCTTTTACGAACGAGCTTCTTTGCAGTTTACGCTTACATTTTAATCCTATTAATAACTGCAATCTGTCCTCTGCGATTTTACGAACGAGTTTCAACATTTAGACGTAAAACTGCATTCAGACGTAAATCGGCTTTCCTCGCTCAATCATCAGATTTCAGTTCACGTTTACGTCTTGTTTTCAACTGCATACTGCCTTCTGCGATTATACAAACGAGTTTCAAAGTTTAGACGTAAATCTGCGTCGAGACGTAAAACTGCGTTTAGACGTAAATCTGCGTTTAGACGTAAAACTACGTTTAGACGTAAAACTGTGTTTAGACGTAAATCTGCGTTTAGACGTAAAACTGCGTTTAGACGTAAAACTGCGTTTAGACGTAAAACTGCGTTTAGACGTAAATCTGCGTTTAGACGTAAATCTGCATTTAGACGTAAATATGAGTTTTGACGCAAAACTGCGCTTAGACGCAAAACTGCGCTTAGACGCAAAACTGCGCTTAAACGCAATCTGCGCAAACTGCACTTAGATACAAACTGAGAATTTGCTTTTGCATCATAATAGTTTTTGAACGAACGCAGCTTTTGGTTATTAAATTCCTATAAGATTTCCGCTGCACTAATTCACCCCCCCCCCCCCTCTTAGTGCTCTTGATCCTAACAATTGGTATCAGAGCAAGGTTAACTCTCTAAAGGATTAAAACCCAAGAGAGATGGCATACGCCGGAAACCAAGAGGGGCATTCGATTACACGTCCACCCATGTTCAGTGGAACGGACTACACTTACTGGAAGACCCGAATGAGGATCTTTCTTATTTCTATGGATTTTGAACTGTGGAACCTTGTTGAAAATGGATTTTCAAAATCTTCTCTTCCAATGATTGATTGGAACGATTTAGAAAAAAAGGCTTTCGCTCTTAATGCAAAGGCTATGAATGCCTTATTTTGCGCACTTGATAAAAACGAGTTTAATCGTGTTTCAACTTGCGAAACTTCTTTTGATATTTGGCACACACTTGAAGTGACCCACGAGGGCACAAGTAGAGTGAAGGAGTCAAAAATCAATCTGTTGCTGCATTCTTTTGAACTTTTCCGAATGAAACCGAGTGAAACCATTGGCGACATGTTTACCCGTTTCACGGATGTCGTCAACGGTCTAAAAGGACTCGGAAAGAGCTTTTCGGATTTTGAGCTTGTTAATAAGATACTAAGATCCCTTCCTAAAAGTTGGGATCCTAAAGTCACCGCCATTCAAGAGGCAAAAGATCTGCAAAATTTCCCTCTTGAAGAACTAATCGGGTCATTAATGACCTACGAAATGACCTGCAAAGCTCATGAAGAGCAAGAAGACATCCTTCCAAAGAACAGGAAGGATATGGCACTTAAAACTTCTGAATGCCACTTGAGAGAAAACTCAAGTGATGAGGATTGTGACGATGACTTGGCACTTTTGACAAGAAAGTTTAAGAAATTCTTCAAAAGAAACAAGTTTAAAAACGATGTGAAAAATAAACTTGAATCAAAGAAGGACCAAGTGATCTGCTACGAGTGTAAAAAGCCGGGACACTACAAAAGTGATTGTCCCCAAGTCAAGAAAAGAACAACAAAGAAGAAGGCGCTTCAAGCAACATGGGATGATTCGAGCGCATCTGAGGAAGAAGAGTCCAACACCGAGCAAGTTGCTCATTACGCCTTTATGGCCATCGAAGAGGAGGTAACGAATTTATTAGATGCTGATTTATCTTTCGATGAACTATTAAATGCCTTCCATGATTTATTTGATGAATGCAAAGTTATAAATAGAAAATACAAGTTGCTAAAAAAGGTACATGATAATCTTACTTGTGAGTTTGATAAATTAAAAGTCGAACATCATGATAGTTTAAAGTCATGTATCAAATGTCATGATTTAGAAACTATACAAAAAGAAAACTTGCTACTTAAGGACACCTTGAAGAAATTCGAGGTTGGTAGCAAGTCATTAAACATGATCCTTACAAACAAGGGTCATGCTCCCAAAAGAAGTGGGATTGGATTTGTGAAGAATCCTCACCGAAATCCAACTACCTTTGTAAAAGGCCCTATCTTACACGTTCAACACCAAACCAAGTGCAACTTTTGTTGCAAATCTGGACACAAGACACATTGTTGTCCATTCAAGAAAATAAGTCCAAACAAATTGATTTGGGTTCCTAAAGGAACCATGATAAACTCTATGCAACATGATAGAAAATGTAGATCTATTTATGAGGCACCCAAAAGCAAATGGGTTCCTAAAGATCATCCGTTCCTATAAAAACATTAAAAGTCTAGGCCGGAGCAAGAAATAATGTTCTGCTCCTTGACTCTCAATGGTCATAAACCAAGAATCAAAAAGGGACTCGCAACGCTTAAGTAACAAGTGGAAGGTATGAAATCACAAATACGATACAATTAGAAATATATCATATCCAAATTCACATACCCCCCTGATCTTCAAAACCTGTTCATCTACGAATTAATTCTTATAGAAACTAAATATGTCATGATCTTAAAAGGGACACCAAACAAACATACGTACGCACGTTAAAAGATCTATCTTACAAAGAGCTTCTTCCTTAAATAAAAACTCATACGAAATCATGTAACAAACATCAATTGCTCTGAAACTCTCCTCAAGGCAAAGGCTCCCTAAACAAATCATCTTAAGAGCTCACCTGCTGCAGGCGGTGGCACCTCTCCAGCTGGCGGTTGCACCTCCAGCTATCACGGGTTGCCAGAGGTTGCACCGCTCCAGCCAGAGGTGCAACCGCCAGCAGCTCTGCTCTTTAAAATCACGCTAGGGCCGGCTGAGGAACCGACCCCAACTCACCCCCATTTCCTCCTCTACTCTTCCAAGTCTCCTCCATTCCCATTTCACTCCTCTAAGCCTTCCAAATACCTCTTATTTCGGAGCAAAACATCAAGAATCCTTCCTTCTCTTGAAGATTTCACAAAGGTACTCTTTAAGAAGCTCTTAAATTCTGTTTTGTTCTTCATTTACTTTAGCTCATCATCATCCCTCTAAACAGCAGTAGTAATGGGATCTAGAAGATCCTCAAGGGACAAGGGAAAGAGGAGAGTAGTAGAAGAGTTTGATCTCACTCTTTTTGATTCCAAAAACCATGCTGAAAAATTTCTCTCCTTCGAACTAAGAAGCATCAATAAGGGAAAATATGTAGATCTGAATGAACTAAGAGATGTAGAGACTATCCATTGGTTTGCAAACCTAAATCTACTTCCCATTTTGCAGATCAACGAACCCATTTATCCTAGACTAGTTAGATTGTTTTATAACAACATGCAAAAAGATGATGAAGAAAGGATATCAACCTATCTCTTAGGACAACACATCTCAATCACTGATAGATTCATTTGTGATATGATAGGTATTCCCATGAAAAGCATAGGACTTTACTTCAAAGGATCATGGGATGAAAAAACTATTGAAACATCCTACGTTGAAGCCTTAGGAACAATCCTTGCCAATCCTAACGTAGAATCTATTCCTAAAAGTTGTGAACATCTAATGCCCTTTAACACTAAGATACTTCATCATATCATGACTAGTATAATTCTTCCTAAGCAATACCATCATGATGAAGTGAGTCAATTGGAATTAGGAATTATGTACCTAATTATGAAAGAACGTGACATTTGTCTTGGGTATCTGATCCAACAAAACATGTTGGAATTATCTACGAAAGATATGATGCTCCCATATGGTGGAATTATTACTAGAATAATGAAAGCTTACGACATTCAAATACCACTAGAAGAAGAAGTAATGAAATCAGATAGATTCAGCATAATAAACAAAAATCTACTTCACCGACTAAGATGTCACTATAGAAACGGTAACTGGGTTAGAATGCCTAGAAGAACTGATCCCCCTCAGCCTGAACCTGAACCAGAGCCGGAAACCCCAGTCTTTAGGAGTACCCACTCTCCTCCGATCTGTCCCTTTGAGGAAACACATCCGGTTGAGCAAACTCACACATCATCCATCGAAGATATCGGGATTCGGATGGACCGATTTGAGCAACGACAAGAACGGCTTGAACTTCGACAAGATCAAATCCTAACCGAGCTACAACAAATCCATCGACAATTTGACTCTTTACTTAGGCACTTTAATCTTCCACCTCATGAATAAGCTTGTATAAACATCTGATGTTTTTGATATGACATGTTGTAAACTCCTTATGTTATTCATGAAGGACTTTGTCTTTATGGTTACCTGATATGCTGTACATATGTTACCCTGATATGGTTATCTTTGTCTATGTAAGCATATTTGCAAACATCTCTTGTTGTTTATCTCGGTTTTTGCACTGAAACTAAAAAGGTTTAAAAGCCTATGCCTTGAAAATATGAAGCAACATACCAATGTAAGTTGATAAGTCAGCAGTATGACATTGATATGGTTGCTACTGCTAATATGATTGCTATCATGCCATGTATCAAACAAAAATTTGCATCATACGAGCTGATATCTTACCATGTGATGCTACACTTGCTGAAATAAAAATCCTGCTATGCAATATGATATAATGCTGCACTTGAAATAATTGTGTTACTACATCAAAATTATTTTTCGAATGTTATCACTATTACATGCCTTGACAACGCTTGATCAAATAACATGTTGCAAATTATGTGACAAATATTTTTAACCAAATGCATGTAAGAAGTTCATTTTTCGGGTTGTATGCTAAAAATGGGATGTTCCCGTACACTCTTATGAAAACTCTTTGGAAAATGACTTTCCTCCGTCAAGCAAAAACAATAAAGAGATATATGTGTCATGACTTCCTTTATATGCTTGATAATGCTATCATGCTTTTTGTTGATGACAAAGGGGGAGAAAAATATGAATTGATAAACACTATGTCATAGCTGAACTGCCATAATCATATCTATGTCATAGTTGCAAATACTTGAGTGATGCTATAAACAATGTTATGCCATCATTGCATCACCAAGAGATATGTGAACATGTACTATAGTTTGCATCATATCTTGATTTGATATTGTGAATAAAATGCAAACGTACTAGAAAATCTCAAATGTGAGCATCATGTAAAAAGTCCTTCGTAGCTCTATATGATTACATGATGAATGGTTACAAACACAATCACACAAACTTGATGATGTATGTCATGCCTTGACATAATACATCATGATAGGTATCATGATGGGAGCATTGATAAGTTTAACTGATCTAACTTATCAATACGTCACTTGAATTCTTAGGTCTTGAATTCAAGGTTGACTTATCTCAACTATGGCATATAGATAGGGGGAGTTAAGGACAACTCCTTTATCAATTGATTGTCATCATCAAAAAGGGGGAGATTGTTGAATCTCGGATTTTGATGATGAAGTCAATTGTCATTTGTTATCTAATCTATGTGTTGAGATAAGTGTGCAGGATTAACTACGATGAGAGTAAGACAAGCAGCAGGAGTTGCGCCGGAGTCAAGATCATGATCACGTTGGGAGTTCGAGAGTTCGACGGAAGTTCGGACGGTCGTCGGAGGTTCAGAGAGAACAGATCCGAGAAGTCCAGAAGCTTGCCAAGCGAAGCTCGTCGGAACTCGCCAAGTGGATCGTCGCAAAGTCCAGGAGTATGCCGGATGTCCGCAGAAGGATCACCGAGGGTTATCGGTTGATCGACGGAAGTTGGCAGGAAACTCGCCGGAAGAAGCGATTGACGCATCGGAGCAAAGCTGCAGAAGTTGTCTTAAGAGATAATCGTAGTTAGCATGATGATTAAGCATGAAAATGGGAGGTGATCCCATTAGCTTAATCTTGGGGCAATTGGGCCCCTGAAAAGATTCAAGTGGGCCGAATGGAGTGAACCATTCGGACCCTGATTGCACCAGGAGGTGCAACCGCCTGGGCTGTGGGGTTGAGAGGTGCAACCGCCCCAGCCAGGAGGTGCAACCGCCTGGGCTGCAAGGCTGGGAGGTGCAACCGCCCCAGCCAGGAGGTGCAACCGCCTGGGCTGTGGGGTTGAGAGGTGCAACCGCCCCAGCCAGGAGGTGCAACCGCCTGGGCTGCAAGGCTGGGAGGTGCAACCGCCCCAGCCAAGAGGTTGCACCGCCAGAGCTCAAGTTCCGAGCTCTGCCAGGCGATGCAACCACCGAGCTCAGTCTTCGAGCTCTGGCAGAGAGGTGCATCAGCCTAAGCTCAGTCTCGAGCTCTGCCAGGTGATGCATTCACCAAGCTCAGTCTTCGAGCTTTGGCAGAGAGGTGGATCAGCCTGAGCTCAGCTTGGAGCTCTGCCAGGTGATGCAACCACCGAGCTCAGTTTCGAGCTCTGCCAGGTGATGCAATCACCAAGCTCAGTCTTCGAGCTCTGCCAGGTGATGCAACCATCGAGCTCAGTCTTCGAGCTCTGGCAGAGAGAAGCAATCGGCAGAGCTCAGTCTTCGAGCTCTGCCAGGCGGTGCCACCTCTCCAGTCGAGAGGTGCAACCGCCTGATCCCAGAATTCTGGGATTTGATCGATTTGATCGTTTTGAGCTCGAATTTTGAATTGGTTTGGGGCCTATAAATACCCCACCCATTCAGCACTGAAAAGATACAGACCTATACCGAAATCTTGATCTTTTCTGTGATTCTAAGAGCTCAAAAGTGTTGTAAAGCCTTTAAGTCTCCTCCTTCTGTTCTTCAAGTTTTCAATTGTAAAGTGAGGAGAGAAAGGTCTGTAAAGGTTGTCTCCTAAGCCTGTCAAAAGGAGAGAAACTGTAAGAGGGAAGTTTGGCCTTCGCCCATTGAAGGAAGGCACCTAGTTGACGTCGGCAACCTCATCGGTGGAGGAAGCCAAAAGTGGAGTAGGTCAAGGCTGACCGAACCACTCTAAATCTCTGGTTTGCGTTTATTTTCGAGCACTTTATCATTACTGCAAACCTCCCTCATCACTACTGCTCTCTGCGCTTTCACGAACAAGTTCTAAGTGCTGTTCTCCCAAATCTGCATTCAGACGTAAATTCGTATTTTCATACATTACAGTTTACGTTTACGTTTGATTCTGCAGAACTGTTTTCTGTGCTTTTACGAACGAGCTTCTTTGCAGTTTACGCTTACATTTTAATCCTATTAATAACTGCAATCTGTCCTCTGCGATTTTACGAACGAGTTTCAACATTTAGACGTAAAACTGCATTCAGACGTAAATCGGCTTTCCTCGCTCAATCATCAGATTTCAGTTCACGTTTACGTCTTGTTTTCAACTGCATACTGCCTTCTGCGATTATACAAACGAGTTTCAAAGTTTAGACGTAAATCTGCGTCTAGACGTAAAACTGCGTTTAGACGTAAATCTGCGTTTAGACGTAAAACTACGTTTAGACGTAAAACTGCGTTTAGACGTAAATCTGCGTTTAGACGTAAAACTGCGTTTAGACGTAAAACTGCGTTTAGATGTAAATCTGCGTTTAGACGTAAATCTGCATTTAGACGTAAATCTGAGTTTTGACGCAAAACTGCGCTTAGACGCAAAACTGCGCTTAGACGCAAAACTACGCTTAAACGCAATCTGCGCAAACTGCACTTAGATACAAACTGAGAATTTGCTTTTGCATCATAATAGTTTTTGAACGAACGCAGCTTTTGGTTATTAAATTCCTATAAGATTTCCGCTGCACTAATTCACCCCCCCCCTCTTAGTGCTCTTGATCCTAACAGTATGCACTGTTCAACTCATCTCGTTTCCTTTTGGACACATTTACATTCATGATATGTGGAGTGGTGTCTAACATAAATAAACCATTATGCAATGTTCCTTTCGTGATGATCTTATCATCTAATAATATCGAACAACCATTGTTCTCAAAAACAAATTTATATCCACTAACTGTTAAAACATTAAATCGAGATAATGTTTTTGATAATAGAAGGAACAAAATAACATGCATCTAATGCAATAAAAGCTCCACTAGGCAGATGTAGGGCGACCTTGCCAACAGCTAATACAGCAACTTTTGCTCCATTACCCATCTTGAGGTCCATCTCGCCTCTCTCTAGTCTCCTAGGCCTTGCCAGAACCTGCAACAAATTGCATATATGATAAGGAATACTGGTATCCAATACCCATGTGTTATCATAAGAGTCTGACAATTGGAGATTGATCATGAATGTACTTGAAGCTTCATCAAGCTTTTGTTTCGCCCTTTCTGCAAGGTACTCTTTGCAGTTTCTCTTCCAATGCCCATCTTTACCACAGTGGAAGCACTGGCCTTTGTCCTTTGCTGGGTCTTTCTTAGCAACCTTTGCTTTACCTTGTTTGCCCTTGCCCTTTCCCTTCTTAAGGGACCTTTCTGCTTTCCTTTTCTTTCTGGTCTCACCAGTGTAGAGAACTGGCTTCTCTTTCTTAATAGTACTCTCAGCCTCCCTCAACATATTGAGGAGCTCTGGGAGAGTCACCTCAAGCTTGCTCATATTAAAATTCATTATGAACTGTGAAAAGGAATCTGGTAGGGACTGAAGCACAATGTCCACACACAAGTTATCCTCTAGGACCATTCCTAGACCTGTGAGTTTCTCTATCCACTCAATCATCTTTAGGACATGGTTCTGAACCGGTGTCCCCTCAGTCATCCTAGCGCGGAAAAGGCTCTTGGATATCTCATATCGTTGAGTCCTTCCCTGTTCCTCAAACAATTTACGGACATGTAGGAGAATGGATCTGACATCCATCTTTTCATGTTGTCTCTGTAACTCAGGAGTCATAGAGCCCAACATATAGCACTGAGCAAGAGTGGAGTCATCAATGTACTTCACGTAGCGAGCGATCTCATCCTCGCTTGCCCCTTCTTCGGGCGTAGGCATCACTGTATCAAGGACGTACACGATTTTCTCCGCTGTGAGAACAATTCTCAAGTTACGGAGCCAATCCGTATAATTTGGACCAGTGAGGCGGTTGACATCAAGTATGTCACGTAAGGGATTTGAAAGCGACATTTTCTGAAAATAAAGATGTAGCAGAAATGAATAACATGCAGATTTTGCAAGAAATAAACTATCAAGATATGGACTTCTATCTTAATATGCTCCCACTATTTTACTAACGAGTCACGCGACACCCTCAGCACGTGAAACGGAAGTCTCCGGCAGACTTCTAGTGGGGATCAGGATCCAATCAGCGTCTTAGTGTAACCTCGAGGGACTCGACCAATCACACCAAGCCTAAAAGGTAGGCAACTCTTGTCGATCACAACTCCTTGTGATTCCCGTCCTGTTCGGCCTCCGAATCACCATGGCCTCGTGGGACTCGACCAACCATGATGTTCGGTTAAGTCAACACCTTCGTTACAAGATGAGTCTGATTTGATGATATACCCTTGAGGGACTCGACCAAGCATACCATGCCCTCAGGTCACCGGTGACATCTCTATGTCGTAAGTGTTGAATCTCGTATTTTGATGATGAAACTACTTGATATATGTTTATGATTTAATCTGCGTTTTGAGTGACGCAGGATGCTTCGATCAGGATGAGACAATTAAAGCAGGAAAATCATGTTGTGCCGAAGGAACGTGTCAGAAGATTGGACGTCGGGCCGGTGGATCGGTCGACGTATCGACAGAAGGCTTCGGGCCGTGGACTCGGGCATCGGGCCAAGAAGAGCGGGTATTGTGCCAAGGATATCGGAGTTGCGGAGTCAACTGGCCGATTGGGCAATAGGCTGCAGGAGAGGATGATGCGCCAAAGAATCGGACGAAGCGTCGAGGGACCAATGACATGTCGGACAACTTGGTTAATTGCTTAGGATTAATTGTCTCGATCGAAGTTTTGTTTTGTGCAGGATTAACTATGATAACGATGAAGACATAAAGCGAAACAAAGTGTCGGAGTCAAGCGCGAAGGATTTGTTGCGAGTTCGAGAGTTCGACGGAAGTCCGAAGGTTCGTCAGGAATGCTACCGGAACTAGCCGAGAATGAGTTGGGAGCTTGCCGAAGGCTTTTTCGGAAGCTCGCCGGAAGGTTCGTTGGAAGTTCGCGGAGCTCGCCGAGAAAGATCGGAGCTTGCCGACGAAGCTCGTTGAAACTCGCTAAGATCAAATCGTGAAGTCTAGGAGCTTGCCGGGAGTCCGCAGAATGGTTTCCGAGAATTCATCGGAAGACCGCCGGAAGTTTGCCGGAAGCTCGCCAGAAGAAGTCTTGACTTGCGGACTTTGTAATAGCTTAGAAAATGTCTTTAAATTCATAGTTAGCACGTTAATTAGGGTTAGGATTAGGTGTTAATCCTATAACCCAAGTAGGGGCCAATTAGGCCCAAGTTCGGACTGGTTTGGACCAAGTTTGGAGCCAAACCAAGTGAGCTGGAATAGTGAAAGAGGTGCCACCACCAGGGTTGGAGGTAGCACCGCCCAGGCTATGTCTTCCAGCGAAGACTGGGCGGTGCAACCGCCCCAGCCAGGCGGTGCAACCGCCCAAGCCATGTCTTCCAGCGGGACTGGGCGGTGCAACCGCCCCAGCCAAGAGGTGCAACCGCCCAGGGCTCAGTCTTCGAGCTAGACTGGGCGGTGCAACCTCCTCTGTCAAGAGGTAGCACCGCCAGAGCTCAAGTTTCGAGCTCTGGCAGAGAGGTGCATCAGCCTGAGCTCAGTTTCGATCTCTGCCAGGTGATGCAACCACCGAGCTCAGTCTTCGAGCTCTGCCAGGCGGTGCAACCACCGAGCTCAGTCTTCGAGCTCTGGCAGAGAGGTGCAATCGCCTGAGCTCAGTCTTCGAGCTCTGCCAGGCGGTGCCACCTCTCCAGTCAAGAGGTGCAACCGCCTGATCCCAGAATTCTGGGATTTGATCGATTTGATCGTTTTGAGCTCCAAATTTGAATTGGGTTGGGGCCTATAAATACCCCACCCATTCAGCACTGAAAAGTAATAGATCCACACCGATTTCTTGATCTTTTCAGTGATTCTAAGAGCTCAAATTTGTGTAAAGTCCTAAAGTTCTCCTCCTTCTGTTCTTTAAGTCTTGAGTTGTAAAGAGAGGAGAGAAAGGATCTGTAAAGGTTGTCTCCTAAGCCTGTCAAAAGGAGAGAAACTGTAAAAGGGCAGTTAGCCTTCGCCCATTGAAGGAAGGCAGCTAGTTGACGTCGGTGACCTCGTCGGAGGAGAAAGCCAAAAGTGGAGTAGGTCAAGACTGACCGAACCACTCTAAATCTCTGGTTTGCTTTTACCTTGAGCACTTTTCCATTACTGCAAACCTCCTACATTGCTACTGCCCTCTGCGCCTTTACGAACGAGTTTCTAAGCTCTGATCTTTCAGAATCTGCATTTAAACGTAAATCGTGTTTTCGTACGATCTTCACACTGCAGTTTACGCTTACATTCGGATTCCATTTATAACTGCAAATTGCTTTCTACGTAAAACGCTTTTTCAGGTTCAAAACTGCTTTTAGACGCAAAACTACATTTAGACGTAAAATTACGTTTAAACGTAAAACTGCGTTTAGACGCAAAACTACGTTTAGACGTAAAACTGCGTTTAGACGTAAAACTGCGTTTAGACGTAAAACTGCGTTTAGACGCAAAACTGCGTTTAGACGTAAAACTGCGTTTAGACGTAAAACTGCGTTTGGACGTAAAACTGAGTTTAGACGCAAACTGCGCTTAGACGCAAACTGCGCTTAGAAACTGTGCTTAGACGCAAACTGCGCTTAGACGCAAACTGTGTTTAGACGCAAAACTGCGCTTAGACGCAAAACTGCGCTTAGACGCAAACTGCACTGTGATTCTGCTTTTATATCGAAACCGTTTTTTATCGGACGAACGCAGCTTTCGTTTTTTGCTATAAGATTTCCGCTGCACTAATTCACCCCCCCCCCCTCTTAGTGCTCTCGATCCTAACAATTGGTATCAGAGCAGGGTATTTCTCATTTCGGATTTACACCTGAGAGAAATGGCTCTTCAAGAGGGCTTTTCGGTCTTTCATCCACCGTTGTTTAACGGATTGGACTACACTTATTGGAAAACTCGAATGAGAGTTTTCTTGATTTCTACGAATTTAGACTTATGGAGTATCATTGAAAACGGTTTTCAACTTCCCTCCAAACCGATGAACGAATGGTCGGTTTTGGAGAAGAAGAATTTTTCTTTAAACGCAAAGGCTATGAATGCCTTATTTTGCGCATTGGACAAAAATGAGTTCAATCGGATTTCTACGTGTGAAATGGCTTTTGACATTTGGCGAATTCTTGAAATCACGCACGAGGGAACTAGTAGAGTCAAACACTCGAAAGTTAACTTTTTATTGCATGATTTTGAGTTTTTTCAAATGCAACCAAGCGAGACTATAGGCGACATGTACACCCGTTTCACGGATGTCGTCAATAGTTTAAGAGCTCATGGAAAATGTTTTTCGGATTTTGAACTCGTAAACAAGATTTTGCGTTCTCTTTCTAAAAAGTGGGATTCAAAAGTAACTGCAATATAAGAAGCTAAAAATCTAAACAACTTACCACTTGAAGAACTAATTGGTTCATTGATGACATATGAAATGGTGCACAATGCACATGATGAACATGTTGAACACAATCACCTTCCAAAGAACAGGAAGGATTTGGAACTCTGGACAAATGAATGCCACTTGAGCGATGACTCAAGTGATGAAGACAATGATGAACAAACCAACCTTCCAAAGAACAGGAAGGATTTGGGACATAGAACATTTGAAGACCACTCGAGCGTAAGCTCAAGTGATGGTGAACTTAAACTACAAATGAAACGAAAATTAAAAAGCAAAAAGAATGGAACTACTTGCTTTAAACGCAAGAAGAAGAACAAAAATTGGGATGAATCGAGCTCATCTGAAGACGAGAAAGTCAACAAAAGCGAGGCGACAAAATACGCCTTACCAGCCTATGACGTTGAGGTAATTAAAATGCCTTTGGTTTATTTTGAAATTACTTGATGCTTTCATGATATATTTTCTTTTTTAGTTTAGAATTAATTTTCTTAAAAATTACATGTTTAAAAATAAAAATACAAAAATTATGATCATGCTGATAATTTCGAAAATAATATTGCATATTTTATGATAAACAAACAAAATGATTTTGATTATGGTTAAGAAGTAATAATGTGTATCATGTTTGATTAACATTGTTGAATGAAATCACGTTTGATTTAAAGTAATGCATAAAGATGTAATATGAAATGGTTATTAACAATTTTATGCATGTGATTTTAAGTTATCCATGATCATGAGCTTGTTTGATCTTCTTGACTTAATTTTAAGATCTATAGCAAAAATCATGTCTGAATATATGAAAGTGTTAATTTCATTTTTGGATTCACTTAACAATTGGTATCCTAACAATCAGATTCTCTCATACACTTATGAAAAATATTTTTCTAAAATGGATTTGATGAAATGATTCCTGCTTATAAATTCCATCTTGAAATATGAATGATAGTGTTTTTGCTTACAAAGATTTGTTTCACGTTCATATCTCCTATGATTCATGTGCAGAAAAAGAATTTATAAATCATAATACAATGAGATTTCTTATGCAAAAATAAAGTGCTTTTGTGATTCTTTGCTAAAGAGAATAATTATTAAAATCATGATCTTGGTAATTATAACATGGAGCTCTTTATAAATCAAGATCGTTCATTATGCTCCCTACATTTATCAAAAAGGAGTTCTTCAAATGAAATGCAATTCAATGAAGTGTCATATTGATATCTTGAAACTTGGAATATTTTAAAATGTGATCTTGATAAGAATGTTTCAAGTTGCTCTTTGTACTATATCTTTTCGAATGAATTATGAGCCTTGATATCGTATATTTCATAATACAAGATTTATTTGCCTTATGTCTTGAACTTTCATGCTTATCTTAATTTGGCATATAAAGACTAAGGCATGCTTAGATGAAAAAGAATCTCTTAAAAAATGCTTTTCCCATCTGATCGAGATTAATGATTTCATGATATTTTGTGAATCTCGAAATTAATTTTAATGACTTGATTATGAATTTCAAGTTAATGATTTGATTTGAATAAGTTTTATCTAAATCATAATCTTCATCTTGCAAAATTGAAGTCACAAATAATATCTTGTGGTATTCATGAATTGATACTCACAATATGAAAGCATTGATATTCATGACTTGAATTGGATTGAAACATTGTACGCTTAAATTAATCATTCTCCTATGTTTCAAAAATTCCTTAAAAGCCTTATGTGATGATTGAAAACTAACTTGCTTTATGATGAATCACGAATCATGACTTGATCTATGATGTAAATGCCTTGAAATGATTGAAATATTTAACACTTTTATGCTCTTCCCCCTACTTTCTTCTTGTTTTCAATGATAAAATGGGGAGAAGTTTTGATCATGCATGGTAGGATATAATTTGACAAAATTGATACCATCATGATATGAAACATTTATGATGTACAATTATGCATGCAATACTTGTGCTTTCTAAATATGATGTGATGTATTGCATATGATGTAAATCATGATTTAAAATGCTATGAGTGCCAAGTTACACATTTTGAGAAGAAATTGTTATATTGAAATATTAATGTAATTATGAATGGTGATATGATATCATGCATGTAATACTTCAATTTATGATAATGATGCATGCAATGATAAAATATTCATGATGAAAAATTATCTTGACATTCATAACTTGATTATTCATCATTTGTCATGATTTTGAAATCGTTGTAAAAGGAAAAGAGAACTACAAAACTATATTCTCTCTTTCTTTTTTTACAATGACAAAGGGGGAGATAGCTAGCTTGTACAAGTCAAGAAGATGCAAAAACTTGATTGCTAGCTTACCTATTTTAAGAAGCAAAGATTGCTAACTTGCTTATTTCAAGAAGAAAAATTGTCTTCTTGAACATCACTATCTTGAATATCTCAAGAAGCAAAACTTGCAATTTGCACATTGCAATAGGAAGCAAGAATCATGAGCTTACACAAGAAATTTATCTTGCATTTGCTTTCGAAATTTTTGCTAGCTTATATATTGTGAAACTTGTATATCATAAAAATTGCTAGCTTGTTGGTCTAAAGAGAAGCAAAAAGTTGCTATCTCAAAAGAAGCAAATGTGCTATCTTGCCTATCTCAACAGGCAAAAATGCTAACTTGCGCATCTAGCAAAGTGAGCAAAATTTTCAAGAAGCAAGAGTTGCCTTCTTGAACATCTCTAATTTGCTAGCTTGCATGATATAGAACTTGCTATCTTGAACATTACCAAAAGTGCTATCTTATATGTTATAAAACTTGAATATCTAAAACTTGATAGCATGAATGTTCTAAGCATGATATAACACTTGCTAAATCTTCTAGCTCCAAGATTGCATGATGATAAAACTTGATACTATGTTTTTCATGCAATGAGTTGAATCAATATCACAAACATTTGATTGTGATACTTCTCCTTTTTGTTGATGACAAAGGGGGAGAAGTATGTTGATGAAAGTATGTTGATGACATGACATGTGATGCATAAAGTTTATGCATATGTTCATGTTGACGTGTTGCAAGTATTCATGATGAATATTGCAATGACTTGAATTCAGTTTGAATTCAAGGTTCTATCAATATGGCATATTGATAGGGGGAGTTTGTTTAAACTCCGGGAGTTAAGTTTAACTCCGTCATCAAGTGGTTGTCATCATCAAAAAGGGGGAGATTGTTGAATCTCGTATTTTGATGATGAAACTACTTGATATATGTTTATGATTTAATCTGCGTTTTGAGTGACGCAGGATGCTTCGATCAGGATGAGACAATTAAAGCAGGAAAATCATGTTGTGCCGAAGGAACGTGTCAGAAGATTGGACGTCGGGCCGGTGGATCGGTCGACGTATCGACAGAAGGCTTCGGGCCGTGGACTCGGGCATCGGGCCAAGAAGAGCGGGTATTGTGCCAAGGATATCGGAGTTGCGGAGTCAACTGGCCGATTGGGCAATAGGCTGCAGGAGAGGATGATGCGCCAAAGAATCGGACGAAGCATCGAGGGACCAATGACATGTCAGACAACTTGGTTAATTGCTTAGGATTAATTGTCTCGATCGAAGTTTTGTTTTGTTGTGCAGGATTAACTATGATAACGATGAAGACATAAAGCGAAACAAAGTGTCGGAGTCAAGCGCGAAGGATTTGTTGCGAGTTCGAGAGTTCGACGGAAGTCCGAAGGTTCGTCAGGAATGCTACCGGAACTAGCCGAGAATGAGTTGGGAGCTTGCCGAAGGTGCATAAAGTTTATGCATATGTTCATGTTGACGTGTTGCAAGTATTCATGATGAATATTGCAATGACTTGAATTCAGTTTGAATTCAAGGTTCTATCAATATGGCATATTGATAGGGGGAGTTTGTTTAAACTCCGGGAGTTAAGTTTAACTCCGTCATCAAGTGGTTGTCATCATCAAAAAGGGGGAGATTGTTGAATCTCGTATTTTGATGATGAAACTACTTGATATATGTTTATGATTTAATCTGCGTTTTGAGTGACGCAGGATGCTTCGATCAGGATGAGACAATTAAAGCAGGAAAATCATGTTGTGCCGAAGGAACGTGTCAGAAGATTGGACGTCGGGCCGGTGGATCGGTCGACGTATCGACAGAAGGCTTCGGGCCGTGGACTCGGGCATCGGGCCAAGAAGAGCGGGTATTGTGCCAAGGATATCGGAGTTGCGGAGTCAACTGGCCGATTGGGCAATAGGCTGCAGGAGAGGATGATGTGCCAAAGAATCGGACGAAGCGTCGAGGGACCAATGACATGTCAGACAACTTGGTTAATTGCTTAGGATTAATTGTCTCGATCGAAGTTTTGTTTTGTTGTGCAGGATTAACTATGATAACGATGAAGACATAAAGCGAAACAAAGTGTCGGAGTCAAGCGCGAAGGATTTGTTGCGAGTTCGAGAGTTCGACGGAAGTCCGAAGGTTCATCAGGAATGCTACCGGAACTAGCCGAGAATGAGTTGGGAGCTTGCCGAAGGCTTTTTCGGAAGCTCGCCGGAAGGTTCGTTGGAAGTTCGCGGAGCTCGCCGAGAAAGATCGGAGCTTGCTGACGAAGCTCGTTGAAACTCGCTAAGATCAAATCGTGAAGTCTAGGAGCTTGCCGGGAGTCCGCAGAATGGTTTCCGAGAATTCATCGGAAGACCGCCGGAAGTTTGCCGGAAGCTCGCCAGAAGAAGTCTTGACTTGCGGACTTTGTAATAGCTTAGAAAATGTCTTTAAATTCATAGTTAGCACGTTAATTAGGGTTAGGATTAGGTGTTAATCCTATAACCCAAGTAGGGGCCAATTAGGCCCAAGTTCGGACTGGTTTGGACCAAGTTTGGAGCCAAACCAAGTGAGCTGGAATAGTGAAAGAGGTGCCACCGCCAGGGTTGGAGGTAGCACCGCCCAGGCTATGTCTTCCAGCGAAGACTGGGCGGTGCAACCGCCCCAGCCATGTCTTCCAGCGGGACTGGGCGGTGCAACCGCCCCAGCCAAGAGGTGCAACCGCCCAGGGCTCAGTCTTCGAGCTAGACTGGGCGGTGCAACCTCCTCTGTCAAGAGGTAGCACCGCCAGAGCTCAAGTTTCGAGCTCTGGCAGAGAGGTGCATCAGCCTGAGCTCAGTTTCGATCTCTGCCAGGTGATGCAACCACCGAGCTCAGTCTTCGAGCTCTGCCAGGCGGTGCAACCACCGAGCTCAGTCTTCGAGCTCTGGCAGAGAGGTGCAATCGCCTGAGCTCAGTCTTCGAGCTCTGCCAGGCGGTGCCACCTCTCCAGTCAAGAGGTGCAACCGCCTGATCCCAGAATTCTGGGATTTGATCGATTTGATCGTTTTGAGCTCCAAATTTGAATTGGGTTGGGGCCTATAAATACCCCACCCATTCAGCACTGAAAAGTAATAGATCCATACCGATTTCTTGATCTTTTCAGTGATTCTAAGAGCTCAAATTTGTGTAAAGTCCTAAAGTTCTCCTCCTTCTGTTCTTTAAGTCTTGAGTTGTAAAGAGAGGAGAGAAAGGATCTGTAAAGGTTGTCTCCTAAGCCTGTCAAAAGGAGAGAAACTGTAAAAGGGCAGTTAGCCTTCGCCCATTGAAGGAAGGCAGCTAGTTGACGTCGGTGACCTCGTCGGAGGAGAAAGCCAAAAGTGGAGTAGGTTAAGACTGACCGAACCACTCTAAATCTCTGGTTTGCTTTTACCTTGAGCACTTTTCCATTACTGCAAACCTCCTACATTGCTACTGCCCTCTGCGCCTTTACGAACGAGTTTCTAAGCTCTGATCTTTCAGAATCTGCATTCAAACGTAAATCGTGTTTTCGTACGATCTTCACACTGCAGTTTACGCTTACATTCGGATTCCATTTATAACTGTAAATTGCTTTCTACGTAAAACGCTTTTTCAGGTTCAAAACTGCTTTTAGACGCAAAACTACATTTAGACGTAAAATTACGTTTAGACGTAAAACTGCGTTTAGACGCAAAACTGCGTTTAGACGCAAAACTGCGTTTAGACGCAAAACTGTGTTTAGACGCAAAACTGCGCTTAGACGCAAAACTGCGCTTAGACGCAAACTGCACTGTGATTCTGCTTTTATATCGAAACCGTTTTTTATCGTACGAACGCAGCTTTCATTTTTTGCTGTAAGATTTCCGCTGCACTAATTCACCCCCCCCCCCCCCCCCCCTCTTAGTGCTCTCGATCCTAACAGTAAGCAAGATAACGAATCGCGATATAGGTGAGTCTCGAGGGACTCGACCAACTCAACCTACACCGGGAATCGGTTTCTACTCATAACGATGGGAGGCCACGTGGGTCAATCTAATTGTCTCACGTTTACCGACTTAATATTATCGAGGGATGTTTCTATAATTTGGTCTCCTAATATGACATGTCACACATATACATATTTAATATATATCTACATCGCATGCAAATATATATATACATATCTAGTATGTGTACAAGCAATCACATCAGATGATCATGGACCACAACCTAATATGATTAGGCCCGAGCCAGTAGGCCTAATCACTCACATCAAGATCTATGTGTGCAACGGTGCATCTCCATGCCCTGTGATCGTCCATCTCATCCTCGTCGTTTCCGTCGACATCTTGATGCATCTCCATGCATCACGATCGTCCGTCTCGTGGGTCCCGCTATCGCATCCACGCTCCCGCTGCGCCTCCTCATGTGATTACAACTTAATCATAGGCACGCAGGCCCGACAATAAACGAGAAATATAATGGAGGCTCGCAGACCTCAATAATAATAATCACAAGTACACACATCACACGGTCCATGATCATCCGTCCACATATCATACATCACATGTATAAATAATCATCATCATGTAGGACTACTAGATAATAATAAAAATAATAATCAACTAAACCTTTTAATTAATTAATATTTTCTGAAATCAGGGACATGTAGGGAATTTCTAAATTTATAAGGGTATTTTTGTAATTTGGACAAAAGACAGAAACTGAAATTTCTTAAATTCCGAGGGGTAAAACTGTCTTTTTCTCAGAAAACCCTAATGCCCTACTATCCTTTGTTGTTGCTGCCGCCGCCACCACCCTGTTGGCGGCGGCCTGTGCGGCGGGGCGAGGGCACTGCCCTCGCCTGCAGGCGGCACGCCCGCTGGCGGCGCTGCCGCTGCAGGTGGGCTCCCCCGCGAGCGTCGCTGCCACCGCAGGCGGTGCTGTCCCGCCGGGCGGTCGCCCCTGTGTTGAATCTCGGATTTCGATGATGAAGTCAATTGTCATTTGTTGTCTAATCTATGTGTTGAGATAAGTGTGCAGGATTAACTACGATAAAAGTCAGACAAGCAGCAGGAGTTGCGCCGGAGTCAAGATCATGATCACATTGGGAGTTCGAGAGTTCGACGGAAGTTCGGACGGTCGTCGGAGGTTCTGCGAGAACAGATCCGAGAAGTCCGGAAGCTTACCAAGCGAAGCTCGTCGGAACTCGCCAAGTGGATCGTCGCAAAATCCAGGAGTTTGCCGGAAGTCCGCAGAAGCATCACCGAGGGTTCATCGGATGATCGACGGAAGTTCGCCGGAAGAAGCGATTGACGTACCGAAGCAAAGCTGCAGAAATTGTCTTAGATTTAATCGTAGTTAGCACGTTGATTAAGTTAGAAATGGGAGGTGATCCCATTAGCTTAATCTTGGGGCAATTGGGCCCCTGAAGAACTCAGATTGGGTCGAATGGTTCAACCCATTTGGACCCAAGTTGCTGTGGGCGGTGCAACCGCCCTAGCCAAGAGGTGCAACCGCCCAGGCTATGTCTCCCAGCAAGACTGGGCGGTGCAACCGCCCCAGCCAAGAGGTGCAACCGCCCAGGCTATGTCTCCCAGCGAGACTGGGCGGTGCAACCGCCCCAGCCAAGAGGTGCAACCGCCCAGGGCTCAGTCTCCAAGCGAGACTGGGCGGTGCAACCTCCTCTGTCAAGAGGTAGCACCGCCAGAGCTCAAGTTTCGAGCTCTGCCAAAAGGTGCAACCACCGAGCTCGGTCTTCGAGCTCTGGCAGAGAGGTGCAACCTCTCTGGACAGGAGATGCATCGCCTGAGCTCGGTCTTCGAGCTCTGGCAGAGAGGTGCAACCACCTCTGGCAGAGAGGTGCAACCTCTCTGGTCAGGAGATGCACCGCCTGAGCTCGGTCTTCGAGCTCTAGCAGAAAGGTGCAACCACCCCTGACAGAGAGGTGCATCCGCCTGAGCTCAGTCTTCGAGCTCTGCCAGGCGGTGCAACCTCTCCAGTCAAGAGGTGCAATCGCCTGATCTCGGAATTCCGGGATTTGATCGTTTTGAGCTCCAAATTTGAACTGGGTTAGGGCCTATAAATACCCCACCCGTTCAGCACAAAAAGGATACAGATCCACTCCGAATTCCTGATCTTTTCTGTGATTCTAAGAGCTCAAAATTGTGTAAAGTCCAAAAGTTCTCCTCTTTCTGTTCTTCAAAGTCTTGAGTTGTAAAGAGAGGAGAGAAAGGATCTGTAAAGGTTGTCTCCTGAGCCTGTCAAAAGGAGAGAAACTGTAAAAGGGCGGTTGGCCTTCGCCTATTGAAGGAAGGCCTCTAGTTGACGTCGGCAACCTCATCGGTGGAGGAAGCCAAAAGTGGAGTAGGTCAAGACTGACCGAACCACTCTAAATCTCTGGTTTGCGTTTATTTTTTAGCACTTTATCATTACTGCAAACCTCCTACATAGCTACTGCCCTCTGCGCTTTTACGAACGATTCTCTAAGTTCAGATCTTTCCGAATCTGCATTGAGACGTAAATCGATGTTTTCGTACGATCTTTACATCGCAGTTTACGCTTACGCTTTGATTCCATTCATAACTGCGAACTGCTTTCTGCACATTCATAAAAAGATTTTCAAAGTTCAGTTTCTGCGTTTAGACGTAAAACTGCGTTTAGACGCAAAACTGTGTTTAGACGTAAAACCACGTTTAGACGCAAAACTGCGTTCAGACGCAAAACTGCGTTCAGACGCAAAACTGCGTTCAGACGTAAAACTGCGTTTAGACGCAAACTGCGTTTAGACATAAACTGCTCTTAGACGCAATCTGCGCTTAGACGCAAACTGCGCTTAAATACAAACTGTGAATCGGCTTTTGCATCATAATAGATTTTATTGAATGAACGCACCTTTCGGTTTTAAATTGCTATAAGATTTCCGCTGCACTAATTCACCCCCCCCTCTTAGTACTCTAGATCCTAACAATTGGTATCAGAGCAAGGTTAACTCTCTAACGGATTAAAACCCAAGAGAGATGGCATACGCCGGAAACCAAGAGGGGCATTCTATTACACGTCCACCCATGTTCAGTGGGACGAACTACACCTACTGGAAGACCCGAATGAGGATCTTTCTTATTTCTATGGATTTTGAACTGTGGAACCTTGTTGAAAATGGATTTTCAAAGTCTTCTCTTCCAATGATCGATTGGAATGAATTGGAGAAGAAGGCTTTCGCTCTTAATGCAAAGGCTATGAATGCCTTATTTTGCGCACTTGATAAAAACGAGTTTAATCGTGTTTCAACTTGCGAAACTGCATTTGATATTTGGCACACACTCGAAGTGACCCACGAGGGCACAAGTAGAGTGAAAGAGTCAAAAATCAATCTGTTGTTACATTCTTTTGAACTTTTTCGAATGAAACCAAGTGAAACCATTGGCGACATGTTTACCCGTTTCACGGATGTCGTCAATGGTCTAAAAGGACTTGGAAAAAGTTTTTCGGATTTTGAACTCGTAAATAAGATACTAAGATCCCTTCCTAAGAGTTGGGATCCTAAAGTGACTGCTATTCAAGAGGCAAAAGATCTGCGCAACTTCCCTCTTGAAGAATTAATCAGGTCATTAATGACCTACGAAATGACTTGTAAAGCTCATGAAGAGCAAGAAGACATCCTTCCAAAGAACAGGAAGGATATGGCACTCAAAACTTCTGAATGCCACTTGAGAGAAAACTCAAGTGATGAGGACTATGATGATGACTTGGCACTTCTAACAAGAAAGTTTAAAAAGTTCTTTAAAAGAAACAAGTTTAAGAATGATACAAAAAATAAACTTGAACCCAAGAAGGACCAAGTAATCTGCTATGAATGCAAAAAATCGGGACATTACAAGAGTGATTGTCCCCAAGTCAAAAGGAGAACGTCAAAGAAAAAGGCGCTTCAAGCAACTTGGGATGACTCAAGCGCATCCGAAGAAGAGGAGTCCAACACCGAGCAAGTTGCTCATTACGCCTTAATGGCCATCGAAGATGAGGTAACAAATTCAATAGATGCAGATTTATCATTCGATGAATTATTAAATGCTTTCCATGAATTGTTTGATGAGTGTAAGATTATCAGTAGTAAATACAAACTGCTAAAAAAGGAGCATGATAGCCTTATTTGTAATTTCGATAAGTTAAATACTGAATATCATGATAGTTTAAGCCCATGCATGAAATGTCATGATCTAGAAACTCTCAAAAAAGAAAACTTGCTACTTAAGGACACCTTGAAGAAATTCGAGGTTGGTAGCAAGTCATTGAACATGATCCTTACAAACAAGGGTCACGTTCCCAAAAGAAGTGGTATTGGATTCGTGAGAAGTCCTCACCAAAATCCAACCACCTTCATAAAAGGCCCCATCTTACATGTTAGACATCAAAGCAAATGCAACTTTTGTTGCAAGTTTGGACACAATACGCACTATTGTCCATTTAAGAAAATTAGTCCAAACAAATTGATTTGGGTTCCTAAAGGAACCATAATAAACTCTATGCAACATGATAGAAAATGTAGATCTATTTGTGAGGAACCCAAAAGCAAATGGGTACCTAAAAATCATCCCTTCCTACAAAAACATTAAAATGTTAGGCTGGAGCAAGAATTAATATTCTGCTTCTTGATTCTCGACGGTCATAACCCAAAAGTCAAAAGGAACTCGCAACACTTAAATGATGAGTGGAAATTATAAAATCACAAATGAGATTTGCATGCAACCTAATGTGACTTTTCAGAATTAGAAACATATGATTCACATATCCCCTTAATCATCAAATCTGTCAATATTATCCATTCATCATCTTCAAATCAAACCTTGTATCATGAAGAAACTAAGTATGTCATAAACTTGAAAGGATTACCAACTTAAACGAACTATCACAAACATGTGTACGACATTGGGAGTATGCATAAGATCTATCTTGATCGTACAAGTTTCAAAAAAAAAAAAAAAAAAAAAAAACTCATACGTAATCACGTAAGAAACGTTAATTGCTCTGAAAACTCTCCTCAAGACAAAACATCCCTGATCAAATCACAAGTGCTCACTGCCTGCAGGCGGTGGCACCTCTCCAGTTGGCGGTGGAACCTCTCCAGCTGGCGATGGCACCTCCGGCCATCACGAGTCGCCAGCGGTTGCACCGCTCCAGCCAGAGGTGCAACCGCCCGCAACTCTACCTTTTTAACCTACGCTAGGGCCGGCGGTGAAACCGACCCCAACTCACTTCCCTTCCCTTCTCTACTTCTCCAAGCTTCCTTCATCCCCATTTCATCCCGTTTAGCTTCCCAAATACCTCCCATCTCGGAACAAAACATCAAGAATCCTTCCCTCTTTTGAAGATTCCACTAAGGTATTCCCTAATAACCTCTTTAATTCTGTTTTGTTCTTCATTTACTCTTGCTCATCTTTATCCCTCTAAACTGCTGTAGTTATGGGATCTAGAAGATCCTCAAGGGACAAGGGAAAGAGGAGATTAGTAGAAGAGTTTGATTTCACCATCTTTGATTCAAAAAACCATGCTGAAAAATTTCCCTCTTTCGAATTTAGAAGCATCAATAAGGGAAAATACGTAGATATACATGAACTTAGAGACTTAGAAACTATCCAATGGTTTGCAAACCTAGATCTACTTCCAATCTTGCAGATTAATGAACCGATCTATCCTAGGCTAGTTCGATTGTTTTACAATAACATATAAATAGATGAGGAAGAAAGGATGTCCTTATCTTTTAGGACAACACATCTCAATCACTGATAGATTCATTTGTGATATGATAGGCATTCCCATGAAAAGCATAGGACTTTACTTTAGAGGATCATGGGTTGATGAAACTATTGGAACATCCTATGTTGGAGCCTTAGGAACAATCTTTGCCAATCCCGACATAACATTTGTTCCTAAAAGTTGTGAACATCTACTACCTATGAACACTAAATTACTTCATCATATCATGACTAGTATAATTCTTCCTAAACAATACCATCACGATGAAGTGAGTCAATTAGAATTAGGAACTATGTACTTAATCATGAAGGGACATGACATCTGTCTTGGCTATCTTATCCAACAAAGCATGTTAGAATTATCTAAGAAAGATATGATGCTTCCATATGGTGGAATAATTACTAGAATATTGAGAACTTACGACATTCAAATACCACCAGAAGAAGAAGTAATGAAAGTAGATAGATTCAGCATAATAAACAAAAATCTACTTCACCGACTGAGATGTCACTATAAAAACGGTAACTGGGTTAGGATGCCTAGAAGAACTGATCCTCCTCAACCAGAACCAGAACCGAAAACACCAGTATTTAGAAGTACCCAATCTCCTCCGATCTGTCCCTTTGAGGAAACACATCCAGTTGAGCAAACTCATACATCTGTCAAAGAAATTGGGATTCGAATGGACCAATTCGAACAGAGACAAGAACGGATTGAACAACGACAAGATCAAATTCTATCAGAGCTACAGCAGATTCACAGTCAATTTGACTCCTTGTTTAGGCACTTTAATTTTTCACCTCATGAATGAACTTGTATGAACATTTGTTGTTGTAAACTTCTTATGTTACTCACTTCTGACATACTGGTTGTAAACATCTATTGTGGTAAACATTTGTCATATGCCTTGTGGTAAAGGTTATCTCGAACTTTAATCGTATCATTTTTCCTTGATATGTGATATATCCGAACTAAGAATGTTGTGTTCTGAAACTAAAAGTTTTGAAAATCTTGTGCGTTGATGTTGATGTGTCCGAATTGATAAACTCGGTTTTTTGGACTATATGATTGCCATGTTTATATGTGAAAATGTGCAACAAAATCTTGTCCAAATGCATCTTATTTGTTCGAATGCTATAAAACAGATTTATTCGTACACTTTCATGAAAAATAAGTTCCTGAAATAAATCTGATAAAGTGATTCCTGTGTATGTATTTCATCCTGTAATATCTTTGCGGGTTAAATGGATTATAACAAAAAGGGGGAAGAAGTGTTCAAAGCAATCTATGCAAAATTCCTCTATAAGCTTGCTAATATTGTTTTCCTCGTATCACAATTACAATGCTTTTTGTTGATGACAAAGGGGGAGAAACATATGAATTGATAAACACTGTCATGATCATGCCTATGTCATAGTTGCAAATACTTGAGTGATGCTATAAACTATGTTATGGTTATGCCATCCTTGCATCACCAAGAGATATATGAACGTGTGCTATAGTTTGCATTATGTCTTAAGTTGATATCCTATCTTGTGAAGTAAATGCAAACTTGCTAGAATGATAATATGTGTGCATCATGTAATAGTCCCTCGCAGCTTTAAATGATAATGTTCAATTACATGGTAAATAGTTACAAACACTATCATACAAACTTGATGATGTATGTCAAGCTTTGACATCATTCTTGAAGAGATACATCATGATGAGTATCATGATGAGAGTATTGATAAGTTTAACTGATCTAACTTATCAATACGTCACTTGAATTCTTAGGTCTTGAATTCAAGGTTGACTTATCTCAACAATAGCATATAGATAGGGGGAGTTAAGGATAACTCCATTATCAATTGATTGTCATCATCAAAAAGGGGGAGATTGTTGAATCTCGGATTTTGAAGATGAAGTCAATTGTCATTTGTTGTCTAATCTATGTGTTGAGATAAGTGTGCAGGATTAACTACGATGAAAGTCAGACAAGCAGCAGGAGTTGCGCCGGAGTCAAGATCATGATCACATTGGGAGTTCGAGAGTTCGACGGAAGTTCGGACGGTCGTCGGAAGTTCTGCGAGAACAGATCCGAGAAGTCCGGAAGCTTACCAAGCGAAGCTCGTCGGAACTCGCCAAGTGGATCGTCGCAAAATCCAGGAGTTTGCCGGAAGTCCGCAGAAGCATCATCGAGGGTTCATCGGATGATCGACGGAAGTTCGCCGGAAACTCGCCGGAAGAAGCGATTAACGTACCGAAGCAAAGCTGCAGAAATTGTCTTAGATTTAATCGTAGTTAGCACGTTGATTAAGTTAGAAATGTGAGGTGATCCCATTAGCTTAATCCTGGGGCAATTGGGCCCCTGAAGAACTCAGATTGGGTCGAATGGTTCAACCCATTCGGACCCAAGTTGCTGTGGGCGGTGCAACCGCCCCAGCCAAGAGGTGCAATCGCCCAGGCTATGTCTCCCAGGGAGACTGGGCGGTGCAACCGCCCCAGCCAAGAGGTGCAACCACCCAGGCTATGTCTCCCAATGAGACTGGGCGGTGCAACCGCCCCAGCCAAGAGGTGCAACCGCCCAGGGCTCAGTCTCCAAGCGAGACTGGGCGGTGCAACCTCCTCTGTAAAGAGGTAGCACCGCCAGAGCTCAAGTTTCGAGCTCTACCAAAAGGTGCAACCACCGAGCTCGGTCTTCGAGCTCTGGCAGAGAGGTGCAACCTCTCTGGATAGGAGATGCATTGCCTGAGCTCGGTCTTCGAGCTCTGGCAGAGAGGTGCAACCACCTCTGGCAGAGAGGTGCAACCTCTCTGGTCAGGAGATGCACCGCCTGAGCTCGGTCTTCGAGCTCTGGCAGAAAGGTGCAACCATCCCTGACAGAGAGGTGCATCCGCCTGAGCTCAGTCTTCGAGCTCTGCCAGGCGGTGCAACCTCTCCAGTCAAGAGGTGCAACCGCCTGATCCCGGAATTCCGGGATTTGATCGTTTTGAGCTCCAAATTTGAACTGGGTTAGGGCCTATAAATACCCCACCCGTTCAGCACAGAAAGGATACAGATCCACTCCGAATTCCTGATCTTTTCTGTGATTCTAAGAGCTCAAAATTGTGTAAAGTCCAAAAGTTCTCCTCTTTCTGTTCTTCAAAGTCTTGAGTTGTAAAGAGAGGAGAGAAAGGATCTGTAAAGGTTGTCTCCTGAGCCTGTCAAAAGGAGAGAAACTGTAAAAGGGCGGTTGGCCTTCGCCTATTGAAGGAAGGCCTCTAGTTGACGTCGGCAACCTCATCGGTGGAGGAAGCCAAAAGTGGAGTAGGTCAAGACTGACCGAACCACTCTAAATCTCTGGTTTGCGTTTATTTTTTAGCACTTTATCATTACTGCAAACCTCCTACATAGCTACTGCCCTCTGCGCTTTTACGAACGATTCTCTAAGTTCAGATCTTTCCGAATCTGCATTGAGACGTAAATCGGTGTTTTCGTACGATCTTTACATCGCAGTTTACGCTTACGCTTTGATTCCATTCATAACTGCGAACTGCTTTCTGCACATTCACAAAAAGATTTTCAAAGTTCAGTTTCTGCGTTTAGATGTAAAACTGCGTTTAGACGCAAAACTGTGTTTAGACGTAAAACCACGTTTAGACGCAAAACTGCGTTCAGACGCAAAACTGCGTTCAGACGCAAAACTGCGTTCAGACGTAAAACTGCGTTTAGACGCAAACTGCGTTTAGACGTAAACTGCTCTTAGACGCAATCTGCGCTTAGACGCAAACTGCGCTTAAATACAAACTGTGAATCGGCTTTTGCATCATAATAGATTTTATTGAACGAACGCACCTTTCGGTTTTAAATTGCTGTAAGATTTCCGCTGCACTAATTCACCCCCCCCTCTTAGTGCTCTAGATCCTAACACCCTGTGGGGGGGGGGGGTTTCGCCCGCGGGAGCAGCGGCGGCAGGCGTCGTTGCCCTGCGGCGGCAGGCGCCGCTGCCCTGCGGCGCCTCTGCCCGTGGGCTGCCAGCCCCGCCGGCAGCAAGGCTGCTGCAAGCAGGCCACCGGTCGACTACTGCAGACGCAGCCCCTGTGCAGCCCGCCTTCGGCTGCGCTTCATGCACGTAGATCGAGGGCTGCAACTGTTGCTGCCCTTTCTCGCTTTTGCGTCAACGATTTTGACGTCAAAATTCTTCCTAAACACAACACACGTAGTTCAAAACCAATCATTCGCACGAACAACCTGGCTCTGATACCACTATTGGGAAATCATGGGGGGCGACATCATATGCGCAGCGGAAGAACAAGAAAACAAAAATCCCCGATTCCCAAAAAGATGTTCATCGTCGTGCGAAGATTGGTGCGCAAAAATCCACAAAACACAAAACTACGTATAGAGATTGTGTTACCTAGGGAGATCGTATATCCCTGTTTCCTTGCAGATCCTTAGGAGAGGGTGAAGGAGGTCAAGCGTCCTCCTCTCTAGCGGTGATCCACACAGCAGGGTTGCGACGACGCTCCTCAAAACTCCAAGCCTACTCTGAGGTGGAGAGGGAGAGGAGAATAGGAAAGGCAAGCAAAGACTCTAGCCTATGAGGCTGTGAATCCCTCCTATTTATAGAGATCCCGTGTCAAACCCTAATGGGTCCTTCCCTAGTGGGTATTAGATCTGCATCCAATAAGACAAGGGCTCCGTCGGATATCTCATATCCGAACCTCTACTCATCGCAATGCCTACCATATGTGTGTGACCCTCTAGGCCCAATATCGAGCTGGCCGTGAGTCATACCTATCAGAACTCCTTCTAACTCAGTGAATTATTTTCTCTGTAATAATTCACTCGACTCATCGACTACGGACGTACTAGGCCACTACGCCGTAGTCCCCAGACGATACAGGGGAATCCAATCCATTGGACCTGTCTGTCCTCAGTTACCATGTATCTATAGTCCCTCATCCATCTAATATCCCAGAGACCGTATATCGAGCATGGTGCTGTTAGACCCATATGGTTTCTACTCAAGTCTCGCTCTAATCGGATTCTCCCGGAGAACTCTTTCTCTCTCAACCCGAATGACCCTGGCCAGGGATTTGTTTGAGCAAGAACACATGGGATATTCCTCTCATGACGCCGAGAGTGGATGATCCTCTATCGACACTCAATAGCCCTCGTAAGGTCGACTACCATTCCCAATGACCAGCTGTACTAGATCTGGGACAGCCAAACCTATAAGTCTGGTATCAAAGAGTGGAGCACTCATATAGGACATCCTTGGTGTCTCAAGTCTAAGGACCAGATACACCACTAGGACTACGGAATCGCTGTCTGACAATAAGGCATCATCAACCATCCAGCATTCCGTAAGCGGATCAATCAGTGAACTCATTCTCCAATGAGCACCTGTACTATATCCCTAGTGTCCCTACACGAGCAGCTATGATACCAGCTGCATCCATCATATGGACGGGTATACAGCACACCAGTCTATCCGGTTATCACGATGTCCCTCTCGAGTAACCTATGACCGGGATTATTTAGGATATGTGTTTAAAGGTATATCGATCTCATTATCGTGATCTCATCACAATCCGATTCCCATTGCACAAATCCAAGGACATCACAATATATATATATGCATTTATGCAATAGTTATAAAGTGATATACGCCAAAATATATTAAGCAAAAAGATTCTGTATCAAGTCACACGTGCTATCACTCACGTGATTGGCTTGCTGGGCACCTATGACTAGCATGAGGCTCTGAATCCCTCCTATTTATAGAGGTCCCCTATCAAACCCTAATGGGTCCTCCCCTAGTGGGTATTGGATCTGCATCCAATAAGACAAGGGATCCATCGGATATCTTATATCCGAACCTCTACTCATCGCAATGCCTACCATATGTGTGTGACCCTCTAGGCCCAATATCGAGCTGGCCGTGAGTCATACCTATTAGAACTCCTTCTAACTCAGTGAATTATTATCTTTGTAATAATTCACTCGACTCATCGACTACGAACGTACTAGGCCATTACGCCGTAGTCCCCAAACGATACAGGGGAATCCAATCCATTGGACCTATCTATCCTCAGTTACCGTGTTCCTATAGTCCCTCATCCATCTAATATCCCAGAGACCGTATATCGAACATGGTTTTGTCAGACCCATATGGTTTCTACTCGAGTCTCGCTCTAATCAGATTCTCCCGGAGAACTCTTTCTCTCTCAACCTGAATGACCCTGGCTAGGGATTTGTTTGAGCAAGAACACATGGGATATTCCTCTCATGACGCCGAGAGTGGATGATCCTCTATCGACACTCAATAGCCCTCGTAAGGTCGACTACCACTCCCAATGACTAGCTGTATTAGATCTGGGATAGCCAAACCTATAAGTCTGGTATCAAAGAGTGGAGCACTCATACAGGACATCCTTGGTGTCTCAAGTCTAAGGACCAGATACACCACTAGGACTACGGAATCGCTGTCTGACAATAAGGCATCATCAACCATCCAGCATTCCGTAAGCGGATCAATCAGTGAACTCATTCTCCAATGAGCACCTATACTGCATCCCTAGTGTCCCTACATGAGCAGCTATGAGACCAGCTGCATCCATCATATGGACGGGTATACAACACACCAGTCTGTCCAGTTATCACGATGTCCCTCTCGAGTAACCTATGACCGGGATTATTTAGGATATGTGTTTAAAGGTGAATCGTTCTCATTATCATGATCTCATCACGATCCGATTCCCATTACACAAATCCAAGGACATCACAATATATATATGCATTTTTGCAATAGTTATAAAGTGATATATGCCAAAATATAATAAGCAAAAATATTCTGTATCAAGTCACACATGTCATCACTCACGTGATTGGCTTGCTGGGCACTTATGACTAGCACTATCAACACGTCAATTGATCCTACGGCCCGACGTCCAATCTCCTAACATGTTCAACTCCGACCCAACATCTGATTCCTCATACTTTAATTAATTTGCCTCTCCTGAAGTTAGTCCTGCATCACTCAAAACATAGATTAGATCATAATATTATCAGTTGATTTCATTATCAAAATTCGAGATTCAACATCCAAGACCTCAAGCTTGTCATGATCTATAATATTTGACAAACACACTAATTCACGTCCCTCCCCCCTGCTCATATGATCGGAAATTCACACAAATATAAACTCAATTGAATTCATTTTTATCCAAAGCACAAAACAAAACATTCATAGCTTTGGCATTTAAAGAGAAAGTCTTCTTCTCAAAATCATTCCAATCGTTCATTAGAAGAAAAGACTTTTAAAATCTATTTTCAATGATGTTCCATAAATCAAAATTCATGGAAAGCAAGAAAATTCTCATTCGAGTTTTCTAATATATGTAATCTATCCCATTAAACATAGGAGGACGAATGATAGAGTGACTCTCTTGAAATCTAAAAAGAGTCATTTCTCTTCGGTGTTAAACCAAATGAGAAAAATATGACTCTAATACCAACTGTTAGGATCAAGTCGGTACTAAGAGAAGGGGGTGAATTAGTATGTATGTAAAAATCACGTTGAGTCAAAAATCTTCATTTCAATAAAAATTGATATTGGAAATGCTAAACTTAAAAAATATTCATAAGAGTGTATAGCTAAAGTAGCGAGGAAGTAAAGTAGTTGCAAAGTAAGTAAATGTAAACTGAGTTTATAGTGGTTCGATTGTCGTGACCTACGTCCACTCTCGATTCCTCTTCCGCCGAGGCCACCGACATCCACTAATAGTCTCCCTTCAATGGGCGAAGGCCAACTACCCTTACAACTCTATTCTTCTTTTGATAGGCTCAGGAGAGAACCTTTACACCCCTACTCACTCCTCTCTAAACAGAAATCACACTTAGACTAGAGGAGAAGAACTCTCACGAGATTACAACAGAATTTTCTCTTGTTTTTGTTCTTAGTTCTTATGTGTTTTGAGTAGGGATGAGAGAGGTATTTATAGGCCCCAAATAACTCGATCTAAACAAATTATTACAAAGCACGAATCTTCTATTGTCCGACATGTCATTAGTTCTTCTAGCGCTTCGTCCGATCCTTCGGCATATTGCCCAATCAGCATGTTGTCTTCTCGCAACATCTAATCTCCTTGGCACAATGTCCAATCTTCTTAGCCCGATGCTCGAATTCACGGACCAAAGCCTTCTACCGACACGTCGATCGATCCTACGGCCCGATGTCCAAACTCTTAATATGTTCAACTCCGACCCAACATCTGATTCCTCATGCTTTAATTAATTTACCTCTCCTGATTGAAGCTAGTCCTACATCACTCAAAACGTAGATTAGATCATAATATTATCAATTGGTTTCATCATCAAAATCCGAGATTCAACATCCAAGACCTCAAGCTTGTCGTGATCTATAATTATTGGTGAACAAATATGCCATAGCTGATGATTAGCACGGCCTGGTCCACGGGTCAATGTCGGGAGTCTTCTGCCAGGATCAAGTGGAGTTATCAATTGATCCCCCCCCTCCCCCCCCCCCCCCCCCCCCCCCCCCCCCCCGCTTTTTCCTGGATCAAGTCGGGGGTATTTATACCTGCGTGCGGGAATTGGTCAGGCCCTGGTCTGGCATGGCCGTTGACTCTAGGGGCGGAACAACCTCTCTAATAAGATGGCGTCTTCGGGGGTGCTTGAGCGGCATCAGACGACACTACCCTAATAGCAGATGGCATCACCCCCAGCTCTTGGGGTGGTCAGACCGCACAGTCGCACAGTTGAAGCTTGACGTGGCGTGCGCTTCTAGAGGCGTATGGTGTCGCGTGGATCTGCAGCGTCTGTCGGGGGTTCACATAGGACCAAAATACGCCCTATCAATAATATTTGACGAACACACTAATTCACGTCCCCTCTAGAAATGCTCATATGATAGAAAATTCATGTAAATATAAATTCAATTGAATTCATTTTTATCCAAAGCATAAAACAAAACATTCATAGCTTTGGCATTCAAAGAGAAAGTATTCTTCTCCAAATCATTCTAATTGTTCATTGGAAGAAAAGACTTTTGAAATCTGTTTTTAATAATGTTCCATAAATCAAAATTCATGGAAAGCAAGAAAACTCTCATTCGAGTTTTCTAATATATGTAGTCCGTCTTATTGAACATAGAAGAACGAATGATAGAGTAACTCTCTTGAAATCTAAAAAGAGTCATTTCTCTTTAGTATTAAACCAAATGAGAAAAATATAGCTCTGATACCAACTGTTAGGATCAAATTGGCACTAAGAGGAGGGGGTGAATTAGTTCGTACGTAAAAATCACGTTGAGTTAGAAATCTTCGTTTTGATAAAAATCGATATTAGAAATGCTTAACTTAAAAAATATTCATAAGAGTGTGTAGCTAAAGTAACGAGGAAGTAAAGTAGTTGCAAAGTAAGTAAATGCAAACCGAGTTTATAGTGGTTCGATTATCGTGACCTATGTCCACTCCCGATTCCTCTTCCGTCGAGGCCACCGATATTCACTAACGGTTTTCCTTCAATGGACGAAAACCAACGACCCTTACAACTCTATTCTTCTTTTGATAAGCTCAGGAGAGAACCTTTACACCCCTACTCACTCCTCTCTAAACAGAAATCACACTTAGACTAGAGGAGGAGAACTCTCATGAGATTATAACAGAATTTTTTCTTGTTTTTGTTCTTAGTTCTTGTGTGTTTTGAGCAGGGATGAGAGAGGTATTTATAGGCCCCAAATAGATTCAAATTTGGAGCCTAAAAATACCTCATCCCCGATTTTTGGGATATTAGCGATACCATCACTTGTGCTAGGCAGTACCATCGCCTAGTCTAGCGGTACAATCACGTTGACCCAACTTTTAGGTCATTGAATGGGCCTTTCTCTTGGCACAAAAAAGTGTTAGGATCAAGAGCACTAAGAGGGGGGGGGTGAATTAGTGCAGCGGAAATCTTATAATAATTTAAAAACCAAAAGCTGCGTTCGTTCAAAAACTATTATGATGCAAAAGCAAATTCTCAGTTTGTATCTAAGTGCAGTTTGCGTCTAAGCGCAGATTGCGTTTAAGCGCAGTTTTGCGTCTAAGCGCAGTTTTGCGTCTAAGCGCAGTTTTGCGTCTAAACTCAGATTTACGTCTAAATGCAGATTTACGTCTAAACGCAGATTTACGTCTAAACGCAGTTTTACGTCTAAACGCAGATTTACGTCTAAACGCAGTTTTACGTCTAAACGCAGATTTACGTCTAAACGCAGATTTACGTCTAAACGCAGTTTTACGTCTAAACGCAGTTTTACGTCTAAACGCAGTTTTACGTCTAAACGCAGATTTACGTCTAAACGCAGTTTTACGTCTAGACGCAGATTTACGTCTAAACTTTGAAACTCGTTTGTATAATTGCAGAAGGCAGTATGCAGTTGAAAACAAGACGTAAACGTGAACTGAAATCTGATGATTGAGCGAGGAAAGCCGATTTACGTCTGAATGCAGATTTGGAAGAACAGCACTTAGAACTTGTTCGTGAAAGCGCAGAGAGCAGTAGTGATGAGGGAGGTTTGCAATAATGATAAAGTGCTCGAAAATAAACGCAAACCAGAGATTTAGAGTGGTTCGGTCAGCCTTGACCTACTCCACTTTTGGCTTCCTCCACCGATGAGGTTGCCGACGTCAACTAGATGCCTTCCTTCAATGGGCGAAGGCCAAACTTCCCTCTTACAGTTTCTCTCCTTTTGACAGGCTTAGGAGACAACCTTTACAGACCTTTCTTTCCTCTCTTTACAATTGAAAACTTGAAGAATAGAAGGAGGAGACTTAAAGGCTTTACAACACTTTTGAGCTCTTAGAATCACAGAAAAGATCAAGATTTCGGTATAGGTCTATTTCTTTTCAGTGCTGAATGGGTGGGGTATTTATAGGCCCCAACCCAATTCAAAATTCGAGCTCAAAACGATCAAATCGTTCAAATCCCAGAATTCTGGGATCAGGCGGTTGCACCTCTCGACTGGAGAGGTGGCACCGCCTGGCAGAGCTCGAAGACTGAGCTCTGCCGATTGCTTCTCTCTGCCAGAGCTCGAAGACTGAGCTCGATGGTTGCATCACCTGGCAGAGCTCGAAGACTGAGCTTGGTGGTTGCATCACCTCGCAAAGCTCGAAATCTGAGCTCGGTGGTTGCATCACCTGGCAGAGCTCGAAACTGAGCTCAGGCTGATGCACCTCTCTGCCAGAGCTCGAAGACTGAGCTTGGTGAATGCATCACCTGGCAGAGCTCGAGACTGAGCTCAGGCTGATGCACCTCTCTGCCAGAGCTCGAAGACTGAGCTCGGTGGTTGCATCGCCTGGCAGAGCTCGGAACTTGAGCTCTGGCGGTGCAACCTCTTGGCTGGGGCGGTTGCACCTCCCAGCCTCGCAGCCCTGGCGGTTGCACCTCCTGGCTGGGGCGGTTGCACCTCCCAACCCCACAGCCCAGGCGGTTGCACCTCCTGGCTGGGGCGGTTGCACCTCCCAACCCCACAGCCCAGGCGGTTGCACCTCCTGGCTGGGGCGGTTGCACCTCCTGGTGCAATCAGGGTCCGAATGGTTCACTCCATTCGGCTCACTTTGAATCTTTTCAGGGGCCCAATTGCCCCAAGATTAAGCTAATGGGATCACCTCCCATTTTCATGCTTAATCATCATGCTAACTACGATTAACTCTAAGACAACTTCTGCAGCTTTGCTCCGATGCGTCAATCGCTTCTTCCGGCGAGTTTCCTGCCAACTTCCGTCGATCAACCGATGACCCTCGGTGATCCTTCTGCGGACATCCGGCATACTCCTGGACTTTGCGACGATCCACTTGGCGAGTTCCGACGAGCTTCGCTTGGCAAGCTTCTGGACTTCTCGGATCTGTTCTCTCTGAACCTCCGACGACCGTCCGAACTTCCGTCGAACTCTCGAACTCCCAACGTGATCATGATCTTGACTCCGGCGCAACTCCTGCTGCTTGTCTTACTCTCATCGTAGTTAATCCTGCACACTTATCTCAACACATAGATTAGATAACAAATGACAATTGACTTCATCATCAAAATCCGAGATTCAACAATCTCCCCCTTTTTGATGATGACAATCAATTGATAAAGGAGTTGTCCTTAACTCCCCCTATCTATATGCCATAGTTGAGATAAGTCAACCTTGAATTCAAGACCTAAGAATTCAAGTGACGTATTGATAAGTTAGATCAGTTAAACTTATCAATGCTCCCATCATGATGCCTATCATGATGTATCTCTTCAAGAATTATGTCAAGGCATGACATACATCATCAAGTTTGTATGATAGTGTTTGTAACAATTCATCATGTAATCATATAAAGCTACGAAGGACTTTTTACATGATGCTCACATTTGAGATTTTCTAGTAAGTTTGCATTTTCTTCACAATATAGAATATCAAATCAAGATTTGATGCAAACTATAGCACATGTTCACATATCTCTTGGTGATGCAAGGATGGCATAACATTGTTTATAGCATCACTTAAGTATTTGCAACTATAACATAGATATGATTATGGCAGTTCAGTTATGACATAGTGTTTATCAATTCATATGTTTCTCCCCCTTTGTCATCAACAAAAAGCATGATAGCATTATCAAGCATATAAAGGAAGTCATGACACATATATCTCTTTATTGTTTTTGCTTGACGGAGGAAAGTCATTTTTCAAAGAGTTTTCATAAGAGTGTACGGGAACATCCCATTTTTAGCATACAACCCGAAAAATGAACTTTTTACATGCATTTGGTTAAAAATATTTGTCACATAATTTGCAACATGTTATTTGATCAAGCGTTTGTCAAGGCATGTAATAGTAATATCATCCGAAAAATAATTTTAACTAGTTTAAGTATTCGGACAATTCAACATTCCTAATTCTCTTCTTATGTAATCAAATTGTTCTTCACATAGGGGTTTTGTGAAGATATCAGCTAGTTGATGTTTGGTATCAATAAACTCTATGGTTACATCATGATTAGAGACATGATCTCGTATAAAGTGATGTCTAATATCAATGTGTTTTGTTCTTGAGTGTTGTATAGGATTTTTAGTTAAGCATATTGCACTCGTGTTATCACATTTAATGGGAATATCTTTAAGATTCACTTTGTAATCTTCTAAAGTGTTTTTCATCCATACAACTTGTGCACAGCATGCACTTGCTGCAATATATTCAGCTTCGGTTGTTGATAGGGCAACCGAATTTTGTTTCTTAGATGACCAGGATACAAGGGCATGTCCTAAAAATTGACATGATCCTGATGTGCTTTTTCTGTCTAGTCTACAGCCAGCGAAGTCCGCATCAGCATAAGCTGTTAATTTAAAGTTTTCTGATTTTGGGTACCATAATCCTAGATTTGTAGTTCCATTAAGATATCTGAGTATTCTTTTGACTGCTTTGAGATGAGATATCTTAGGGTCTGATTGAAATCTAGCACAAAGTCCTACACTGAACATGATGTCTGGTCTGGTGGCAGTGAGGTAAAGTAAACTTCCTATCATACCCCTATAGGTTTTTTGATCGAAGCTTTCTCCATTCTCATCAATTTCTAACTTAGTGGAGGTGCTCATAGGAGTGTCAATGGCTTTTGAATTATTCATTTTGAACTTCTTTAGCAAACTCACAGCATATTTGGTTTGACTAATAAAGATGCCATTGCTTAGTTGTTTGATTTGTAGGCCTAAGAAGAATGTTAACTCTCCCATTAGACTCATTTCGAATTCATGACTCATAGTTTTCGCAAAGGATTCACAAAGAGATTCATTTGTAGAACCAAAGATAATATCATCAACATAAATCTGAATAATGAGAAAATCATTTTCAAAATTTTTGATAAACAATGTAGTATCAACCTTGCCTTTTATGAAATTATTTTCAATGAGAAAAGAGCTAAGTCTCTCATACCAAGCCCTTGGGGCTTGTTTTAAACCATAGAGAGCTTTAGTTAATCTAAACACATGATTAGGGTAGCCATTATTTTCAAATCCAGGAGGTTGTTCAACATAAATTTCTTCGGAAATGAAACCATTTAGAAAAGCGCTTTTAACATCCATTTGAAATAACTTAAAATTATTGCAACTAGCGTAGGCAAGGAGCATCCTTATGGCTTCCAATCGAGCCACAGGTGCGAAGGTTTCTTCGTAATCGATACCTTCTTCTTGGTTGAAACCTTTGGCCACTAATCTAGCCTTGTTTCTAACCACAATACCATTTTCATCTTGCTTGTTTCTAAAGACCCATTTAGTACCAATTACTAAATGGTCGTTTGGCCTAGGAACAAGCGTCCACACCTCATTTCTCTCAAATTGATTTAATTCATCTTGCATTGCGATAATCCATGAATCATCTTTCATGGCTTCATCAACACATTTGGGTTCAATTTGGGAGAGAAAAGCGGCGTTGGCACAAAAGTTTTTAAAAGAAGATCGTGTTTGAACCCCCTTTGATGTGTCTCCTAGGATTAGCTCCTTAGGATGAGCATCTATATACTTCCAATCCTTGGGTAAGGATGTTTTGGAAGTGGATGCAACCAAGTTGCTGGTTGGAGACGGGGTTTCGTTTAAATTCAAGGAATCAAAATTAACATCATCATCAAGATCATTTTTCTTAATTTCTGAAATCTCATTGAAAACAACATGGATGGATTCTTCAATAATTAAGGTTCTTTTATTGAAGATGCGAAAAGCTTTAGAAACCGAAGAATAACCAAGAAAGATTCCTTCATCAGATTTAGCATCGAATTTTCCTAAGTTATCCTTTTCATTCAAGATAAAACACTTACACCCAAAGACTTTAAAATATGAGACATTGGGTTTTTTGTTATTCCATAACTCATAAGGAGTTTTGGTGAGTAAGGGTCTTACTAGGACTCTATTTAAAATATAGCATGCAGTGTTTACAGCTTCGGCCCAAAAATATTTGGGTAGGCTATGTTCATTCAACATGGTTCTTGCCATTTCTTGTAAATTTCGATTTTTTCTTTCTACTACCCCATTTTGTTGAGGATTTCTTGGAGTAGAGAAGTTATGGTTGTATCCGTTGAGTTCACAGAATTCTTGGAAGTCATGGTTTTGAAATTCTCCACCGTGATCACTTCTAATTGACGAAATCATAGATTCCTTCTCATTTTGAACAAGTTTACAAAACTTGGTAAAATGTCTAAAGCATTCATTTTTTTGTTTTAAGAAGTAGGTCCATGTATATCTGCTGTAGTCATCAATAATGACAAAGGCGTATTTGCTACCTCCTAGACTCGATGTAGAGATTGGTCCGAACAAGTCCATATGGATCAATTGTAGGGGCCTAGAGGTGCTTATTTGATTCTTAGCTTTGAAGCTACCCCTAATTTGCTTACCTAATTGGCAAGCATCACATACATTATCTTTGATGAACTTGATATGAGGAATTCCTCTTACAAGTTCTCTAGATGATACTTGATTGATTAGTTTCATGCTAGCATGACCTAATCTTCTATGCCATAGCCAAGCATCCTCATTCATAACGGCAAAGCACATTTCATCACATAAGTCATTGATGTCAATAGTGTATACGTTGTTTTGTTTTAATGCAATCATAGATATATTTTTGTGTGGTTTTTCAATGATGCAGGCATTAGATTCAAATCTTATAATATATCCTTTATCACATAATTGACTAATGCTCAAGAGGTTATGTTTTAAACCATCAACTAGTAAAACATCTTCAATAGAGAGGTTGGATTTGTTACCTATGGTTCCTTTGCCAATGATTTTACCCTTGTTGTTGTCTCCGAAGGTGACATATCCTTCGTCTATGCTAGAGAGCTTAGAGAATTGGGATGGATCTCCGGTCATATGCCTTGAGCATCCACTATCAAGGTACCATTTCTTGCTCCTAGCTTGCGATTGTTTAGTTTTCTACAAGAAAGGATGATGTTTAGGTACCCATTTGTTTTTGGGTGCCTCATAAATAGATCTACATTTTCTATCATGTTGCATAGAGTTTATCATGGTTCCTTTAGGAACCCAAATTAATTTGTTTGGACTTATTTTCTTGAATGGACAACAATGTGTCTTGTGTCCAGATTTGCAACAAAAGTTGCACTTGGTTTGGTGTTGAACATGTAAGATGGGGCCTTTTACAAAGGTAGTTGGATTTCGGTGAGGACTCCTCACAAATCCAATCCCACTTCTTTTGGGAGCATGACCCTTGTTTGTAAGGATCATGTTTAATGACTTGCTACCAACCTCGAATTTCTTCAAGGTGTCCTTAAGTAGCAAGTTTTCTTTTTGTATAGTTTCTAAATCATGACATTTGATACATGACTTTAAACTATCATGATGTTCGACTTTTAATTTATCAAACTCACAAGTAAGATTATAATGTACCTTTTTTAGCAACTTGTATTTTCTATTTATAACTTTGCATTCATCAAATAAATCATGGAAGGCATTTAGTAATTCATCGAAAGATAAATCAGCATCTAATAAATCCGTTACCTCCTCTTCGATGGCCATAAAGGCGTAATGAGCAACTTGCTCGGTGTTGGACTCCTCTTCCTCAGATGCGCTCGAATCATCCCATGTTGCTTGGAGCGCCTTCTTCTTTGTTCTTTTCTTGACTTGGGGACAATCACTTTTGTAGTGTCCCGGCTTTTTACATTCGTAGCAGATTACTTGGTCCTTCTTGGGTTCAAGTTTGTTTTTCACATCGTTTTTAAACTTGTTTCTTTTGAAGAATTTCTTAAACTTTCTTGTCAAAAGTGCCAAGTCATCGTCACAATCCTCATCACTTGAGTTTTCTCTCAAGTGGCATTCAGAAGTTTTAAGTGTCATATCCTTCCTGTTCTTTGGAAGGATGTCTTCTTGCTCTTCATGAGCTTTGCAGGTCATTTCGTAGGTCATTAATGACCCGATTAGTTCTTCAAGAGGGAAATTTCGCAGATCTTTTGCCTCTTGAATGGCGGTGACTTTAGGATCCCAACTCTTAGGAAGGGATCTTAGTATCTTATTAACAAGCTCAAAATCCGAAAAGCTCTTTCCGAGTCCTTTTAGACCGTTGACGACATCCGTGAAACGGGTAAACATGTCGCCAATGGTTTCACTCGGTTTCATTCGGAAAAGTTCAAAAGAATGCAGCAACAGATTGATTTTTGACTCTTTCACTCTACTTGTGCCCTCGTGGGTCACTTCAAGTGTGTGCCAAATATCAAAAGCAGTTTCGCAAGTTGAAACACGATTAAACTCATTTTTATCAAGGGCGCAAAATAAGGCATTCATAGCCTTTGCATTAAGAGCGAAAGCCTTCTTCTCCAAATCGTTCCAATCGATCATTGGAAGAGAAGATTTTGAAAATCCATTTTCAACAAGGTTCCACAGTTCAAAATCCATAGAAATAAGAAAGATCCTCATTCGGGTCTTCCAGTAAGTGTAGTCCGTTCCACTGAACATGGGTGGACGTGTAATTGAATGCCCCTCTTGGTTTCCGGCGTATGCCATCTCTCTTGGGTTTTAATCCTTTAGAGAGTTAACCTTGCTCTGATACCAATTGTTAGGATCAAGAGCACTAAGAGGGGGGGGGTGAATTAGTGCAGCGGAAATCTTATAATAATTTAAAAACCAAAAGCTGCGTTCGTTCAAAAACTATTATGATGCAAAAGCAAATTCTCAGTTTGTATCTAAGTGCAGTTTGCGTCTAAGCGCAGATTGCGTTTAAGCGCAGTTTTGCGTCTAAGCGCAGTTTTGCGTCTAAGCGCAGTTTTGCGTCTAAACTCAGATTTACGTCTAAATGCAGATTTACGTCTAAACGCAGATTTACGTCTAAACGTAGTTTTACGTCTAAACGCAGATTTACGTCTAAACGCAGTTTTACGTCTAAACGCAGATTTACGTCTAAACGCAGATTTACGTCTAAACGTAGTTTTACGTCTAAACGCAGTTTTACGTCTAAACGCAGTTTTACGTCTAAACGCAGTTTTACGTCTAAACGCAGATTTACGTCTAAACGCAGTTTTACGTCTAGACGCAGATTTACGTCTAAACTTTGAAACTCGTTTGTATAATTGCAGAAGGCAGTATGCAGTTGAAAACAAGACGTAAACGTGAACTGAAATCTGATGATTGAGCGAGGAAAGCCGATTTACGTCTGAATGCAGATTTGGAAGAACAGCACTTAGAACTTGTTCGTGAAAGCGCAGAGAGCAGTAGTGATGAGGGAGGTTTGCAGTAATGATAAAGTGCTCGAAAATAAACGCAAACCAGAGATTTAGAGTGGTTCGGTCAGCCTTGACCTACTCCACTTTTGGCTTCCTCCACCGATGAGGTTGCCGACGTCAACTAGATGCCTTCCTTCAATGGGCGAAGGCCAAACTTCCCTCTTACAGTTTCTCTCCTTTTGACAGGCTTAGGAGACAACCTTTACAGACCTTTCTTTCCTCTCTTTACAATTGAAAACTTGAAGAACAGAAGGAGGAGACTTAAAGGCTTTACAACACTTTTGAGCTCTTAGAATCACAGAAAAGATCAAGATTTCGGTATAGGTCTATTTCTTTTCAGTGCTGAATGGGTGGGGTATTTATAGGCCCCAACCCAATTCAAAATTCGAGCTCAAAACGATCAAATCGTTCAAATCCCAGAATTCTGGGATCAGGCGGTTGCACCTCTCGACTGGAGAGGTGGCACCGCCTGGCAGAGCTCGAAGACTGAGCTCTGCCGATTGCTTCTCTCTGCCAGAGCTCGAAGACTGAGCTCGATGGTTGCATCACCTGGCAGAGCTCGAAGACTGAGCTTGGTGGTTGCATCACCTCGCAAAGCTCGAAATCTGAGCTCGGTGGTTGCATCACCTGGCAGAGCTCGAAACTGAGCTCAGGCTGATGCACCTCTCTGCCAGAGCTCGAAGACTGAGCTTGGTGAATGCATCACCTGGCAGAGCTCGAGACTGAGCTCAGGCTGATGCACCTCTCTGCCAGAGCTCGAAGACTGAGCTCGGTGGTTGCATCGCCTGGCAGAGCTCGGAACTTGAGCTCTGGCGGTGCAACCTCTTGGCTGGGGCGGTTGCACCTCCCAGCCTCGCAGCCCTGGCGGTTGCACCTCCTGGCTGGGGCGGTTGCACCTCCCAACCCCACAACCCAGGCGGTTGCACCTCCTGGCTGGGGCGGTTGCACCTCCCAACCCCACAGCCCAGGCGGTTGCACCTCCTGGCTGGGGCGGTTGCACCTCCTGGTGCAATCAGGGTCCGAATGGTTCACTCCATTCGGCTCACTTTGAATCTTTTCAGGGGCCCAATTGCCCCAAGATTAAGCTAATGGGATCACCTCCCATTTTCATGCTTAATCATCATGCTAACTACGATTAACTCTAAGACAACTTCTGCAGCTTTGCTCCGATGCGTCAATCGCTTCTTCCGGCGAGTTTCCTGCCAACTTCCGTCGATCAACCGATGACCCTCGGTGATCCTTCTGCGGACATCCGGCATACTCCTGGACTTTGCGACGATCCACTTGGCGAGTTCCGACGAGCTTCGCTTGGCAAGCTTCTGGACTTCTCGGATCTGTTCTCTCTGAACCTCCGACGACCGTCCGAACTTCCGTCGAACTCTCGAACTCCCAACGTGATCATGATCTTGACTCCGGCGCAACTCCTGCTGCTTGTCTTACTCTCATCGTAGTTAATCCTGCACACTTATCTCAACACATAGATTAGATAACAAATGACAATTGACTTCATCATCAAAATCCGAGATTCAACAAAAAGCCCTAATTTGGGCTCAGTTAGCTCCTAATTGAGTTGGCTTAATTACATTCTAAACCAATCTAATTACGATATAAACTAACTCAATCTAGACAAATTATTACAAAGGACGAATCATCTATTGTCCGACATGTCATTGGTTCTTCCAGCACTTCGTTCGATCCTTCGGTGTATCGCCCAATCAGCATGTTGTCTTCTCGCAACATCCAATTTCCTTGGCGTAATGTCCGACCTTCTTGGCTCAATGCTTGAATTCATGGACCGAAGCATTCTACCGACACGCTGATCGATCCTACGACCGGATATCCAATCTCCTAATATGTTTAACTCCAGCCCAACATCCAATTCCTCATGCTTTAATTAATTTGTCTCACCTCGAAGCTAGTCATAAAATTATCAATTGGTTTCACCATCAAAATCTGATATATGTATGTATATATATATATATATATAAATATGTATATATATACATATATATATGTATATATATATTTATATATATACATATATATATGTATATATATATATATATATATACATATATATATGTATATATATATATATATACATATATATATGTATATATATATATATATATATATACATATATATATGTATATATATATATATATATACATGTATATGTATATATGTATATATATATATATACATGTATATGTATATATATATGTATATATATATATATACATATATATGTATATATATATATATACATATATATGTATATATGTATATATATGTATATATACATATACATGTATATATATATGTATATATACATACATATATATATATATAAATATATATACATACATATATATATATATATACATATATACATATATACATATATACATATATACATATATATATATATACATATATATATATATACATATATATATATATATACATATATATATATATACATATATATATATATATACATATATATATATATATATACATATATATATATACATATATACATATATATATATACATATATACATATATATATACATATATACATATATATATACATATATACATATATATATACATATATACATATATATATACATATATACATATATATATACATATATATATATATATACATATATATATATATACATACATATATATATATATATATATTCTTTTGGGGGAACTCCAATTAAAACACCTTCCTTCATAATTTCTATATAATTATATCATCAACACTTATTCAATTTGTCATTCCATTAAAGACTCCATTAAGTATATATTTTTTTTGAAGTTATTTTTATTAAAATTTTCTTATTCATAATCCAATCCAAAACTTCTCATAAAAAAATCGAACATTTTGACAATTGGCTCCAACGTAGTTCAATCCAAAATTTCTATTACTTTTCAACATTTTGACAATCGACTCCAAATGTTCGTGGCTCAACGAAGAGGAAGATCTTGATCCCCCCTCGGCTTCTTTCATTCATTCGTCGTCGGCAAATTATCTTTGGCTCTCGTGGAAGTCCCATAATGATTACAAACATCCATAATCAATCACAGCTTTGCATCCAACTCAAAATCCGAGGGCAACGGTAAGATCTCTCTGCAAACCCAACACAACATTCCTACACTCTCTTTTTATGATTGTTATATTTGATCAAGATTACATGTCTCTCACCCGTTACTGTTCCTTCAATACAACTTCTCCCACAAAGGCGAAGGCGAAAACATGAGCGGTCCTCCAATGCCTTTAAAAACAATCTCTCACATCTATTCAAGTCAGTTCTGACTGAGCAACTTAAGCAAATCTCAGTCACTTATAAACCTAACTCGAGATATTATCTAGAAAGTAGTAGACTAAAACATCATCAAAACTATTTTGCACATATTTTAACAAATTTTACAAGACAACTAATCTTTTTTTTTTTTCTTTGTATGAACTTCTTATAGCCTAATTTATTACTTTATTTTAAAAAAAAATACATATTCATTTATATTTTGCAAAAGGAAACTCAATTTAATAGCAGATTTCATTCTACGCATAAAAACACCAAAGATATCATCCTCAAAAGGACTACTACAAAAATAATCAATGAGAAAGCCCATGCAGTGGAGGAAAGCAAATCGTTGCTCTGAGCTGTGATCTCTGTTATCATGAGAATAATAGACGTCAAGCCTAAAGCAAAATGATGAACAACTTTCTACAGAAGGCAGTAACATTTATTGAGCTAAATATCTGATGAGTGTAAACAGCCACCTTTTTGTTGTCCCCCTTTTACTGCCTCTTGGTTGTCAAGATAAAAGATTCATACACCTGAATTAAACCTAGCTGGCTTAATGCCACCTCAGCTTTCCTCCTAAGGATTTGTGGCAGTGCTTGCGGTGTTATGTTCGTGTTCGTAATCCTCAGCTTCATCTTTCATACTTCTCCCAAAGATAAAAGGCTTCGTTCCCATGGTAGTGAACGGCATTAGCCCAAAAGCCCGTGCAGTTTTAATCTCCCTCGCAACTTTCCTCTGAGCTTTGGCACTGATACGAGTCTGCAGAGAAACCATGACGGTAAGTGATCGAAAGAACGGCCATATCATTTCTCTGAAATTCTCAATGGCAAATTATAAGAGTGGGATTCAATCTTGACCTTGCTTCTTTTAATTATAATTCCTGCTTCAGTCAGAAAATTTGAGAGGAACCTCACATTCTGCATTGGATCATCCCAGATGTCAGAACAACATAAGAAAAGGCCAATTTAATTAATTTCTAGAAGAAAAAGAATTAAGAGAAACCCAAGACATTCAAAAACAAAGACAGAAAGATTAGTGATGAGATCGGCTGCACAGTGCTACAAACAAAATCAGAAAGAAATTTCTCTCCAAAAACTTTCATAAACTAGGACAGAATTTCCAATGCAAACATATCCAACCTCTTCCAAATAGAAGAGCACTTTACTGTTTGTGATAAATCAACCAGAAAAAAAGATGTCAGATACCTCAGAGTAGATAGATCACACATAGGGACCACATTTCCAAGAATGCTTCATTATCACTGTTATAATATGCTGAAATTACAGATATCTAATGGCGGCAGAAATGCTAAATATCTATTGGGGGCTACTATATTAATAGAACAACTTGAACTAATCAGAGTTTAAGAATATCAATACAAACATATCAGTGTAGCTTTGGTTAAGGGCTCTAGAACTCTGGGTATGAAGTCATTTTTTTTACTAAAATAGTGCACAGTGAAGTACCTACGTCAATTCAAAATCTTAACTGTTCAATTTGCTCCATGGAAACATATATAGCCTCAAAATAGGAAGAGTCTGTTAGAGACAAAGTCAATAGAAAATTTATTGGGTATAAAGATATGCGCATATGCACCAATACATTATTTAGAACTTAAAATGTATTATAGTGATAGTGAAAGCAGGTCAATCATATTGTCAGGTTCTGACTCAATGAAGTTGCAAACTACAATGTGATATCAATGCAAATTTTTAAGTATATGAAGAAGCCAAAAAGTATTATGAGCCTACCCTGAAATCAGCTTTCTTCAGAACCTCTTGTGTGGTTGTCTCAAACTCATTTCTTTTGAATCTCTTTTGAACCCCAGGTTTTGTAAGATCAAGATCCTAAATGCAGCCACAGGAAAAAAGTGAGGATGAAAGCATACAAGTAATAATAACAGTTTAAAAGAAAAACTATATGACTCTAATAATATATATCTAGGGTACTAAATAACATATGAACTATATGATTAGCATTCATTTAGATATTTGTTGTCTTGCTACAAAAACAAAAATAGTCATACATAAGATAGCAACCATAGAACTAAAAATAAAAAACTTACTGCCAAGGGAAAAGGCAAAAAAGCTAGCAATTAGAATGCCTCTTACCCTTGTTGTGTAAGTCATACCAGGATAAAATGTCACATCTGGTCTAAATTTATAATTTTCATCGTGTATCTCATCACTAAAAACAAACGTACGAGCTGCTTCCTTCAACTTTTCATCCATACCATCTGACAATGAATTAAAACTATCACTTATACCATCTATGATTCGAGAATCATCACTGTTCAATTTGGAGCCAATGCCAGATCTTCCATGAGCCTTCTCAAGTTTGTCAAGTTTGCGATAAAATGAATCATTTATTTCATTATTGCTTATATCACCAAATAAGCGTCGTTCAAAGTCATCTGAGCTCTCAAACGAATTATCACTGTTTCGGCCAGAATTACCATTATCTGTTTGGACCAGAGAAAGAACAACAGTGTAAACGTTAACACAGAAATAAGACACTGATAGAAAAAAAGATCAAACAAAGTTTTAAATAAAATTGACTGCTAAAATGTTGCCAAATGTACACAAAGCATGTTAATGTCTCTTTTGATAAAACACCTAGGATCTAGAAGTGGCTAAATTTTGTGAATAAGAAATGTTTTCCATTCACCAACAAGTAGGTGCAGCTCTGGAAAAAGATAAAATGAGGAAAGACAACTAAGCATGACATGTTTGAAGGAGACATCTAAATATCCTCGTTAGATGAGGCAAATTGGATAGGATTAGTGGTGTGAGAAAATACAGAAGGAGAAATAAGAATATATTATTAAAACAATAAAAAGAAAGTTCACTACTTTTAGTTTAAGTAGGATGTTTTCCTACCAAAACCCAAGAGAGAAAAAAGATCCACATAGCCAACCCAAACAGTTGAGACATTTCAGCTAAAAGTAAGTTAGGAAGTGAAAGAAGCACATCTAATAGGTGGCCATAAAAATTTCAAGAACACAGCCGGAAAGAGCATTACAAAATACAACATTTTTCAGAAATAAAGTAGGGATGTATTTTCAAACAGGTTCTTGTAATTGATTCGTGCCTGCAAAATATAGAATTACCAAACAATGGATCTCGCTGAGAGGTTGTTATCTTTACAATTCACATGACAACAAATTTACGGCCTTCTAAAATGAGAATTCATCAGAATACACTCAGTCCATGGCCGTGTGCTATCCTAAGCTGTTATCATTGCGGCAGTTGTCAGCCGAGAATACAAAACTGCAGAGAATGAATGCACAAAAAATTTATCAATACAAATGCTGCCATGACCTACTCAAGTAGGAGTTTTTGGTTGAAGGGGAAAGCTGATCATGAGCTCTAGCCACCATAACAGTGATGAAAGATTAAGATGATAGTTTGCTATTACGTAACATTTTTTATATTGACCATGCAGCAATGGATAAATGGGTGTATCTTACAAACCAAATTTTTAGAGATCAAAATCATATACGATGTACATACAAAATGGATTACTGAGTAGTGAGACATTTGATTGGACTTGCATAAATAAATTATAATTCATCAACTGTGATAGCAGAAAATACCAGAAATCAACAGAAGATGCTATGCATGATGCAGATCTCCTATTGGGGCAGGGTTCAATTTTGCAGACAACTAGACTTGTTGACTGAAGCTGTCAGCTCAACAATATGGACTATGGAGCAGAGTCAGAATGTTTAAATTCTGAGATTATGAATTAGACGTCTGCATGAGTTTCTCATCCCATCTCTCATTTAGTGTGACTCGAGAGGAAAGCATGCATGACTTCAACATACTTGGGGATGGCTCATTGGCTGGCATCCAAATTAACCTTGAGTCCATGACAAGATCAACCAAAGGGGCTTAGCAACACTACCTACGAGATATTGGCTCCTCAACTCACTCATCCACTAATGTCCCTGATAAAAAAGAAGACACTTGATTTGCATACCATATGTTCGACATACTTCCCAAAGCAATGACATATCAATTCCATCGCATACATAAAAATTACAATGGTTCATAAGGAACTATAAGCAAATTTTACATAATTAGTATACAACAAACATTGACAAACTCGCTCCAACAGAATTGAGATACAAAGGAAAGGAGGTGCAGAAGAAGTTTATCTAATTGAGGGGGAGAAAGAAAGTAATCAGATACCAGTGCGAAAGGATTGGTGTCTGAAGAAGAGAGGCAGCACTTGTTTGGAGGAGAGAAGCCCACACAAGCTAGGCTGACGCAGAAGTTCTTTTTGCAATGCTATCCTTCTCATCATTTGCTTCACGAACGATGCTATCACACTAAGGAGCAAGTTACAGATTGAATACCACAGTGGAGATAATAATCTTAAAAGGCATAAAAACAAACACCCAATGTGAAAGAATCATTACCAAAGAGAAACTTGAGGATAACGAAAATTTTACAGGCAAAAACACAAACATCATTATTACGAACACACACACGTCCGTTACTTGACATAGATTTGCCCCAAAACAAACACAAAAAGCCAGAAAAACAAGACAACACAAAAGCTCACGACTTACCAAGAAGTTCGAAAGGGTAAAGAATGAAGAGGATCGAAGGCCAGAGAGAGAAATAGAGAGGTACGAGGGGAAAGACGAGTTTGAGGAGCACCCGAAAAGCAGGCAGAGGAGGCCATGGGAGGACGGAGGATACCGCGGCTAGATCGAGGAGGAGGAGGAGGAGGAGGCTCCGGGAGGATGGAGGATACGGCGGCGGCAGCGATGGCGGCGAGATCAAGGAGGCGGCCTGGGGGCAGGCAGCGCACTGGAGCCGTGGGAAGAAGGGTGCGTCGAGCAGCTTCGGCGGCGCGCGAGTCGTTGGTGTATCATCCACGACCTAAATGAAACTCGAGTGCAACCCGGCACCGACCGTGTAAGAGATTAGTGGTGACATTAAAAGCCCAGAAAGCCCATCAAACTCGGCCCATGCGCCCCATGCGGTCCAAGTACAATTCCCGACGACGCCAGGATTCCTCCGCCGCCACCCGCATGTCCTTCCTGCCGCCAGGATCCTCATCTCCGCGGGGAGAGGCGAGGAGGGCGTCTGGGCGAAGACGAGGAGGAAGAGGAAGAGGAGGAGGCACTGCCTCTCGTCGCCGAGGGATCGGTGCATCGCCAGATGAGCCGAGGACGAGGGAGCAGCGAAGCAGACGACTGCTGTTCGTAAGGGAGTGGGAACAGTGAAGCGGACAAGGAGGTCAGCGGACGGTTGCAGTTGTGGCAGTTGTTTGTTATTATTGGGATAAAAATGATGGCCAGCATTAAACATCTAATTTGATCACTTGATTATTTTTATTTATTTATACAAAAATTATGATTTAAACATAAATATATATATCACGTCTCTTTTTTTTTTTTGGTTGCATAATTACATTTTTTTTATTTTCACTTTATTTATAAGTATACCGATTTTAAGAAATATCCTTCGTTTTGGATTTTTTTTTAATAAAATTTTTCCCATTACTGTCCCATTTTTTTAATCTCAAAATAACTCGAGTTGAACAGTCAAAAGGTCTCAGGAGTTAGTATTTTTAAATAAAATTATATCATTTTTTCGAAAGCACTAATAGAAAACATAAAAAAAGGGATGACAACTGGAAAAAGTCTAAATTGAGAAGATTTTTCGGAAATTCGTCTTATATAAGATGAATTTTGTTTTTTTATCACAAATAACTCCTCTTTTGTAAGTAATGACCAAAGTGTGCGAGAAGTTGCTGTGGTAGCAGCATATCAGAGATGGAGATGGAGCATAGCTTTCACCTCTCATCCAATGAATTGATGTCTCGACATCCCGAGATGTGCCATCAATCCGACCCCACCCCATCACAAACAACGCCCCTTGGCTCCCAAAGATAAGACCATGTGCCATGTGCCATGTCCATGGTGGAGCACAGCGTCACCACAGCAAAAGAATCTAACACCAGCCATGTGACTCCCCCGTCCGCGAAAGCAGGTCACAGGCGCAATAGCCACCAGCCATGACGAAGACGACCCGGTTTTACACCAACCACCAACAGTGAAAGAATCCGTAAAAAGAGAGTTCCAAGGTGGACAAGCCACTGAAACAGGACGACGCTCGCTCTCTCTCCCCTTCGGAGAGGGCTACAAAGGGACGCACATTGCTGAGCCCCCATGGCTCCACAACATTTACACACCCACACAGCTTACTTCAAACACACTTGCATAGCCCGCCGGATCGCCTTTGCATTTCCTGCGGGAACATGTACCAGGCTTGTTCTCAAGGTTTTATTCTTCTTCTGCCATTCATTGATGGCGTACCTTCTTCTTCTTCTTCTTCTTCGATCAAAGGAAGTTAAGGCGAGAGGTGTAGGTGGCCTTGGGAGACCAGTTTCTTGGAATCACGTCCCGGGCTGAGAGGGTCCTTTGGGTGGTCAATGTGGTGAGCTTCACTGAGAATGGCCCCTGCAGAGGCCCCCCAATGATGCACCAACTCGCTCCCCACACGTGCTTCATCTCTAGCCACTTCATGGAATTTGCCTGCAAGAGAAATATGCACTTAACTGCAAAAGAAGTGTATCAGTTCTTGACCGGACAGGGAGGAGCCTTTCCAACCTTCCAATGTAATGAGGAATCGGTGACCGAGAAATATGAATCCTAAAAAGTGGGATCAAGAGTGCTGCCTGCAACTTTAGCTCCAAAGAGGAGAAGAATAAAGAGCTTTAGTTGCATCAATTCTTGTCTTAAAGTTGTGAGTGCATTCATCAATCAGGTTTTGGCCCACAACACTAACAACAAGAAAGTTCTTCTAAGATTCTTAGCATTATTATACTTATCACTCTTCTCTAAGACAACGACAACCATTCATCACTGCAAGATCTACAGTCATGTCAGACAAATAGCAGAATCCTTGATGAAATCTTATCTTCATAAATAAAACTACAACTTGATGAGCTACTGATGATGGATTGGATTTGCCCGGTCAACACAACTCCTATTTTCTTCAAAGATGATAAATAGGCAGACCAACTTGTGGCAGACAGGCAAACCAGACACTGGGACATTTGTTTGGGCTTTATTGTTTAGATAAATGTTACTTTTACAACCATAAAAAGAGGAGGATAAATTGCAGCAAAACTCCTAGAGCAGAGCTGTTCTTTCACCTAAACATTTTAGCTACAAACAGATTGTGGAACAAACTGCATCATTTCCATCTGTGCCGGTTCATGTAGGAGAAGCGTCAAACTACAACTTAGATAAGAACATAAAGCAGATATAAGGTAGGAAATTGTACTTGTTTTATATGCATGGATCCGATATCTCCATCATCACCCTCAAACTCCACAAGAAGAGAGAGCCAAAAGTTCGTGGAACCTTCGTTTACATGAAACGCGATATTCTTTCCCGGGTACTTGCATGGAGTCCTGAAAAATACAACATTCGAAGATAAATTTTTGATCGAACTATATTTGCTAATGTAAGAATTAAATCACATGATGGTGGATTTCCGATATAATCCTCGACCTTGGCTGATGCTCTATGATTTTTCCAGGCTAATTTGGCAATTACTCTGAAAATTCAAGAGATTGGTAGAGCTAAACACTAAAATCACATGCTTCATAGACTGCTCTGATGAGCATCAAGGAAAGCTTCTGATCCCATTCATCAACAGAATTAACACATCCTTCTCTATCTGATGATCCCACAACACCGACTTATGATCCAATTTTAGGAGCCGGTTTTAGCAATAAGGACTAATTAGTGCAAGTATTCAGTTCTACAAGGAGCAACATCATTCAGCAATCTTTTTTCATGTTCCAGATCAAATCTTATGCTCTCTATCTCACTCTGCGGTAACTTTTTTAAGTTTAATTTGAGTTCACCAGTAAAAGATTTCTCATAAATTTGGTGATTACTATGTGCATGACTAAGAAAATTGTCAGGAATCTCGATAGCCACCGATCTAATATGTGCTCAAGTCACACTCACACATATATGAGACAACAAACAATTGCATAAAAATGCCAAAAGCAGTTCCCTGTCTTGTATGATGAACAAAATAAGGGGCGTCCGAAAATGTCGTCTTTTGCACGAAAATGTCGGCATTTGCACATAAATGTGGTAAACGGGGTTGTCGTCATCGATGTTTCGATGCTTAGCTTACCTGCAGAATATGACGGAGATCTCGCCACGGTCGCGCAGCTGGCCGGCCTCGCCCGCGACGGCCATGCGGCCGAAAGCGGCACCGCTGAGGTCGAAATGCGTGTGGCCGGAGGCGCAGTACCCGCCGGGACACTCGTCGGTGACGATGACGGTGACGGCGCGGCGGGAGCAGATGGCGGGGTCGAGGCACCGCACCTTGTAGCAGGCGCCGCAGCCCTCGCCGCCCTTGAACAGCACCGGGCTCACCGCCCCCACCCGCGCCCGCAGCGGCTTCACGTCCACCAGCGTCCCGTACCCGCACGCTCCACCTGCCATCCACGAAACATCACCAAAGCTTTATTTCCATGACAGCACGGAGGCGGCCAAATTAGCACCGAAGGAGGGCGACGGCCAACACGATGAGATACGGTCGTCGCCCTACACACGCAACGCCTTCATCCACCACACCGCTCTTGCCACGCAGCCAGAGTCAAGCGGGACCCGCGAGCAAGCGGGGTGAACGCCCAACGGCTACGAAGCCGCCAACGGCTAGAAACGCAAGCTCACGTGCGCGCCCGTCCGATCTTAATCTAATGGTGGCGAGGGGAAGGGGAAGAGGTAGGGAAGGGCGAGAGCTCACCGTCGCTGCCGTCGCCCTCGGCGCTGCCGTACCACGTGGCAGTCGCCGGGTGCCAATGCGGGTCGAAAACCGCAAACGCCTCGCCGGCGTCGAAGAAGAAGAAGAGGAAGCAAAACAAGAACAAAAAGAAGCCGCAGCTGGAGGAGGAGGAAGAAGTCATTGTGAGCTTCTCTCCTCGCTTTTAGGCTTCCAGGAGGCCAAGTATCAGCTCCAGTGTCCGGATCTCGATGTGCAAACGGCCACTGCAGTTTGCCTCACTTATATAGACCAACAAACCCACCTCTCACCACCCCATAAAATATTGCTCATGCTTAACGCCCCAAACTACTGGCAACAAACAGTACTTGGATCTCCAGAGAGAGAGAGAGAGAGAGAGGCGGGGGCGAGGGAGACAAGCTCAGCAAGTCCCACTGCAGAGGGGGAGTAATTTTGGGTTGCCGCCAATGACTACATGGACGGGGGACCAGAATCGATCCGACGCCGGGCCCCGTCATGTTGTGCTGCTCCATGTGCACTCCCACGTCGCGTAATTACGAGATTGACCCTGTCACGTATGCGGCTCACTCGGTGTGCCGACAGTGGCTCGACCGTTATAAACCAGGAAACAATTTGGTTCCGTTAGTTAGTTGAAGGGTCAATTCTTACCGAGCTTTTCTTATTAATTTCCATTATAGTGGGCTTATCGAAACCAAGGAGGTATGACGGAGGATATGTCGGCTCTTAATTCCTTATATTAACCTTTTTTATTTATTTATTTTCCCTATCACCAAATGGTGGGTGCAACACGTGCCTATCGCAATCTTGAAGATGATGTTTCGTCAGAAATCTTTTTAATATATATATATATATATATATATATATATATATATATGTCATTGCACGGTGTTCATATTTGTCTTTCCAATATTGTTGATAGCCAATTTTTATTGAAAACACATCACATTTTTAAAGAAATCCGATGGGAATTAACAAATAATGATGGGCAAGTTGCGTGGTCTTGCAATGATTATGGTTGTAAATTTAGCCAGTTAAAGAGGGTATTTTCGTCATGGAATAGTGGGGAACTGCACCACCGAAATGGTCGACACGTCGAGACATGGATACGGTAGCAACGAAAATTTACGAGAATGTCCATGACGTTTGTTCGAAACTTGGAAAGTACCACCACCGGGGAGAGACCAGACGGAAGGAACGGCGTGCTCACGGGATCTGCCGACACTCGGGGCGATAACGGACGGCAGAGATGGCGTGCGCAACGGACCGTTGGTGGCCAATCAAACGGACAAACAACTCGACGCGAGCGAATTGGCCGGTCAGCGGCTGTCTTTAGTGGGTCAAACTCTACTGCAGTCTCTGTACCCGATGATGACGGTAATTATATGTGTATGTTTAATGATTGATGCATGTAATTATTTGGAGGATTAAAATGTCAACGGAGGGCAACTAGTTATGTTCCTCGTGGAGTCAGTACACAGGGTCTGCGTGGGCCTTCTGGAAGTTAATACTGTGGGGCAACCGCTGCATACCACCAGTTTTAACTGTGTCGTTGAATGTAACAAAGGTTTCTTCCATTACCGACAGTTGATACAGATTTTGAACGAATTATTTATTCATCCTAAAATTTTGAAGTTGTTATATATATATATATATATATATATATATATATTAAGCTCAATCGGATTAGAATTGAAACATGAAACTGAACCTAAATGTATTTTGCAAATCAATTAAACAGAAAAATATTGGTGAAATAAAAAAGAAAGGATAGAGAATTTGAATTCTAATACGATAAAGATTTTGATTAAGTTATCATTGGTTTTGAATGTTTAAGCTGTTAAAAAAGGGCTCATTGGCATGTTCATGCAGAAGTCGCGAGTCATCCATGCTATTAGTTAGCCTCTGTTCTTTGAAGCCATGAAGGCTTCTTCTAAGGGTGACAGACAAAATAATGGCCGTTGAAGGGGGGAAAGAGTAGGAAAGAAACAGGGAGACGTAGTAGCCGGAAATGTGCCAGTGGCGATGTCTTTAAGCACACAGGTCCAGCTCTAGATCAAAATTTAAGAACTTGTTAATACTCCATTATTTTGTATCTGTTACATAACTCATAAAATCTCCTTGATCATAGCATCTTTAAGCAATTTGGAAGCTGTAAATTCTATAAATATAATAGCAAAGAACTTTTGTATAGGTATGTTGTACAAACTTGTTTCTCGGAATCTTGGACACATCTCTAGATCAAACAATCTCCTCTTTCTGCTAGGACCAAATAAAAGCAAGTGATTCCAGCCTTGTTGGATAAATTTGATTTCGTCTGGCATTTTAACCTGCAGAAAGTTGCAAAAAGTTAGCTTCGAGTATATTTAACTGCTGCTGATCATAAGATGCAGCTTTTGTGCAGGAGGCTCTCATTTTATCAGATAAAACACTTCATCACAGTACAACTGACAATGGAACTCAACAAACAAAAGATCACAGAAGATGCCCTCAGTATTAGGCACAGGAGCTAATAATCAAAAGTCGAAGCATTTTACATTTTTACTGAGACCAACATGTCCAATAGACCAAAATTATCACAAAACTTCAAAGAAAAGGATTGTTGTGCTGCTAAGCAATTTCCATGCCCAACTCAATAAAAGATGGACTACCATACCGAATCAAAGTACTCCTACAACCAGATTGAACCTCGATACTTTATTTTAGAGAATGAATCAAGTCAACTGTTCGAGCCAGATAAGTAAAACTCAACACAGTGCTGTGGAATCAAGCATCAGATGATGGCTCCGGTGCCTTGTCTGCTTGCTCTTCTACCTTGGGGTTTTCTCCCTTTGGTGAGCCAGTAGTGCCATTAGCTTTCGCATCCTCCGCTGGTGTTGCTAGCTGTTTTTCTACAGCAGCAGTACCACCACCACCATCTTTGGCATGCTTAGCTGGTGAAGCGGGCTGTTTGCCTGTAGCAGTAGCACCAACTTTGGCACCTTTGGCTGGTTCTGGTGCAGGTGGTGGTGGAGGTTTCATGTGTGGTGGGGGAGTATGTTTCAACTTGACCAATATCTGGCGCATCCTAGAGATATCGGTGGGCTTCCCAGGCTTAGGACCCTGGATAACAGCGATTGAAGGTTTCTTCTCCTGCTCTTTCTTCCCTCTCCTCTTCTCAATGTTGGCTATCTCATGAGGGATAAGCTCTGCAATTGCTTTCCAGTATTGTTTATCTACATTTGCATGAAACTTCTCCTGGTTGGCTAGATATAGCTGATCACAGACAAAAGAAAACTGCTTAGAGGACTTCCGATCATAAATATAGCAAATCTTAAAAAGCAACTAAATAGAGGGACCAAAAGGTGCAAGAAGAATTATTTTAACCTTTTCTCTTTCTCTGTTCTGTGTCTTGTTTGTTTCACAGTTCAATTTCCTTTTCTCATAAAAAGCTCGTTTGTATTCTTCAGCTTCAGTGATAATCTCGTTTCTACGCTCTTTTTCCTTTCTCTCTTTCTCCTCAAGTTCAATGGCATTTTGGCTGCATGTTTGACATGTTACCGAAACAACTTGAAACAACAGCATCAAGAATTCTAAAATAGAGTATTAAGAGTATGCATCGAAGACCATTCTCAAGAACTTCTAGAGCATGTTCGTTTCGATATGAAAATAACCACATTAAGTTATCCTAAACCAGTTATGTTAACCTTAGAGGGTTATTTTAACAATTTAACTTGATAGTCCTGACAAAACGCATGCATGGAAATCATGAAAAAATGAATCATGTTTGACAACAAGCAATACATATGCAAGAATTCAGAATTGACTAGTTTACAACAATATATGTCAGTCAAAATTAGTGGTTGCAGTAATGTCGTCAGAAAGGTCAGCAGATAAACAAACAGAAAAGCAAGGTCCAAAAGGTAAAGATTATACATTGTTGTGAAGTTTCTAAGTGAAACGTGACCTATCAACAGAAAAGAAAATACATCTTAAACCATTTATTTGTATGATCTTTAAGCGAAAAAAAACTTTATTATGGATGTCTAACAGAATAGCAATATAGCTAGATTAGAAACAGCTAGAGAAGTCAGATATGTCTGTCCAACTATTAGGAAGCATCTAAGAGACTTCCACTGACACTGAACACCTTAAACCATCTAATAGAACTGATAACAGCAAGCACAGCCAGAAATCACCTTAAACCATCTAGGAGATGCCCACTGACACCTCAAAAGGGGAAAGCAAAAGATCATGAAGAGCTTTGCCAGCTCTACCAACCCTTTATGGCAGGTAGGCACATAAAGAATAATAAGCAATGTAAAATCTTATTAGTCACAAGTATGTTCCTTGTTATATTTCCAAGAAAAATCCAGTAAGCAGAATCCTGGTTAGGCGTGTCAGATAAGACATCATGTCTACATGATGAAAGCTGCAATTTACAGAAAGAAAGATTGTCATGGTTGCAATTGAGGATTGGTAGAAAAGGTTGTCTAAAAAAATAAAGCATCTTCGGACTCAGTTTGAAGTAGTCAAAATTCAACATTGAGAACATAGCTTTTTTCTATTTTCAGGAGAAGATTGAGAACAGAATTAAATGCAACAACAAGTTCTTTTCGGTTTCAAGACCAGGCCTTATCCAGAATCCTTTCGGACCAAAAGGGCTTTTGGACCCTAAGGTGATCTGAAGAGAGCCTAAAGCTTGGATTTTGAAAATTATGCGAAGTTCCTATTCCTTTTAACAGATTTTGGACAAGGACAGTATGTGGCACACGATTGGAAAAGAGAAAATATGGGAAGCTTACAAAAGATGACAAATCAGAATATATATTTTCAAGTACCATACTATAATAGTAAAGGTCTAATTTCCTCTAGATAAAACTCGATACTGGCAGAAGATCCATGTAGCTGGTCATAATTAAATGGGACAGTACATCATGTTGTCGTATTTATCAATGAAAAGAATCTCAGAACTTGGAAAAAACTGATAAATTTGGTACAAAGTTTGAAAACAGAAAAATAGTAGCGATTCCTCACATTGATAAAACCAATAAAAGAAACAGATCCAAAGACAATTTGGTGAGAATGATTGTAGAAAAATTGTCTGAATTAAAATCCAATTGAAAAGACTAACCCTGGCTGAAAAAATAAAAAGTAGTTCAATCAAACTTCAGATCACAACGACTATAACAAGAAGAAACCTTTATCTCGAATTGACGCGAATATATAATTATTAATCAGAGAGATATCTGACCTTAAATAAGGGAATTAAAGAAGCAGAGATCAATGCACCAAAGAGAACCAAGCAATCAAACTAGAAGAGAACCTATAAGCATGTATAGCATCATGCAATTAGATCTATCATTCTAAAATAACTTCCAGAAACCCCAATTTCATGAAACAACTAAGTCAACGCAATTAGAACATAGGCAATAGAATGAAGCTTCGATCTAAAAGACCAGAGGCTCACCGGCGCCACTCGCGGAGGAGGAAACCCTCCTCCCGCATCTGATCCGGTTCAGGAAGGAGCGGCCCGTCCGTGGTGAAGATCTCGCCGTTCTCCTCCCCCCCGTTGGCCACTTCGTCAGCCTCCGGCATCACGAACGGCGAGGGCGAGGACGAGAAACCGTAACCCTCCGGCGAGGCCGACATGCTCCCGCCGCCGTCATGGTGGATGGGGACGTCCTCCGGCTGGAACCCGTACCCTCCTCCGCCGTCGGCGGAGGCGGCGCCGGGGAACATGTCGTCGCTGGCTGGGTCCTTGGCGTGTTCGTCAGCGGCGAAGGAGGAGTACGCGTCGTAGCGCTGGGAGGGGAGGCGGGGGTCGTAGCCGAGGTACCCGTCGTCGAAGGGGCGGGCGGTGGCGGACGCGGGCGCCACGGCCGCCTCCTCCTGCACGCCGCCGTTGCTGAACTCGGTGTCGAACTCGGACGACATCTCTCCGATGGCGCTCTCTCTTCCCCTTTCTCTACCTCCTCCGTTTACTTGATATGGGTTGTTATTGTCTCTTCTCCTGCGAGATCGGTCGAAGAGGAAGGTCGTTTGGCGATGGTTTGACTGCAATTTTATGCTATTTCTAAATGACCAGTTTGCCCTTCAGGGGGAGGGAGATGAAATCATGCGCGAATAGGATGACACTTGGCACAAAAGATCAAATTTCATTGTCAACAAATTTATTATTTAAAGAACACGTGCCTCGAAAGGGGAGAACCAAAAGGCTAATTGTTTATATTAAACATTTGAGGAAAATATATAATTAAACATTTATAATAACAATTTACACTATGAGGAGAAGATTTTGCATGAGAACAAAACTCATTTAATTTTTATTAATAAAAAATAGATAACCTTTTTTTCATAATGTATATTAAAATTGAAGAAGTTTCCGATGTTCAGGAGAAGTTTCTTATGAGTTGGATTGGACAATCCTGGACCTACAAATTTTGAGAAAACTCAGTTCCCAAACATGGATCAAATCATGCTATTTTAGCAGAATTAGTATCGTGGAGCTTTATCATGCACTTTTGTTGGATTAATCATATAAAAACAAGAAGAGATGCAATGTCTATAAACAAACTAACATGTTGGTTAGTGCACTATTATTTAACTCTCTAATCTCATAAATATTATAATGAGCGAAGCTCAGACATCATTCTGATCTCGACTTTAGTTAAATATGAAATAGAAAAATCATAAATAATAATAGGTCGTCTATTAGAATGAAAAGTCAGGAGATTAGGCTTTGTTAGTAAAGATGGAATATATATAACTAAATATATATATATATATATATATATATATATATATAAAAGGATAAAAGGACAGCCACTGCAAACTCAAGTAATCACAAACCAAAAATTATCATGAATTAGATAAATAGGGTCATCTAGATTTACCTTCAACTCTTCTAGTGCCACAACAATTTTCTTACACAGTGGCATGTCAAAGAGTATGATGACTAATCAACAAGCTAGGAATAACCAGAAGCCATGAACCCAGCTTTAGTGTCGGTGAAAATGCACCTCAACAACAATCAGGTGAGCTACAAATAGTTGATAAACCTGATTGCATCAAAAAGGGGAAATTTTGATTTAGTTTCTATGAAGTCTTTGAACGATGAAGAACAAGAACGCTAAGGCTAAACTGTTTAGAGATCATGGGGTGGAAATGTCAAACAGAGATAAAAAAAAATGATTGCTTCTATAGCACAGAGGATGGAAAGCGAAGGAGAAACGGTTCAGAGATCATCAGGTGGAAATGTTAAACAGAGATAAAAAATTATTACTTTATAACACAGAGGATGGCAAGAATAAAATTCATCAAATGCTAATAAAATTCATCGATATTTATCCACAAGTCCAATTAATTACTTCAAATATGCAGCTTCTTGACTTTGAATTTCCCCAAAACAGAGTTTTTTACATGCAAGTAAACTGACACCACAGCATTGAAAAAGCAACCTGTGTTTGCCCGGCATTTCATAGCAATAATTTCGGGAAATCATGTCACAAATTCCAAAACCATTTGCTTCTAAGTGGTGTTATATAATATCTCCAATGATTCAACTGGAAATGTCAACTTAACTGCATGCATCTCCACAATGCGCATTTAGGTCCATTATCCAATTAAACAACCAAGAACCAAGAATGCCTTTAAATGAAGAGCTCCAAATAGATGGGATGAGTACAAGTACATCTAATTGGACATGAAAAAATATACCATCAGAATACTAATATTCAATTAGTGGATTTGTGATTCATTATAGTCAGAAAATATGAGGACCACAAAATCATTTCGTCCGAGGACTTATGTTGGGTCAAACAACAGAAAACAACAAACACTTTGACATTATGTGAAATTACATAGCATCCACAATAAGCTCATCTTTTTCTTATGCAGGTAAAAAGGTAATATTTCTCAACTTTCAGGAGGCTACCTTAAAATTTCTCGAGACACAAGTAGGTTCAAGCAGCAGAGTACCTTCTTTATTTTGAACTAAGCTCTATACTCATGGATACGCATCCATTTTGTAGAAGACCACTTATTTCCTTTGATAACAGGACATCCAGCTGCAATAAGTTTAACAACACAATTACCATCTCAGTAACAAAGCTGGTAAGTTAAACTTGGCTGCAGACAGCTAGAACAGTCTGTAAGAAGATTGTGGATGAATCTCTGAAGTGAAACAGTTCCAAAATCTAAACTTGATTTAGCTGATCAAACACTTAACAACTCACCGTGCAAACTAGATGGATCCAATGTGGCATCTGGCCTCATGCTCCAAAAGAGTAATGCATCTCCCATCTTAGGTTTCACAGAAATACCCTTCTTTGCACAGTCTGATAGCTCATTATACCCTGGCAAAGAGCTACTATTTACTTTGGCAGAAGGAAATACAGTTTCACCACCTTCCTCAACATCAGAACTGAGGAACAGAAATGGTTACAAAAAAAGAGAAAAGATGTTAGAACTTTTTTTTACAAACTGTGTCATTTACTGACAATGTTATTGGCCTCTGAGTATAATATAGGGTGTGATTCTTACAGATACATAAGTAGGGTAGCAATACGCTGACCCCCATTCTTGGTGTTGAATTCGTCGAGGAAGTAGTCAAAGTGCGGTTCATATTTCTGACCAACTTCATAATGGAGAACCTGAAGTCCCTCACCATTTTCTGTAAGAACATAAAGCCAAATTCTAGGTGAAAGATAAGAAAAAAAGTAAAAACTAACACCTAAGGCAAATGCTACTTCAAAAGAAACTAATACTACGGTAGAGATGTATAATTTATATTGGTTAGAAAATTAGTGGCATGATGAACTGTCTATTTACTAAGGTGCTGGAACATACTACTTCTATCACTGTAAAAGTCAGCCAATTGTATACTTTTTGAATTTGACATTGTTTTTCACTGAATAAATGTTAGAAACTTAGAATATTCCAAGAGTGAATCAAACAAATGCCCTACAATAAAATATTATCAAAATAGATTGATGATGTTTAAAATCCAGTACTACACAATTGCAGATTCCAATCGTGGCATCTCACTATAAAATGAGAAGTACAAGCATTGCGACTACATATCATATCTAGTCAGCACACACAAATTACATATAAATTGAAAGCAACAGTCAAAATAACATTTCTTACCGAGAAAAATTCATGCTTACTACAAAAGATAGACCATGAGAAATCAAATATGTCTGTTAAGATGACATGAACCGGATGATTTCTCACTTTAAAAAGGAACAAATGTATATTAGAAGTACCACGATGTTTCATACTAAGCAACTCAATTCACAGATAATCTAACCCAAGACTTGCAAAGTACAATGCTCCTCAGGCCCGACAATGGCGGGAGTCAATGTGCATTGGGCTTCCCTTTCGTTCATAGAATCATTTTGATTAAAGATGATCACAAAAACCATGGAATGGCATATCAAGTAAAAGAATTGCTTTTATAGTACCCACAGACAAAGTTTTTCAGTTTGTATAATATACTGAATACACACCTACAGGTATGAAGGTATAATCGGCTATCCTTTTCTCGATCGTTCGGATAATTTTGTCTTGTCCTCTTCTAAGAAACATGCCTGAACTTGTCCGTACCCTGAAAAGAAATTAGTATGATTGAAGATGTATAACAAGGAGACAATGTCTGACAAAATTAGAGCCTGCGAAATGCAAACCTGCTGTCTTTACTCTGACCAGTAGCAGTATCGACAACTGTTGACTTCTCCATGTGAGGCTTTGCCAATTCAGTCAGGTATTCACATTCTTTCTTGGACTAATAAAAATGAACACAATACCAGAGCCCATCACTTCCAACAGAATATCATTGGCGAACCTTGCTAAAGGTACTACTTGCATAATCAGACAGCTTTTAAAAGATAATTTGAGGTCACCAAAGCAAGAATAACAAGATAAAAAAGAACTTTTAGACCTAGAATCACACACTTATATCTGGTTTTCCCAGGTCACCATATGAGAAGGATCAAGAGTGAGGGTAAAGAAACAATGTGTAAAACATCTAGGAGTCCGCCGTATTGGAAAGTTTTATATAAATCAAGCAAACTTACACAAAGCTGTAAAAAAGATAAAAAAGAATGAGGGTATGTCAAATATGGAAGATTTGAAGCTATGACCGATGCAAAGGTATGCAACATGGACAGCATTCAACAAACTCCCACCCAGGACCAGTATATGTATCTACACGTAGAATAAAATCTTTCTTTTTCAACAAGGGACCAACCAACTGTTCATGGTATGGTAAAATCATGTCTAGACCTTAGGGCAACAACATATAGAACACTTGATTGTGTGGAAGGCAGAAAATGTGATATGTGAAAAATCAAAGAATGATAACAACTGCAAGAACAGATATAGCAGGTCAGTCTGAAGTGTATCATCACAAGAGAAAGTTGGAAAACACCTTTCAAGACTAATTTAGCAGGTAATCTTAACAGAGATGTGAGCGAGTTCCTCGGTGGTGGATATGGGTATGTGTGGGATTGGCAAATGACCTTCTACCGGTGGATTCCTTGTAGAGGGGTTGACAAATATGGTTTTGGTATCCTTTGACTGAGAAGTAATCTTAAGGTCAATGCACAACCAGTTGACCATGATATCGAAGGACTTGCGAGCATTCCCACTGATCATGATTTGCAAGATTGAGATATATTAGAAAGAAGCCGTCGGTAACCTAGTTCGCTCGGCAATCTTGCATCAGGCCAGAGAATTTGACAGGACATAAATATGTGATCATAATTCATTAATGTAAAGCCTAGATTAGGAGAGTCGCCACAAAGAGAGAGGTGATAAATAGTGGAATTTTCACATTTATCGGATCTATAAATGAAGCTAGTTTTTAGAATTACTGCCATTTTAATTTCTCCCCAAAAATTAAAACAGAGCGCATTGCTTTTTAGGTTTGGAATGACAACTAAAATTGGTACCTTTCAACAGTTTTCTAATACGCATTTCAGGAAATCTAGGAGCAGAGACGGGAATCAACATGAACGGAGAAAAGCAGCGGATGAAATATACCAACCAGAAAGTTGTGATATATAAACGCCCTGGGCTCCCACGAGAGCACCTCCGTCCACTGATCCCCCCTCTCCCCCATCCCATCCCTCCTACAAAACCCGAAAACGCAATCAATGCTGACGGAAAGAGACCGCAGATCCAGGGCGAAGCGTCAACAGATCGGGTCGGGAGTGAAAAAGAACGCACATCTCGTGGATAGATCGATGGGGGCGGTGGTCTAGCTTGGGTGGGCCGTCGGAGTTCACGGGAAGCGAGAAGATCCCGAGGGCGAGGAGCATCAGGAGGACCACCGACGCGGTCAGGAGAGCTGCCAGGATCAGCGTGAACGGGGAGGATCTGCGGCCGGGAAGCTTCCGGGGGTGCCGCGCGCCCCTCGCCATGGTCGCCGCCAGCACAGCAGCCACCTTTGGGAGATCTAGACCGGAAGAGAAGAAGGCGAGGAAGACTGAAGCCGTCTGCGGTTCGCTTCTTTGTTCTTAAACTAAACTACCGTCTTTAGAACTTTCTTCAAACTCTTCTTATATTATTTTTTAAAAAAATACTTAAAATATTTTTAATAACTTGATCAAAGGTAAATTTTCGGAAAAGATCCCTTAGTCTCAGTTTTGGGAAATTGATGTGGAGCTCCCCCTTTTTAAAAACATTTCTACAAGAGTCTCAAAATTTAAAAATAGCAAAAATAACCTCCAATAACTTTTTTTTATTTTTATTTTTCTCCCCTTAAGATTTATCTTTCTCTCTCTAACTAACTTTTTCGATAAATCAACCGATACAATTAAAAACATTTATTAGATGATATCATAATTCTATTAAGGCCTTAAAACTCCATCCCATAAATATCCCAAAATCCCTTCCCATGATTTATAGCCTTAGAGAACAAAACCTGTTCATACATCTTATCCGACCACAGACGAGAAATATTATGGTGGCCAGAGTCAGATGGGAAACTGTTCATACATCTTATCCTGCTCCTACTTGCTTGCACTATCTGTAATAGATATGCCTCGCAGGAACTGAGACCAGAACTCTCCAACTGTAAAATTAGAGTTTATCACGATTTCATTTTGTCCGAAAAATAGGCAGAATTATGGAACTGATGACCGAAATGCATTGTAACTTTCTTGCAGCTTACAATAACATAGTAAAAATAATAATAATGTGGAATATGAGGAAACCTAAGACTGCAAAGAAAGGCATGACAGCGTAAGAAATCTCAGATGACTTCCAACTTTAAATTTGTACAACACTGCTGGTTTCATAATTTGATAGTCTAAAAAGTTCCGTAGAGATATCTAAGTCTTCGAAGCCGACTGGTTCTCTTGCAAATCAACCAAGCTACTGCAGAAGCGAACAATGATGCAGCCCCACATAGCCATTTAGCAAGCAACAAAACTGCAACAGGATCAACCTAGCAAGTAGTAGCTGAGAAACATTTCATTATTGAATGCAAGAGCTTCAATAGCTAAAGAGACTCCATTATTGCAGAGCAGCTGGCTTCATGTCTGTACTGGAAAGCCAAAATTTTGAAATGTTCTAATTTCACCACCCCAGCCTGCAGTCACAATCGCCAATCCCCAGGCTGACATACTTTGGGCTGTTGTGCCTGCACTGCAAAAATCACCATTGCATTGAGGGCTCTGTTTATTAGCTGTCATGAGCTCTTCAGGCCAAGTTGCAGAAGCCCTATCGCTAAACCGATTCAAGTTTGTATTGCGAAGGGTACTATGCTGGTGGGAATCAATGCAACGGCAAACGAGTGAAGGTGAAAGCTGGGGTCTGTTAGTCCCTGCCATTGATGGTGCATTTGTTTGACATTCTCCATCGAGCTCATCCTGTTTGTTGGGGCAAGCTCTCACCATTTTCCTCGTACTGGTGTTTGGCCAAGGAGCAGCCACAGTCACACCCTTGGTGTGGAAATATTCGTAAGATTGTGTCATGGTGGTAGCATCTTTGCTTTTGCTTATTCGGGAATCGTCATATCTCCATACATAGACATGAGAGTCCTCACTAGCACAAATCACATGCTTTCCATTAGTAGTCAAGCAAGCTGATATTTGGCTGCTTGTGTTGCGAAACCCTGAAACAGAATAGTAACATCACTCCAAAAACAAGAATATGTATAACAGATCATTTACTTCCAAAATATTGCATGCTTTATGGCTATTGGAGTATCCACAAACTAAAAACAACTTGAGTCCAATTTTATGACAAAAAGACTTTCATGTTCGAGAATTGATGGTTTAGCTTTCACCCCAAAAAAAAAAAAAGAGAGCAGAAAGGTGAAACTTGTCTCACAAGCGAGCACATTTCATCAAGTATTTTGTTCAATCATTGCAATTGTGTTCACAAATATTGCAGTTAGCATTTCAGATAGTTATCACAAAGAAAAAATCTATTTATATTCTCTTTTTAATACGTTCTCCCCGACGTAATATCACATGTCCAAACTCCAAAGAGAAGTTGGATTTTGTGATCATTTTCCTGAGTTAGAACTACATATTACTGCCAAAGCAATCTCTATTCTATTGTTCAAAACCTGAAATGTATCCACATCCCTGACATGACAAACTAATACATATATCCAATATCAAAAGAAATGACAGTAACTTCTTATAGTGAAAAACAAAGCTTTAATTTTGACTGCAAAAAATACTAAATGCCTCAAGAGAAACTAAGTCTTTCTTTGTTTAGCTGTCATTTTCCAATTGTAGCAATATGGTTGTCCTTGTGATGTCAACACAAATCTTGTGACTGTTTTACTGTTTTAATACTTTAAAAATAATCAAAAGAGTCTTTGTTTGTAATAACTGAATCCAACTTTTCAAATTTCTCATCATTTCAGAGGAAAAAAACAGATTAATAACATGGATTATGATATATATGATTCATATTAGCATTAGCCTTAATTGGTAAAAGGACAACGCCATGGAAAAAAACTCGCAAATACTAACTGAAGTAGACTGTTTGATCCTTAATGAGTTGGTAAAATATGATTGTTTTGCAAGATGATGACTTTAGTAGAATAACAATGTTTTGGTAGAATATGATTGCTGTGCTAGATGATGACTCCAATAAAAAAACATTTTTTCTAAATATAAGCTCAGAAAGGCATTCTCATGCAAGGTCTGAGAAACTCTTCAAGAGTTTAATATGTGAGTTGTTATTCTTTTCTTTAGACTGGTTATTAGCAGCGATTTAAAAAGGCGCTCGGGCAAGGCGAGGCGAGGCAAGCGCCCGAGCCCAGGCGCTAGGCGGTTCGGGCGAGCGCCTGAGTTAACCAAGGCGACCGGGCCAGGATTTTAGGTTTGGTTCAATCCTGGTTCGGTCTATGATGGTTAGTTGGTTCAATCGAACCAACTAAAACTGATATAAGTGACAAACGAACCGTAACCCTCGCCGCTGTTGATCCCGTTGCTCGCCGCTGTCGCCGCTCGCAAACGCTGCCACTGTCGCCGCCCGCGCCTCTCGCTACTCGCCGCTCCTGCTCCCGCTGCCGCTGTCACCGCTCGCCGCTCCTGCTCCTGCTGTCGTTGCTCGCAAACGCTGTCGCTGTCGCCGCTCGCGCCTCCCGCTGCTCGCCGCTCCCGCTCCCACTGCCACTGCCGCTTCCTCTTTTCTCAGTCAGCAGGCTCAATACCCCTTTACACTTCCTTTTAACAGTATACGTATACTGTATACTGTTAAATATTAATATTATTAAGTTTATTTGAAATGATTAATTTTTAATATTGTTAATAGATTAATAATATATTATTTTAATTTTAATATTATTAATTTTTATTTATTTAAAATTATTGCTAGGTTTCAACATAAATGACAAGTGTACAGAGCAACTCAATAGAGTCTCCAATGGCATAAAAAAAAGATCTTGCATGGAAGTATAATTATTTGAATGATCCGAAAGATCCTAATGCAGTGACTTGCATATTCTGCGATAAGACTACTAGATGTGATATTTTTCGTGCAAAACAACGTCTTGTAGGAAATTTCAAGAATGCAGCAGCTTGCAAAAAGTGTCCACCTGAGGTAAAAGAAGAGTTGCTGAGTTATATGAATGAAAAGAAGACACAAAAGAATGAATCTTACAGGAATTTACCAGAAGACAATGTTGAACATCTCAGGGATGAAGAAGAAGATTATTTTATGAGTATTAACCCAAGTGGAAAAAGAGTATACGACAAAAAAAGAAAAGATGTTATGAGTACTAAGAAGGGTAAAAAATGACCGATGGATCTATATATGTTTCAAGGATCCCAGAAACAACAAGGGCAAGCAGGAGGCTCAAAATTTAGACAAACAAATATAAGTGATGCTTGTGATAAAGAAATAAGAAGAACAATTCAGTACATTGCTCGCTTCTTCTATCAGGCTGGTCTTCCCCTTAGTACAACTCGTTTAGACAGTTTTAAGGATATGATTGAAGCTATTGGAAGATATGGTGCAGGATTAAAACCTCCAAGTTATTATGAGATGCGAGTTCCATTGCTGCAAAAAGAATTGAATTATACAAATGACTTACTAAAGGGTCATAAAGAATCATGAGCAACACATGGTTGCTCTATTATGTCAAATGTTTAGACTAACAGGAGGCGCATAAGTATAATTAATTTTATAGTTAATTGTTCTTTAGGGACTATGTTTGTGAAATCAATAGATGTTTTATCTTTTGTAAAATCTGGAGACGATATATGATTTACTTGACAACTTCGTGGAAGAAATTGGAGAACAAAATGTCGTTCAAATCATAACCGACAACGGAAGCAACTATGTTTTAGTTGGTAATATTCATCTTTTGAATTTGTTAATTATTTTATCTTCAATTAAGTGTGTTAAACTCTTAAGTCTTATCATTTTTGTTATCCTTTATCTCAAGTAAATTGCTTGAATAAAAAAGACAACACTTGTATTGGACTTCATGTGCAGCACATTGTATTGATTTAATGTTGGAGGATATTGGAAAGATCTTAGAAATCAAGAAAACCTTATAACGGGCAATTTTTGTAGTTGGATTTCTTTATAATCATATTGGAGCTTTGAATCTGATGAGAGAATTTACAGGGAATAAAGAATTAGTGAGATATGGTGTCACCCGATTTGCTACTTCATTCTTGACATTACAGAACGTGCATCGTCAAAAACATAATATGAGAAACATGTTTACCTCTGAGAAATAGGTTTACCTCTGAGAAATAGGTGACAAGCAAATGGGCAAATGAAGCAAAAAACAAGAGGGTTGTTGATATCATTTTAATGTCATCCTTTTGGAATCATGTAGTTTATATATTAAAGGTAATTGACCCTCTTGTTCGAGTCTTTCAGTTGGTGGATAATGAAAATAAGCCTACAATGAGATATATTTATAAGGCTATGGATAGAGCAAAGGAGACAATTAAAATATCTTTTAATGAAAATGAAAAAAATATGAAAAAATGTTTACAATCATTGACGAAAGATGGAATTGTCAACTTCATCGTCCCTTACATGCAGCAGGATATTATTTGAACCTTGAATTCTTTTATAAGATTAAATCTGTTAGATTTGATGCAAAAGTTTTGGGTGGGTTATATTAGTGCGTTGCAAGATTAGTTCTCAGCCTTGAGGTTCAAGACAAGATTATTCATGAATTATCTTTATATAAAAATACCGAAGGTCTTTTTGAAATTCCAATTGTCGTTCGATCCAGGACAATTACGTCTCCAGGTATTAATAATTTGATATAATTAATTTCATATATATTATGTTACTATGTTATTGCTAATAATAACATAAATTTTGCAGCTGAATGGTGGAGTCTAATAATTTGAAATTCTACCCCGAACTTATAGCAATTTGTTATCAAAGTACTTAGTTTGACATATAGTGCTTCGAGTTGTGAGCGAAACTGGAATGTCTTTGAGCATGTAAGGATTACTAAATATTTTTATTTTAATTAATTTATTTATTTAGATAGATGTATTAATATATTTTTAAATTATATGACATGACAGATTCACTCGAAGAGAAGAAATCGATTGGAACATTAACGATTGCACGATCTTGTTTACATAAAGTATAATAATCAAGCTTTGAAGGCTCGTCATGATTTGTAAAATAGATTTGATTCAATCTCATTGCAAGATATTGATGATTCAAATGAATAGTTAGTAGGAGAAATGGGTGCTAACTTGCAAGATGCTGAAGACGAGCTTGTATTTGAATATGATAGATTGACATGGGGAGATGTGACAAGAGCTTCAGGTGTTAGAGAATTACAAACATATACAAGACATATGTCAAAAAGAAAAATGAGTGCAAAAGCATCAAACTCGGCTCCTGCTATTGTTGAAGACATAGAGAATGAAACATATCTTGATGAAAACGAAGGAGTCGAAGGACAAGAGGAATAAGACAAATTCAATGAAGATGATTTGTGTGAAAATGACGATAATATTGATTATGATGAATGACTTTGATGTAAAATTTTATTGTTTTGAATTTTGAAACCTTTTGTTAATGTGACATTGTGATTTTGTATCTTAGATTTTCTTAATTTAATAGTATATTTTTATTTAAAATTTTAAATAATTATATTTATTAATTATATTATATATTTTTATATTTTAGCGTCTCGCTTCTCTCAGGCGAGCGCCTAGCGCCTCGGGCGTTTTTGGACCTCGACACCTTTTTGGCGCCTAGCGCTTTTTAAATCACGGGTTATTAGGCAACAAGGCAACCTCAACTGGACATATAGGAATTTGCTAAGAAATCCAGTTATTCAGCATTCAAATAATTATGACATTGCTTGTGCATAATCTAAACAAGGCAGTGATTCCAAAAATTCTTCCACTAGGTATCAAAGCAAAATATTTTTACCTTTAAATTTGTGGACCAGTTCATCACCATCAAGAACCCTAATTCGTGAATCTGCAGATGTTACTAGCACCTTTGAGGAATTGCCAGGGGCAAACTGTTGAATGCAACTAATCAGAAACCGTAGCCGTATCCTATCTTATTCTTCAACAGAGAAGGAAAACCTCAAAACTACAAAAATCTTCAATAAACAGTTTGCAGATTACACCAGAATACCTGGAAACCAGTGATTTTCTTGTGTTTAGACTTCCCTTTTCTGCTTTGCAAGTCAACTTGAGTTTTCTGAAGAAGCCTATTGTCTAAGAGCAATTGAAGACAATAAAACCATTGGCAAATGAAGACAACAACAGCTGATTTGAGACAAATTCAAACAAAAATGTAGAGTATTAATTGCTTCATACCAGATGTGTCGTACAAGTGGCAAGTCCCCTTGTGTGAACCAACTAGAGCACCCTGCAAGATAACAAGTGAAAGCATTATTTAAAACATAAATAAAGACACAATCAAAAAGCAAACTTTGAGAAGTATGTCCTTTAATCGGAAAAAAGATGTTAATTGTTAAGTCTATGAACCTGGCCATCAGGGGTATAACAAGCAGCAGTGACCATCTCATGCAAATCATTCCAATCAACAACTTGACGTTCTGGAATACTCCATATTCGGACTTTCTCATCAAGAGAACCACTGATGAAGTATCGGTCATCAACGGGATTAAACTGAATGCAAGTTACTGCATAAAGCCAAAATCAAGAAACATCATAGCAACATAAGCAAAATCAGTAAGCCAAAACACCAAGAAGGGAAGAAAAAGAAAAAAAGAAAAAGAGAGTAAAGAATGGGATATCATTAAACATGATTTCAACTTACCATAGTCACTATGTGAGAATACTTTTAAACAGGAATTGCTTGACATGTGCCAAAGTCGAACTGTTTTGTCCATTGAAGACGAAAGCAGATACTGATAAAATTCAAGCAGATAAAGCATTTTACAAAGCAGTTTTATAATCAGTGTGGCAAAACTCCTAAAGTCCAAACATCATTTTCACAAACACGTACTGCCAGGGAAACTAAATAGCACATAGAGGAAATACAAAATTGTAACAAGAGCTTTAGCTACTTCTATCAGGATTTCTGGAACTAACAAAGTATATGATTAACCTGCAGCATAGGTGGTATCTGTCAATGGAAGTAATAGAAGAGAGGTACTCTACCAGACAATCAAATTTATTTTAATGGCAACATATTTTATAAGTTTAATATAACTTCTTCAGTGACACAAGAAATACATAAGGCTGAACTTATCACCATTACAAGATTGCTTGGATGCAACTTGAGTGTGAAAGGATGGAGTAATGGAAAATAGTCTCCTAGTGTGCAAATGTAAGGTGGCACATAATTTACACTCTTTCCAGACCTTGCTTTGGTGAAAGCCTTGTTCTTTTGATTGCCCTTTCAGAGACCCTATACTCTTCAAAGGAATTTATCAAAGCACAACCATATCAGAAGCATCACGGAGATAGACCAAATGTGTAAATTTAAATTTTCTCAAACGTGTATGAAAATAGGCTAAAAATAATGCATAAGGTTGCACAGAGGGCCTGTTTATGTGTCAACCAATTACTATCTTAAATGCAGACAACCAGTATCTCTCATATCAGAGGAGATCGAAAACTCCAATTCAGGAGGAAAACCATCATTCTAATACACCCTATAGCTATTAGCTCTCACAAAACTTACTAAGCAGTGAGGCAGTTCGATTTCCCTCCTTATAGTGAGGCAGTTCGATTTCCCTCCTTATAAGTATGCATATTTTCACACTCCTCAAAACAAGCAAGCAGCTCACAAATATTTTTAAATAATACACATTCACAATGGCCTATGGTGGATCGGCATTTCAATTATGAAATTACAGTTTTTATACGTCTTCCACGAGATGGTGCTAACATGTATTTGCCAAATACTTTTAGAAATGTCAATCATAAATTACCCTCAAATAAACTTTAAACATTTTTATGATGCTGGATAAACATGTCTTGTGATGACTTTCCCTTATTGTACAGCATTAACACATCACTCTTTATATTCATACTTTCATATTCATACATGATTTAATAACTGAATCAGATCAGGACAGATTTTGATGGCTTCAGCCATCTTACAAATATGCATCAACAATTTTATCAACTAACAATCTGTTTCGGCAGTTTGAATGGCTTCTGTTAAATGTCACATTTATAGCTAGGGAGACCCTATTCGTATCAGCGAATCGTGGTTTACATAAAATTGATCAAAGTAGAAATCATGGTTACAATTTCTCTAGGAACCAATGACCAAAAATCAAAATACGATGTGAGAATTACTTGCCCATAGAGAAAAATCAGCATGTCATCCCCTTTAAATTCATTCATGATTACCAAATTGACCATGATGGTGACAATTTTCATACAATATGACAGTTAACATGTTCATTACTTAAGAACCTATGTTGATCTGAATGTGCTAACATCAATCCATTTTCATGATCAACATTCACAAGAATAAAGCAACTTTTAATTTTGTTGAACCTGCCTAACAATGAGCAGCAAAATTGGTCCAATAACAAAGGTAAAACTTTTGCTCATGCTCTAGCGGACCAACTTACTACACATATCATCACGATTCACAATTCACTGGTAAATGGTAATATTATTCCAAGCCTTCAAAAGTCCAATTGAACCAAACCATGGAAACATAGATTGTTATCTATAGCTTCGTGATCTCAGCTACAATCAAATTACTAATTATTATAAGCAACAGCTGGGTGTACTTTCACAAAAGTCTCACAACATTGGACAATATTTCAAATTAGTAGTTCTCAGGATCCTATTAACTTAAAGCATGTATGACTTTTATCAGAACTTACATTTTTAAGAAATTAAACTAATAAATTACATGATCAGGATAAACTTTTTTATGCCCTGCAAATTCTTTTTCTGACTGCAAATAGGTTTATGACTGCATTCCATCAAAGAATCTTTCAAATTCTAATACAGATTTAATACCATGTATAATTACAATATTCACAAATAATATAGTTATTTCTAGTTCTATTTGTCAATAAGGAACTATTAAATTCATTCGGCTTATAGATTTCACATGAAAGAATTAAAAGACAATTCTGGTTCCAGATCCCAGGTTGTTTAAAATCCATGAACAAGATGAACAATTTCTTAGTACTTTCTATCATCAACCCTAAATACTGAAAACTAAGATCACATATCTTTTGCCTGAAGACAAACCTATTTCATCCATATGCAGAGATGTAATCAAAGAAAATAAGATATACCTGAGATTTGGACCAAGAGAGATCAAGGACATCATCTAGGTGTCCTCGGAAAGAGTGCACAGGCTTCTCTGACAGCGAAAACAAATAATCTGGTACCACCAGAGGGTCCAAACACAGAGATTTCCTACTGCCCACGACCTTTGCTCTTCTCTCCTTTTCCCAGTGGTTCCTCTCTGGATTAGCCAAAGACAATCGCTCCGGCAAACCTTCGATAACCGACACAATAGATGGATTGCAACTATCATTCCCCCATGAAGCCTTATCATTCAGCAAATCTCCCATGCTGTCAATCTCCAAGACCTCCCACACATGTATGACTCGATCCTCCCCTGCACTGGCCAAGTAGCGCCCATCCAAGCTGAATTTGATGCTCCAGATGGACCCATTATGCGCCTGAAGTTCCTGGCTCATGAACAACCCACTGAGGTCTTTTTGGGACTTACCATACTGCCGGACTTTAATTTTCTTGAGGTCATGACGGAGGCAATGGGAACCGTCCAGGCTATCATCGGTGGCCGAGCTCGGCCTCCTCCCTCCCTTCTCTGACGAAGAATCTTTCTCATCACTGCTCCTGCGGTCGCGGTTGTGCCCTCTGCCTACCATGGTCCCAGCTACATTCTTGATGCTTCTGAGCCAACTTCCCCTCTTCTTCCACCTCGACCCTCCCCCGGACCCACCGCCACCAGGGCCTCCGGGGTGGCCGCTGCTGTTGGTGGAGTCCTCCAAATTCTGACGCCTCATCAATTCTTGAACGATGGGGGATTTCCCGACCCACAACTCGAACTCCTCCACCGTGAGCTGCCGTCCTGTCCCGACCTCGCTGAGCGTGTTCCACATCCCGTCCTCGCGGAACTCCTTCACCAGGAATTCCCTCCCGTCGTCGAGACTCTTGATCAAGTAACGGGGGTCGTCGCACAAATTTTCTCCATCGACCCGGCGATTGCTCTGGGAGACCTCAAGAATCCGAAATCTCGCGTCGAGAGGCGGCTTTCTCGATAACTGCTGCTGGGTTAGGGGTTTGCTCCGTGGACCAGGAACCACGGAGCAGTCGGATCGGGACCGGGCATTTCCGGAGGGAAAGGCAGGGATGGGGTCAGGGGAGGAGGCGGATCTACCCATCCCAGGGTCCCGGATCGGAGCGATGGCGCCGGTGGGTCCGGGGCGGGAGAGGGCGGGGTCGCCGGCAAGGCCGAGGTGGCGGAGGAGGCGGCGGCGGCGCTCCTCGACGGAGGCCGGTTCGGAGAACCAGACGTCGAGGGAGCGCAGCGGGGGGAGGCGGAGGCGGCCCCGGCGGCGGTGCCCGACCACAGAGGACTCATCATCGGAGGCGGAGGCGGAGGTGGAGCACGACGACGACAGGATCCGGTCCAAGGACTCATAGAACTCCTCCTCTTCCTCCTCCTGCGGCGAACCGCTGCTGGTCGTCGTCATAACGGGCATTCGGATCGCGAGGCGAGGGGGCAAAGCGGTTCGGAGCGGGATTTATATGCCACGACGGAAGGAGAGGGAAGGAGCGAAGACCGAGGGGATATGATATGATGATGCTGTTGCTGTGGCTTGTAGTTGTTGTTGCCGCTGTTGTTAAGGGGGAGGAGTAGCCGTCGTACAGTAGTCGTAGTAGGTGTATACCGTATACGCCTTCAAATGTACAGTGCGCCCAAATCGATATGCTTTTTTAACTAAGGATTTCCAGAGGGTTGCTTTGTAAATATCCCTGATATGTATGATAAAAGCAAATCAAAAAATTCTCTCGGAAATATAGCCAGCTACAGCTGTTATGTAGGCTGCTACCATATGACGAGCGTGGGGAAGAAAAGGCTGCAAAGGCATCAACCAAAAACCAGTTTCTTTTACCCATGGTGGTCAATAATAACTGATGAGGTACAAGCACCACTGCATGATTGAGACCACTAATGGCAGAGCCATCCCATTTATAGCCCTTTCCTCTCTCTCGCTTGATTGATTTTCTTACCTCTCCCTGCCGTGCTCTTCCTTCCACCCACAGCATTTGGATCTCCATCATCGGTCCACCAAGTTTTGCACTAGTGGCAGAAGCAGAAGAACTCGGCTTGTTCTTCGGCTTTCATGAACCGAAGCGTATCGCAATATACCAAAGCTTTGGTGTTGCAGTGATCATAGCCAAGGGCCGAGCAGTGAAAGAAGCTGGTCATGATTTTATGGAGTGCCATTGGAGGGAGGGGTAGAATTATGGATCCAATTTCTTCTTTCCGACAACAACTAGTCCTCTTGGCGTCCGGCCTGTATAATTTTAGGAAAAGAGAGATTTCCGACGGAAGAATCAGCAGGGACCATGTACTGTTGGTCACCACGTATGAAACATGCAATAATCACCTCCACCATTAACCTCTCTCGCAGCAACCAGAAGGTAAAAAAGCAATGCCTCCTCCTCCTCTTTTTTCAAAGATGAAGGATGACAATGGAGGGGACCAACAATGGCCATCGACACTTCGATATTGCTCTAGGTAATCTTAATTTCCCATTTGTGTCATCCAATGTCTCCTCACCTCCTCCTCCTTCTCTTCCATGGTTACAGTTTTTACAGGGAAGGAGTAAAACCCGGATCTTTGGTGACACTTAATCAACACCTCAAGAAAACAAGCGGGCATGCTGCTACCCAAGGAATAACTTTTGACTTCGGATCTCTTTCGGTAGGACCCGGCTCAGAATACTGTGCCATGTATGGGAATGAATGGTGCAGTGGCCAGAGCAGATGGTTCTGAGGTTTTTGATGGTCGTCTTCTGCGCGTGCATGCACTAGGGAATGAGCAAATGGGCATATATTTAGTGCAGAGCCAGAGAAGAACCGTGGGTTGCAGAGTTATAAAAGCATGGAGCAGAAACCTTAAGGCTTTGGATGCTATAGATTTGGCTGGGGCATCAACTGGAAAGAGAAGCTTCCTTCTGAACTCCAAGCGAATGGTGGCTTCTGCATGCTGGGTTCCATACTGTCATGTGCAACCACATGACCTGTTCCTACACCCACTTTCAAAAGCTGTGAAGCTATGAATGAATCATTGAAAAAGGTAGCTATAAACTGATACATTTACTTAATCCCTTCTCCATCGTTGGTGAACACACATCTTCCAGGGAGAAAAAGAAGAACTGGTTGATGAAGAAAACCCAAGTGTTTTACGTGTCTCCTTCTACAGTGCACTGGGAATGATCATTCAGTGGTCCTATCATTTGAATCGAAATGTACCATTCCAGCTGTAACCGTGGCCCTAACTCTCGAAGAGCAGGGACCATGAAGATCCTCGAGCTCATCTTTTACCGTCACTGTAAGAACACACCGTCCTCTCGCTGTAAAACGCAGAAACCACGCATCCCTCGTGAACATTCTTCAAAGAAGCAAGATCAAGATCCTGAGATGATGGAGATGAGAGAGAATCTGCAGCGATGGAAGCTTGCTTTGCATGTATCGCTGTCACCGACCTTGATGCCCTCCCCTCGTTGTAGTTTTCACTGCCACTATTGGCACGCTTGTGTACAGTGTTGGATGGTACGGGGATCGCAAGTTGATGCTGCGAGAGCGAGCAGGCGTGAGCTTCTGGGCTTCATATCATTTGGAGAATGCTCTATCTTTCCTTAGTTTATATGTGTAATTATACCCCATCCCTCTACCTATTATCTCAACTATCATGACATCATACCTGCACGACTGCAGCTAAGGTCTTCTTCAAGTTAAATCAGCATGTATGAACAAATATATACTGATCTGGAAAGTGTGTTGAACCTTTGGGGTTTTACAATGGAATAATGTGTTAATCCTTACACTGAAGTTTTTTAGGCTTTTTGAAGGCATGTTTCTACTAAAATTTAGAATATAATAAGTACAAAGATTATTGAACTTTGACGAGATTTTTATGATTTTGTAGATATAACTTTACTATCTATGTGTCGTAAACACTTCATAACATAAACATGCCACAATTTCTCTTATAACTCTACTGTATCATGGTAGAGAGCACTAAGAGTGTTGATGATATGCTGTGCAAGGGATGATAGTAGTATGGGATGTAGGAAAGAAAAAAAAAAATCAAAATTAGAGAGAAAGTAAACCTAATGTGATAATAAGCCTTAGCCATCTAAAGCGGTAACAGGTGGGTGCTAATGGAGAGGAGAGAAAGGGTTTCCTGCCGAGCCTCAACGGTGGCATCATCGTTGCGATGGCTTCTTGCCTCGTCACCGTGGCAAGAGGTCATCATGATGGTCATGATCGTCATGTCACTTTTGCTAGTTATGTCCTATAAATTAATTATATGAGTGATAGCATGTGTAACATGATAGTCTTATATATATATATATATATATATATATATATATATATATATATATATATATATATATATATATATATATATATATATATTTTCATGGATTTATACAATTGAAATTAGATCATGATGAGATCACGATAATGAGATTAATTCGTCTTTCAACACAAACCTTAAAGAATCCTTATCATAAGTTACTCGAGAGGGACATCGAAATAACCGAATACACTGGTGTACTATATGCCTATCCATATAATGGAAACAGCTAGTCTCATAGCTGCTCGTGTAGGGACACTAGAAATACAATTCAGGTGCTTCTTGGAGAATGAGTTACGTAATTGATCTGCTTACGGAATGTTGGATGGTTGATAATATCTCATTATCAAACAATGATTCCATCGACCCAATGGTGTATTTAGTCCTTAAACTTGAGACACCAAGGATGTTCTGCATGGATAATCCACTCTTTGATACCGAACTTATGTTTGGAAGTTCCAGATCTAGTATAACCGATTATTAGGAATGACAGCCAACCTTACAAGGGCTATTGAGTATCGATAGAGAATCATCCACCATCGATGTCATAAGAGGAATATCCCATGTGTTCTTACTCAGAAAAATCCTCAGCTAAGGTCATTTGGATTGAGAGAGAAAGAGTTCTTTGAGAGAATTCGATTAGAGCGAAACTCGAGTAGAAACCATATAGGTCTGATAGCACCTACTAGTCATAGGTGCCCAACAAGCCAATCATGTGAGTGATGGCATGTGTGACATGGCACACAGTCTTTATTATTATTATTATTATTATTATTATTATTATTATTATTATTATTATTATATTCTCTCACTTTATATTGCTTATTGCATACATATATTGTGATGTCCATAGATCTATATAATGATAATTAAATCGTGATGCAATCACGATAATGAGACTGATTCACCTTTAAACATGGACCTTAAATGATACTGGTCATAGGGTACTCGAGATGGACATCGAGATAACCAGAGAGACTAGTGTACTGTATACCCGTCTATATAATGAAGGAGGCTGGTCTCATAGCTGCTCATATAGGGACACTAGGGATACAGTGCAGGTGCTCATTGGAGAATATGTTCACTAATTGATCCGCTTATAAAATGTTAAATGGTTGAAGAAACCTCATTGTCGGACAACGATTCTATCGTCCCAATAATGTACCTGGTCCTTAGACTTAAGACACCAAGGATGTCATGTATAAGTACTCCACTCTTTGATACTGAACTTATAGGTTTGAAAGTTTCATATCTAGTGCAGCCGGTCATTTGGAGTGATAGCCAACCTTACGAGAGCTATTGAGTATCGATAGAGGATCTGATATGACCCAAGCAAGGTTAGGTCCTACTCAACCAAGAAGCAACTAATAAAAGCCCTATGAGATTATAATAAACCTCACCTAGTTGTCTCTATCCTATAAAGAAGAGTGGCTATGGTTTATATTTGAGCCTTTGGGATTCCTAGCCATCACCCCCTTTATTGGGTCGGTTGGCTAGGGTTGAGGGCAAAAAGGGTAACTCACTTAGGAAGCAGCTCTTAGGGCTAGGATTTGGAGCCATATATAAGTATGTAGCCTCCATCTCTTTGGGAATAAGATATATCTACAGTTGCAGTCATTTAGCCGACTTTTAGGAGGGTGGAACCCCTATAGCGTTCCCAGGGTTGATCCTCCTCAAAGATCAATCTACATATAATTCCTCTAGGGTTATTTCATCTGGTATCAGAGTAGCGATCTTGTTGCTTTTACTGCCATCCTTATCGCCAACCACCAACTAAGTAATTTCCACAATTGCTCTTGATATCGCCATCTCCACCGTCATCTTCCGTCGTAGATCAAATTAATCTACTACTATCACCTCCAATTGCATCAGAGATCTAGTAGTCTCCTATCACTAATATCTTTTGTTACTGTAATTTTTCATTAAAAATACTAAGAAGAAGTCCTTTTATCTATCTTGTTCTATGAATTCCTTTCGTCGTAAAAGTTATCATCTTTACGAATGAAGGATTGTTGTAGAAAATTTCAGTAGCATATTGTTGCCTTTAACCAATCTATTTACTATCCTTTTTGAACAAAATTTCTTATACACTTTATAGATCGTCTTGGCTTCCATCTGAGATTGATCTATTAAGGAATTTACCTCTAAATATTCTTGTGTTGTAAATTTTCGTCGTAAACTACTGGAATATTTTGACGAGAATTCTGCTATCGCAACTTGCATCAATTTCCTTGTTATTATACTGTCAAAATTCTTATACACTTCATAGATCATCTTGGCTTCCATATGAGATTAATCTTTTAAGGAATTCATCTCTAAAATATTCTTGTGTTGTTGTAAATTTTCATCACAAACTGTTGGAATTTTCAACGAGAATTCTATTATCACAACTTACACCAATTTCCTTGCTATTATACTGCCAAAAACTTCTTGATCAAATTTATCATCATTGTTGTTATCTAAATTGAAATTTTACTGTCAAATTCCCTCCTCAAATCTCTCAGTTTTTACTAAAAATTTCATCATGAAACCGTTCTTTCTTCAACGACAATTCTGCTCTTACATACACCAATCTACCAACCCTTTCGGCCACCACTTCTCTCAACTGATACATGTTTTTAACCTGACAACAAAAGAGAGATCTTAGCATTACAAATTTGGAAGCATATACTATGGTATCTGAGGAGGCAATCAATACTAAATTTGAAGCCTTCAAGATGCGAATGGAGGATAAGATTCGGACTCTCTTTACCGAAATAAGTTTGGGCTGACCACCGAGCCCGAAGAAATTACATCAAGAAAAGAACTCTGCCCGAAAAGATGACTACCAGGAGAGGGGAGGCTTTGTGACTGATCCCTATTATCCAATCATAAGGGTGAACTTCCCTAGATGGGAAGAAGGAGACTCGATTGGTTGGATCTCACGCGCAGAGCGATATTTTCGGTACCACAAAATCGCAAACGCATCTATGGTAGAAATTATGGCTATACATCTTGAAGGAGATGTCATACAATAGTTTGACTAGTTTGAACACACTCATGGAGTCCTCTTATGGTGATAATTCAAAGAAGGATTGCTGATCCGCTTTGGACCAACCGATTACGAGAACATTGATGAACAACTAGCAAATATCCGACAAACCTCCACCATTCAGGAGTACCAAACTAGGTTTGAAAGGTTATCTAATAAAACTCATGATTGATCTAAAAAACAGCTATTGGGGACCTTTTATTGAGGGCTTGAAGTCGGAGATCTATGGAGAAGTTAAAGCGTGATAACCGTACACGCTTATGGCAGCCATATCTTTTACACGACTTCAAGAGGAGCAATTGAACCATGAAGCCCGGAGAACTAGGGTTACTCCCCAACCAGTAATACCAAAGCCCTGAACCCCCCTACTATCAACCGAGCCCCAGCACCAAAAAAGTTGACAAGAGAAGAGCTTCGGAAGCGATCTATGGAGGGGTTATGTTGGCATTGCGACGAGCCATGGAGCCGCAAGCATCATTATAAAAAAGGGAGACTTCTTGTGATTGAACTAGTAGAAGAAAAGGTCATTGAACATCTAGAAGAGAGCCTTGAACATGAAGAAGAAGATGCGAAAGAAGAGCCACAATTGACTGACTTTATAGTACACGCTGTCACGGACTTAGCTGGTTTTGCCTAAGTCGTGCGGCACCCTTGTGTGTCCGTCTGCAAAGGTCAGCCTCCCCAAAGCCTCCCATGGTCCATTAAGACCTACGAAAGAGAAAATGGGTTAGAGAGAATGCCTCACTTGGGATCCACTAGCAAACATTCCAGGAAACACTTTATATACAATACAAGTTACAAACATACTTTACAAGCTCTGAACAGTTGCACAACAAAGGGTTAAAATAGTCCATTACAGACTGATAATCTCTCATAAGTGTCCACATGACATAACCTTTATTTACAAGCCTAAAACTACCACCAGACCCAACTAAATTGGGACTATTAAGCCTTTGGCCGTCCCTCTACATACTGTATAAAACATGAATATACCAAAAGACACGGACATACATAAGCATTACATCAAACATCATGTTTCAAAGTTTGTCTGTGACATTCTCCCTCACTTATTCCTTCGACGTCCTCGTCGAAGCCATTGCCGACACTGCAACTCCTCGCCCTTGCTGATTCTTTAATCTTCTACTCTAGCTGTAATGCGCCTCTTGGCTCCCAGCTGCTCTCTGCTGCTGTTTTTGAATAGTTGAACTTTTGATCCATCATGTTGCTTCAACTTGCTAATGACTCTAACTCTAGTGTGGGGTTGGCTGAGTTGTGTTGATCCTTATTGGTTCCTGTGGATCCTCCATATGAAGGAAAAGACTATTCTTACTATGCGCCAGTCTCTTAAATGCCTCATACTACTTGACCTGGGTGGATGCTTGTTGGAGCTTTAATGAGCATCGCCTCCGAAACTTCTAAAGTTTTGGGTCCTTCCTCCACAAAATTTGCCCATTGACTCTTCTTTTACTTAGTTGTCACTTCCAAGTAGATTTACATCACTTCCGCTTTCGATTGACATTTCATTGGGAAATAAAGCGAACAATCTACTCTCAGTAGCACTGATCACCGTTGGTAAGGATTTGACAACTATTGTCTTATATTATCTTCGAAGAGTCTTTGAACCTGTGCAGAGCTCCTTTGTTGGATAGATAAGAAAATTGGGGTACTCGGTTTCACCCATTCTCTTAAGAGTTGAGAAGGCAAAGGTTACTTGACTTCGCCCGCCTCCTCAAGGTTGTACTCCATGTATCGAGCTGATTACTGGCCTTCGCCTACTCTTTGCTCAACTTCTGAAGCACTTGAAGTGTTTGCACTCCTTGCGTTGAGTTAATTACTGTGATTCACCTTCTCAATGCTATTGAACTTCTGGAATGCAGGAAGTTTTCACCCCAACTTGGAGTAATTTTCTAATAGATTTGGTTGCCTCTGGGATTGTACCGTCTTCTCCATCAACCCTATCGTCTACTCCACTAAGTAGCAAAGGTACAGCACCACATACTGCCTGCTTCGTTCCTTGGTCGTGCACTCTTGCTTGACCCGAAGTCCTTCACTTTCAGCTATCTTGATAAGAAGCTCGTTGACACCGGTCTTACGAAGTTCCTTGGCCTCTGCCCTTCAGCCTTATCTCGGTACTTGGAGTTTGCCTCTGCATACTCCACCTCCTCGGCCCCTTTCATGACCAAGTGCTCTCCCTCCATGAGAGCAAGGGATCAATGACTTTCACTGAAGTCCCGCCTCTACAGTACCATGGCGCTACCATGCCCATGGCCCTACTATCCGTCGCATCGCATCTGCATCCCTTTTCTTCACGATCAGTAGATATGTCTCTGTGGCACTTCTCTGAGTCCACCTCCATTCTAACTGATGCTTGATTTTGGATAGCTAAGTTCCTCTGGACTCGTCATCGCTTCCTCGCCCCTTTTGACCCCTTGCTTCAACACCTCTGTGTTCTCCAAGCAGCTCCCTTTGGTCGATGGAAAGACAGACTGTAACTCCCATGCATGGCCTCTGCCATCGCATTATAGGATTTGCACCGATTCTGTTCTCCTTAGCTTCCTTGGTAGTAGCGTTCGCTTACTCGACCTTGTCCTCTAACTTACCGGGCTCCCTTAAGCGAATATGGGCTCTGGAGCAGTCCAACTCTCCAGCTGCTTCGATCATACCTTTGCATGATCAAATCCCTCCCATGGGACTCACTGGCATTTGCATTCAAACTTTTCCCTTGGTGGAACACAGCCCCCATATGCTGATTACCAATGCTTTCATCCGATGCAAAATTTGATGCATGCACGAAAGACCCGCCTCTGTGATACTATGGCCTTCACTTCTTGAATCCATAGCCCTTCTTGTCGTCATGTTGTTCACCGAAGTGGAGCTTCTAGTAGCTCCCGATCATACCTCCGTATGATCTAGTCCCTCACGGGATTATGTCATGTGTATCGCATTGCCACGAACTATCCCACCACGATCTGCTGCACCATGTCGCCTCTTGGTGACATCTCCATTGCATTCTGATCCTTGTGGGATGAACTCGAATTGTGATCCCTCCATGTGTGGCCTCTGCCAATACATCGCAGGGTCTCTTCCACCTTCGATTTTATTCGCTCCTTTGGCAATCGACCTTCATCCACCCACTCTTGGGTCACACCTAGATGAAGCACCGCTCTAGGACAGTCCGCTGCCTAGTAGCTCCTGAATTCCACTGACTTCGTTGCAATTAGTGTACCATTGTCTGGAACTTGGGCCTCTGCCCCTACCAGCACAATCTCCGTTGTGCACCACTTCTTACTTAGCAACTTGAATGGCAACACTATGGCATATTCTTCAAAAGTACATGCCTCCACGTCCTCTTGCCTCGTGCCAATGCCTTCTAAACCCAACTTCGCCTCCATAAATTGAGTCACCTTAGTTCCTCCATCAATTGCTTTTTCGAGATAAGATGCATATGCCTAGAAGCTCCCTTTGTCTTTGGCACCATGCAAGATGAGTCTGCTCTGTCGGAATGAAGGACACATGGAACAACATGATCCTGCTCTTGCCTTTGCGAGAGTTCATGTCCTTGACCTCTGTCCAAGGAAAGCACTGTGCCTCCGCTCCATGTTCCATCTTCTATGCTGGCTCCCTTCATGTGGCTTGGGTACTTCTCTAAGTTATACCCAAGTTGCTCCGTTCCTCATTTTTGCATTGAGTTGATGGTGGTCCTCATGCCCACCATTCCACGGGTCAGCCCTCCCTTGAGTCCAATCTCTATATCGACTCCAAGTGTGCCTTCATTTGTATTACTTTGGGTCGCGACCTCACTTGATCTCACAATGCATCCACCAATGCATTCTCTCGAGTGACATCATACGATGACTCCTCGTTGCTTGCTCAGTCCATTGAGCTTTGTGGAGTTGTTGTTTGTTGAGGTACTCCTCAACATGTGAGGTTCGTCCCACATGATTCTCCCTCTGGAGAGCCGGGACTTATCCCTCCTGGATAATTGTCCCGTTTGAGCAATATCTCTCTTCGTTTCGGAGACTACCATCCCTTTGGACTACTCTGATTTGCTGAACAAACTATGCATTGTTCTGCCTTATGCAAACGCACTTGCTAGATTGTGACTCCACGTCAATACAGCTCCCGTTGTACCACTCAAGGCCTAGCAAAATGCTGAACTCGTTGCACACTTCAGCCTCCTACAGACGTGTCCTTCACATGCTGAAGAGAAAGTTTTAATACTCCATGGCACCGAGTTTCGGTCGCCTTGGGATGGCCGCGAACATTCCATCGTCTGCATACAAGCCCATGTATGAGTACCGAATTCTTTGAGTTAGCAATTCCCCTCACCTCTGTGAGCTTTGTACAACTCTTTCGGTCACTGAGCAACTCGTTTCACCTTGCATGGTCTCATCCTTTACCAAGTGCCTCGCTTGCCTTGAGCACCATCAAGTATAGTTGTCAACGTTGAACCGTAGCTCAAACTCAGCCATCCCACTCTTTGTGCGCTTCACATTCTTCCAAGCTTGTCTATTCTCATGATGCCTCTTGCGCGAAGGGTTGGCCATTCCTCTGAATGCCAATCTCAGATGCCCACTCCTCCGAACGACTCTTTTCCCTACATCTCCATGCCCGTTTTCTCCCAAACAATCACGCGTGTGCTGACTGCCCTCAATGCAGCCCAACTAGGTCCCCCACGTTTGCATGCTAAGTATTTCTATGAGTGTTTGTCCCGCTCTGATACCATCTGTCATGGACTTAGCTGGTTTTGCCTAAGTCGTGCGGCACCCTTGCGTGTCCGTCCGCAAAGGTCAGCCTCCCCGAAGCCTCTCATGGTCCATTAGGACTTACAAAAGAGAAAACAAGTTAGAGAGAATGCCTCACTCGGGATCCACAGGCAAACATTCCAGGAAACACTTCATAGACAATACAAATTACAAACAGACTTTATAAGTTCTGAACAGTTGCACAACAAAGGGTTAAAATAGTCCATTACAGACCGATAATCTCTCACAAGTGTCCACATGACACAACCTTTATTTACAAGCCTAAAACTGCCACCAAACCCAACTAAATTGGGACTATTAAGCCTTCGGTCGTCCCTCTACCTACTGTGTAAAGCATGAACATACCAAAAGACACGGACATACATAAGCATTACATCAAACATCCTATTTCGAAGTTTGTCCGTGACAACGCGCTAGCCAGCTACTCAAACCCGCAAACGATGAAAGTTGGAGGCCTTCTTAAACAACAACCGATCACTGTTCTCATCGACACAGGTAGCACTAATAACTTTCTAAATAGTAAGATTGCTACTCAGATGGCGCTCCACATAGAAGGTTGTAGCAAGTTCGACGTAAAGGTCGCCGACGGCAGAATCCTAAAGTGCAACCAAAGATGCCCGTAGGTGAAACTATTACTACAATACCAAGAAATTATCGCTGACTTTCCTCCAACCAATTGATGATTATGAGGCCATGCTTAGCATAGAATGACTGACGATGCTAGGTGACGTCTCTTGAAACTTTTCCAAATTAATTATGAAATTCTACTGCAAATGCAAACATATCATCTTATGCAGGAAGCGCGGAAGCAACGTAACCACCTTTTTGACCCTATAAATGGTGAAAGTTTTACATAAGGTAAATGGTGGCTTTTTGATTTATCTCTAGTAGCAACTAGAGGGGAAGAAAATAGAAATTGAAAGTCAAAATCTTGCCCAATTACTAACTGAATTTGCTAATGTTTTTACTGAACCGCATGGTCTTCCTCCTACTCGGTAACATAACCATCAGATTCCAATTCTTCTAGGCAAACCACTAGTGAAAACTCGATCATACTATTATCCTCATCTCCAGAATGATGAAATTGAAAAGATTGTAAAGGAGATGCTTAAAATAGGGATGATTCGGCTAAGTTGCAGCTCCTATTCCTCACCGATGCTACTTGTACGCAAGAAGGACGGAACTTGACGGATGTGCATCGACTACCAAGCTTTAAATTGTTAAATCTTGGATTTTAATGATAAAATCAATTGATGTATTAGTCATCTAATCTACATTTTGAGTAACGTAATGTTGAATCTCGGATTTTGATGATGAAGTCAATTGTCATTTGTTATCTAATCTATGTGTTGAGATAAGTGTGCAGGATTAACTACGATGAGAGTAAGACAAGCAGCAGGAGTTGCGCCGGAGTCAAGATCATGATCACATTGGGAGTTCGAGAGTTCGACGGAAGTTCGGACGGTCGTCGGAGGTTCAGAGAGAACAGATCCGAGAAGTCCAGAAGCTTGCCAAGCGAAGCTCGTCGGAACTCGCCAAGTGGATCGTCGCAAAGTCCAGGAGTATGCCGGATGTCCGCAGAAGGATCACCGAGGGTTATCGGTTGATCGACGGAAGTTGGCCGGAAACTCGCCGGAAGAAGCGATTGACGCATCGGAGCAAAGCTGCAGAAGTTGTCTTAGAGTTAATCGTAGTTAGCATGATGATTAAGCATGAAAATGGGAGGTGACCCCATTAGCTTAATCTTAGGGCAATTGGGCCCCTGAAAAGATTCAAAGTGGGTCGAATGGAGTGAACCATTCGGACCCTGATTGCACCAAGAGGTGCAACCGCCTGGGCTGTGGGGTTGAGAGGTGCAACCGCCCCAGCCAGGAGGTGCAACCGCCTAGGCTGTGGGGTTGAGAGGTGCAACCGCCCCAGCCAGGAGGTGCAACCGCCTGGGCTGTGGGGTTGAGAGGTGCAACCGCCCCAGCCAGGAGGTGCAACCGCCTGGGCTGTGGGGTTGAGAGGTGCAACCGCCCCAGCCAGGAGGTGCAACCGCCTGGGCTGCGAGGCTGGGAGGTGCAACCGCCCCAGCCAAGAGGTTGCACCGCCAGAGCTCAAGTTCCGAGCTCTGCCAGGCGATGCAACCACCAAGCTCAGTCTTCGAGCTCTGGCAGATTGGTGCATCAGCCTGAGCTCAGTCTCGAGCTCTGCCAGGTGATGCATTCACCAAGCTCAGTCTTCGAGCTTTGGCAGAGAGGTGGATCAGCCTGAGCTCAGCTTGGAGCTCTGCCAGGTGATGCAACCACCGAGCTCAGATTTCGAGCTTTGCCAGGTGATGCAACCACCAAGCTCAGTCTTCGAGCTCTGCCAGGTGATGCAACCATCGAGCTCAGTCTTCGAGCTCTGGCAGAGAGAAGCAATCGGCAGAGCTCAGTCGTCGAGCTCTGCCAGGCGGTGCCACCTCTCCAGTCAAGAGGTGCAACCGCCTGATCCCAGAATTCTGGGATTTGATCGATTTGATCGTTTTGAGCTCGAATTTTGAATTGGGTTGGGGCCTATAAATACCCCACCCATTCAGCACTGAAAAGATACAGACCTATACCGAAATCTTGATCTTTTCTGTGATTCTAAGAGCTCAAAAGTGTTGTAAAACCTTTAAGTCTCCTCCTTCTGTTCTTCAAGTTTTCAATTGTAAAGTGAGGAGAGAAAGGTCTGTAAAGGTTGTCTCCTAAGCCTGCCAAAAGGAGAGAAATTGTAAGAGGGAAGTTTGGCCTTCGCCCATTGAAGGAAGGCACCTAGTTGACGTCGGCAACCTCATCGGTGGAGGAAGCCAAAAGTGGAGTAGGTCAAGGCTGACCGAACCACTCTAAATCTCTGGTTTGCGTTTATTTTCGAGCACTTTATCATTACTGCAAACCTCCCTCATCACTACTGCTCTCTGCGCTTTCACGAACAAGATCTAAGTGCTGTTCTTCCAAATCTGCATTCAGACGTAAACTCGTATCTTCATACATTACAGTTTACGTTTACGTTTGATTCTGCAGAACTGTTTTCCGTGCTTTTACGAACGAGTTTCAACATTTAGACGTAAAACTGCATTCAGACGTAAATCGGCTTTCTTCGCTCAATCATCAGATTTCAGTTCACGTTTACGTCTTGGTTTCAACTGCATACTGCCTTCTGCGAGTATACAAACGAGTTTCAAAGTTTAGACGTAAATCTGCGTCTAACTGCGTTTAGACGTAAATCTGCGTTTAGACGTAAAACTACGTTTAGACGTAAAACTGCGTTTAGACGTAAAACTGCATTTAGACGTAAAACTGCGTTTAGACGTAAATCTGCGTTTAGACGTAAAACTACGTTTAGACGTAAAACTGCGTTTAGACGTAAATCTGCGTTTAGACGTAAATCTGCATTTAGACGTAAATCTGAGTTTAGACGCAAAACTGCGCTTAGACGCAAAACTGCGCTTAGACGCAATCTGCGCTTAGACGCAAAACTGCGCTTAGACGCAATCTGCGCTTAGACGCAAACTGCACTTAGATACAAACTGAGAATTTGCTTTTGCATCATAATAGTTTTTGAACGAACGCAGCTTTTGGTTTTTAAATTATTATAAGATTTCCGCTGCACTAATTCACCCCCCCCCTCTTAGTGCTCTTGATCCTAACAATTGGTATCAGAGCGAGGTTAACTCTCTAAAGGATTAAAACCCAAGAGAGATGGCATACGCCGGAAACCAAGAGGGGCATTCGATTACACGTCCACCCATGTTCAGTGGAACGGACTACACTTACTGGAAGACCCGAATGAGGATCTTTCTTATTTCTATGGATTTTGAACTGTGGAACCTTGTTGAAAATGGATTTTCAAAATCTTCTCTTCCAATGATCGATTGGAACGATTTGGAGAAGAAGGCTTTCGCTCTTAATGCAAAGGCTATGAATGCCTTATTTTGCGCTCTTGATAAAAATGAGTTTAATCGTGTTTCAACTTGCGAAACTGCTTTTGATATTTGGCACACACTTGAAGTGACCCACGAGGGCACAAGTAGAGTGAAAGAGTCAAAAATCAATCTGTTGCTGCATTCTTTTGAACTTTTCCGAATGAAACCGAGTGAAACCATTGGCGACATGTTTACCCGTTTCACGGATGTCGTCAACGGTCTAAAAGGACTCGGAAAGAGCTTTTCGGATTTTGAGCTTGTTAATAAGATACTAAGATCCCTTCCTAAGAGTTGGGATCCTAAAGTCACCGCCATTCAAGAGGCAAAAGATCTGCAAAATTTCCCTCTTGAAGAACTAATCGGGTCATTAATGACCTACGAAATGACCTGCAAAGCTCATGAAGAGCAAGAAGACATCCTTCCAAAGAACAGGAAGGATATGGCACTTAAAACTTCTGAATGCCACTTGAGAGAAAACTCAAGTGATGAGGATTGTGACGATGACTTGGCACTTTTGACAAGAAAGTTTAAGAAATTCTTCAAAAGAAACAAGTTTAAAAACGATGTGAAAAATAAACTTGAATCAAAGAAGGACCAAGTGATCTGCTACGAGTGTAAAAAGCCGGGACACTACAAAAGTGATTGTCCCCAAGTCAAGAAAAGAACAACAAAGAAGAAGGCGCTCCAAGCAACATGGGATGATTCGAGCGCATCTGAGGAAGAGGAGTCCAACACCGAGCAAGTTGCTCATTACGCCTTTATGGCCATCGAAGAGGAGGTAACGGATTTATTAAATGCTGATTTATCTTTCGATGAATTACTAAATGCCTTCCATGATTTATTTGATGAATGCAAAGTTATAAATAGAAAATACAAGTTGCTAAAAAAGGTACATGATAATCTTACTTGTGAGTTTGATAAGTTAAAAGTCGAACATCATGATAGTTTAAATTCATGTATCAAATGTCATGATTTAGAAACTATACAAAAAGAAAACTTGCTACTTAAGGACACCTTGAAGAAATTCGAGGTTGTTAGCAAGTCATTAAACATGATCCTTACAAACAAGGGTCATGCTCCCAAAAGAAGTGGGATTGGATTTGTGAGGAGTCCTCACCAAAATCCAACTACCTTTGTAAAAGGCCCCATCTTACATGTTCAAACCAAGTGCAACTTTTGTTGCAAATCTGGACACAAGACACATTGTTGTCCATTCAAGAAAATAAGTCCAAACAAATTAATTTGGGTTCCTAAAGGAACCATGATAAACTCTATGCAACATGATAGAAAATGTAGATCTATTTATGAGGCACCCAAAAACAAATGGGTACCTAAACATCATCCTTTCTTGTAGAAAACTAAACAATCGCAAGCTAGGAGCAAGAAATGGTACCTTGATAGTGGATGCTCAAGGCATATGACCGGAGATCCATCTCAATTCTCTAAGCTCTCTAGCATAGACGAAGGATATGTCACCTTCGGAGACAACAACAAGGGTAAAATCATTGGCAAAGGAACCATAGGTAACAAATCCAACCTCTCTATTGAAGATGTTTTACTAGTTGATGGTTTAAAACATAACCTCTTGAGCATTAGTCAATTATGTGATAAAGGATATATTATAAGATTTGAATCTAATGCCTGCATCATTGAAAAACCACACAAAAATATATCTATGATTGCATTAAAACAAAACAACGTATACACTATTGACATCAATGACTTATGTGATGAAATGTGCTTTGCCGTTATGAATGAGGATGCTTGGCTATGGCATAGAAGATTAGGTCATGCTAGCATGAAACTAATCAATCAAGTATCATCTAGAGAACTTGTAAGAGGAATTCCTCATATCAAGTTCATCAAAGATAATGTATGTGATGCTTGCCAATTAGGTAAGCAAATTAGGGGTAGCTTCAAAGCTAAGAATCAAATAAGCACCTCTAGGCCCCTACAATTGATCCATATGGACTTGTTCGGACCAATCTCTACATCGAGTCTAGGAGGTAGCAAATACGCCTTTGTCATTATTGATGACTACAGCAGATATACATGGACCTACTTCTTAAAACAAAAAAATGAATGCTTTAGACATTTTACCAAGTTTTGTAAACTTGTTCAAAATGAGAAGGAATCTATGATTTCGTCAATTAGAAGTGATCACGGTGGAGAATTTCAAAACCATGACTTCCAAGAATTCTGTGAACTCAACGGATACAACCATAACTTCTCTACTCCAAGAAATCCTCAACAAAATGGGGTAGTAGAAAGAAAAAATCGAAATTTACAAGAAATGGCAAGAACCATGTTGAATGAACATAGTCTACCCAAATATTTTTGGGCCGAAGCTGTAAACAATGCATGCTATATTTTAAATAGAGTCCTAGTAAGACCCTTACTCACCAAAACTCCTTATGAGTTATGGAATAACAAAAAACCCAATGTCTCATATTTTAAAGTCTTTGGGTGTAAGTGTTTTATCTTGAATGAAAAGGATAACTTAGGAAAATTCGATGCTAAATCTGATGAAGGAATCTTTCTTGGTTATTCTTCGGTTTCTAAAGCTTTTCGCATCTTCAATAAAAGAACCTTAATTATTGAAGAATCCATCCATGTTGTTTTCAATGAGATTTCAGAAATTAAGAAAAATGATCTTGATGATGATGTTAATTTTGATTCCTTGAATTTAAACGAATCCCCGTCTCCAACCAGCAACTTGGTTGCATCCACTTCCAAAACATCCTTACCCAAGGATTGGAAGTATATAGATGCTCATCCTAAGGAGCTAATCCTAGGAGACACATCAAAGGGGGTTCAAACACGATCTTCTTTTAAAAACTTCTGTGCCAACGCCGCTTTTCTCTCCCAAATTGAACCCAAATGTGTTGATGAAGCCATGAAAGATGATTCATGGATTATCGCAATGCAAGATGAATTAAATCAATTTGAGAGAAATGAGGTGTGGACGCTTGTTCCTAGGCCAAATGACCATTTAGTAATTGGTACTAAATGGGTCTTTAGAAACAAGCAAGATGAAAATGGTATCGTGGTTAGAAACAAGGCTAGATTAGTGGCCAAAGGTTTCAACCAAGAAGAAGGTATCGATTACGAAGAAACCTTCGCACCTGTGGCTCGATTGGAAGCCATAAGGATGCTCCTTGCCTACGCTAGTTGCAATAATTTTAAGTTATTTCAAATGGATGTTAAAAGCGCTTTTCTAAATGGTTTCATTTCCGAAGAAATTTATGTTGAACAACCTCCTGGATTTGAAAATAATGGCTACCCTAATCATGTGTTTAGATTAACTAAAGCTCTCTATGGTTTAAAACAAGCCCCAAGGGCTTGGTATGAGAGACTTAGCTCTTTTCTAATTGAAAATAATTTCATAAAAGGCAAGGTTGATACCACATTGTTTATCAAAAATTTTGAAAATGATTTTCTCATTATTCAGATTTATGTTGATGATATTATCTTTGGTTCTACAAATGAATCTCTTTGTGAATCCTTTGCGAAAACTATGAGTCATGAATTCGAAATGAGTCTAATGGGAGAGTTAACATTCTTTTTAGGCCTACAAATCAAACAACTAAGCAATGGCATCTTTATTAGTCAAACCAAATATGCTGTGAGTCTGCTAAAGAAGTTCAAAATGAATAATTCAAAAGCCATTGACACTCCTATGAGCACCTCCACTAAGTTAGAAATTGATGAGAATGGAGAAAGCTTCGATCAAAAAACCTATAGGGGTATGATAGGAAGTTTACTTTACCTCACTGCCACCAGACCAGACATCATGTTCAGTGTAGGACTTTGTGCTAGATTTCAATCAGACCCTAAGATATCTCATCTCAAAGCAGTCAAAAGAATACTCAGATATCTTAATGGAACTACCAATCTAGGATTATGGTACCCAAAATCAGAAAACTTTGAATTAACAGCTTATGCTGATGCGGACTTCGCTGGCTGTAGACTAGACAGAAAAAGCACATCAGGATCATGTCAATTTTTAGGACATGCCCTTGTATCCTGGTCATCTAAGAAACAAAACTCGGTTGCCCTATCAACAACCGAAGCTGAATACATTGCAGCAAGTGCATGCTGTGCACAAGTTGTATGGATGAAAAACACTTTAGAAGATTACAAAGTGAATCTTAAAGATATTCCCATTAAATGTGATAACACGAGTGCAATATGCTTAACTAAAAATCCTATACAACACTCAAGAACAAAACACATTGATATTAGACATCACTTTATACGAGATCATGTCTCTAATCATGATGTAACCATAGAGTTTATTGATACCAAACATCAACTGGCTGATATCTTCACAAAACCCCTATGTGAAGAACAATTTGATTACATAAGAAGAGAATTAGGAATGTTGAATTGTCCGAATACTTTAACTAGTTAAAATTATTTTTCGGATGTTATTACTATTACATGCCTTGACAAACGCTTGATCAAATAACATGATGCAAATTATGTGACAAATATTTTTAACCAAATGCATGTAAGAAGTTCATTTTTCGGGTTGTATGCTAAAAATGGGATGTTCCCGTACACTCTTATGAAAACTCTTTGGAAAATGACTTTCCTCCGTCAAGCAAAAACAATAAAGAAATATATGTGTCATGACTTCCTTTATATGCTTGATAATGCTATCATGCTTTTTGTTGATGACAAAGGGGGAGAAAAATATGAATTGATAAACACTATGTCATAGCTGAACTGCCATAATCATATCTATGTCATAGTTGCAAATACTTGAGTGATGCTATAAACAATGTTATGCCATCCTTGCATCACCAAGAGATATGTGAACATGTACTATAGTTTGCATCATATCTTGATTTGATATTGTGAAGAAAATGCAAACGTACTAGAAAATCTCAAATGTGAGCATCATGTAAAAAGTCCTTCGTAGCTTTATATGATTACATGATGATTGGTTACAAACACTATCATACAAACTTGATGATGTATGTCATGCCTTGACATAATTCTTGAAGACATACATCATGATAGGCATCATGATGGGAGCATTGATAAGTTTAACTGATCTAACTTATCAATACGTCACTTGAATTCTTAGGTCTTGAATTCAAGGTTGACTTATCTCAACTATGGCATATAGATAGGGGGAGTTAAGGACAACTCCTTTATCAATTGATTGTCATCATCAAAAAGGGGGAGATTGTTGAATCTCGGATTTTGATGATGAAGTCAATTGTCATTTGTTATCTAATCTATGTGTTGAGATAAGTGTGCAGGATTAACTACGATGAGAGTAAGACAAGCAGTAGGAGTTGCGCCGGAGTCAAGATCATGATCACGTTGGGAGTTCGAGAGTTCGACGGAAGTTCGGACGGTCGTCGGAGGTTCAGAGAGAACAGATCCGAGAAGTCCAGAAGCTTGCTAAGCGAAGCTCGTCGGAACTCGCCAAGTGGATCGTCGCAAAGTCCAGGAGTATGCCGGATGTCCGCAGAAGGATCACCGAGGGTTATCGGTTGATCGACGGAAGTTGGCCGGAAACTCGCCGGAAGAAGCGATTGACGCATCGGAGCAAAGCTGCAGAAGTTGTCTTAGAGTTAATCGTAGTTAGCATGATGATTAAGCATGAAAATGGGAGGTGACCCCATTAGCTTAATCTTGGGGCAATTGGGCCCCTGAAAAGATTCAAAGTGGGTCGAATGGAGTGAACCATTCGGACCCTGATTGCACCAAGAGGTGCAACCGCCTGGGCTGTGGGGTTGAGAGGTGCAACCGCCCCAGCCAGGAGGTGCAACCGCCTAGGCTGTGGGGTTGAGAGGTGCAACCGCCCCAGCCAGGAGGTGCAACCGCCTGGGCTGTGGGGTTGAGAGGTGCAACCGCCCCAGCCAGGAGGTGCAACCGCCTGGGCTGTGGGGTTGAGAGGTGCAACCGCCCCAGCCAGGAGGTGCAACCGCCTGGGCTGCGAGGCTGGGAGGTGCAACCGCCCCAGCCAAGAGGTTGCACCGCCAGAGCTCAAGTTCCGAGCTCTGCCAGGCGATGCAACCACCAAGCTCAGTCTTCGAGCTCTGGCAGATTGGTGCATCAGCCTGAGCTCAGTCTCGAGCTCTGCCAGGTGATGCATTCACCAAGCTCAGTCTTCGAGCTTTGGCAGAGAGGTGGATCAGCCTGAGCTCAGCTTGGAGCTCTGCCAGGTGATGCAACCACCGAGCTCAGATTTCGAGCTTTGCCAGGTGATGCAACCACCAAGCTCAGTCTTCGAGCTCTGCCAGGTGATGCAACCATCGAGCTCAGTCTTCGAGCTCTGGCAGAGAGAAGCAATCGGCAGAGCTCAGTCGTCGAGCTCTGCCAGGCGGTGCCACCTCTCCAGTCAAGAGGTGCAACCGCCTGATCCCAGAATTCTGGGATTTGATCGATTTGATCGTTTTGAGCTCGAATTTTGAATTGGGTTGGGGCCTATAAATACCCCACCCATTCAGCACTGAAAAGATACAGACCTATACCGAAATCTTGATCTTTTCTGTGATTCTAAGAGCTCAAAAGTGTTGTAAAACCTTTAAGTCTCCTCCTTCTGTTCTTCAAGTTTTCAATTGTAAAGTGAGGAGAGAAAGGTCTGTAAAGGTTGTCTCCTAAGCCTGCCAAAAGGAGAGAAATTGTAAGAGGGAAGTTTGGCCTTCGCCCATTGAAGGAAGGCACCTAGTTGACGTCGGCAACCTCATCGGTGGAGGAAGCCAAAAGTGGAGTAGGTCAAGGCTGACCGAACCACTCTAAATCTCTGGTTTGCGTTTATTTTCGAGCACTTTATCATTACTGCAAACCTCCCTCATCACTACTGCTCTCTGCGCTTTCACGAACAAGATCTAAGTGCTGTTCTTCCAAATCTGCATTCAGACGTAAACTCGTATCTTCATACATTACAGTTTACGTTTACGTTTGATTCTGCAGAACTGTTTTCCGTGCTTTTACGAACGAGTTTCAACATTTAGACGTAAAACTGCATTCAGACGTAAATCGGCTTTCTTCGCTCAATCATCAGATTTCAGTTCACGTTTACGTCTTGGTTTCAACTGCATACTGCCTTCTGCGAGTATACAAACGAGTTTCAAAGTTTAGACGTAAATCTGCGTCTAACTGCGTTTAGACGTAAATCTGCGTTTAGACGTAAAACTACGTTTAGACGTAAAACTGCGTTTAGACGTAAAACTGCATTTAGACGTAAAACTACGTTTAGACGTAAATCTGCGTTTAGACGTAAAACTACGTTTAGACGTAAAACTGCGTTTAGACGTAAATCTGCGTTTAGACGTAAATCTGCATTTAGACGTAAATCTGAGTTTAGACGCAAAACTGCGCTTAGACGCAAAACTGCGCTTAGACGCAATCTGCGCTTAGACGCAAAACTGCGCTTAGACGCAATCTGCGCTTAGACGCAAACTGCACTTAGATACAAACTGAGAATTTGCTTTTGCATCATAATAGTTTTTGAACGAACGCAGCTTTTGGTTTTTAAATTATTATAAGATTTCCGCTGCACTAATTCACCCCCCCCCTCTTAGTGCTCTTGATCCTAACACGTAAGACTAGCTTCGATCAAGGAGAGGCAAATTGATTAAAGTAGGAGGAATCAGACATTGGGCCGGAGTGAACATGTAAGAAGATTGGACGTCGGGCTGAAGGATCGATCGACGTATTGGCAGAAGGCTCGTACCATGAATTCGGGTATCGGGCTGAAGGATCGGACATTGCACCAAGGAGATTGGAAGTTGTAGGAGTCAACATGCCGATTGGGCAATACGCTGAAGGAGAGGATGATGCGTCAAATGATTGGACGAGTGTCAGATGAACCAATGACATGTCGGACAAAGGATTCATGCTTTGTAATCATTTATCTAAGATCAAAGTAGTTTAGGGGACTGATTGAGTTAGCTTTTGGTGTAATTATGCTAACTCAATTAGGAGCCAATTGGGCGTTATTTGGGACTGATTTGGCTCATTAGGATGTTGAATCTCGTACTTTGATGATAAAACCAATTGATAATTGTGTTCATATTTTAATCTACATTTTAAGTGATACAAGATGCTTCAATCAAGATGAGACAATTAAAGCATGAAAAATCAAGTTGTGTCGAAGGAGAATATATTATAAGATTGGATGTCGGGCCGATGGATCGGTCGACGTATCGACAGAAGGCTTCGGGCCGTGGATTCGGGCATCGAGCCAAGAAGAGCGGATATTGCGGAGTCAACTAGCCGATTGGGCAATAAGCCGTAAGAGAGGACGATGCACCGAAGAATCGGACAAAGCGTCGAGAGACCAATGACATGCCGGACAACTTGATTAATGCTTAGTATTAATTGTCTAGATCGAAGTTTGTTTTACATGTGCAGGATTAACTATGATGGAAGTAAGATATGCAGTAGGAGTTATGCCGGAGTTAAGACCAAGATCACGTTGGGGGTTCGAGAGTTCGACGGAAGTTTGGACGATCATTAGAGGTTCTGCGGGAACAAATATGAGAAGTCCAGGAGCTTGCCAAAGAAGCTCGTCGGAACTCACCAAGTGGATCGTCGCAAGTCCAGGAGTTTGCCGGAAGTCTGCCGGAACATCGCCGAGGGTTCGTCGGATGTTCGCCAGAAGCTCGCCGGAAGAAGCGATTGACGCACTGGAGCAATTTACAATATTAATGTCTTAAATATCATAGTTAGCATGTAGATTAAGTTAGGAATGGGAGGTGATCCCATTAACTTAATCTGGGGGCAATTGGGCCCTTGACAGACCCAAATTGGGCCGAATGGATCAGCCCATTCGGACCCAGAATTCTTGGCCGGCAGTGGCACCGCCTTGGAGCTTAGTCTCCCAAGAATGCTGGGCGGTGGTACCGCCCCTGTCAAGTAGTGGTACCGCCTGAGCTCGGTCTCCAAGTAATGCTAGGTGGTAGTACTGCCCAGTTATGGCAGTAGCATCGTTAGGACCCCGGAAATCCGGGAGATGACATTTTTGAGCTCCAAATTCAAACTAGTTGGGGCCTATATAAACCCCACCCTTTCCTGCATGAAAGTGCACTGAAAGCTTGCATTTATTCTGAGAATTTGAGAGCTTAAAAGTGTTGTAAAAGGCTAGAAGTTCTTCTCTCTCTTTTCTTCTAAGTTTTGATCATTCAAGAGAGGAGTGAAAATATGTAAGGGTTGTCTCCTAAGCCCGTCAAAAGGAATAAAGCTGTAAAAGGGTGGTTAGCCTTCGCCTATTGAAGGAAGGTCTCTAGTGGACGTCGGTGACCTCGCCGGAGAAGGAAGCCAAAAGTGGATATATGTCAAGATTGACCGAACCACTTTAAATCTCAATTTGTGTTTACATTCTGCTCTTTATATTAACTGCAAACTGCCTCCATTACTTTACATCAACTATACTTCCGTTTTGATCTTAAATTAAAGTTCTTTCCAAAACAGTTTTCATCGAAAATAGATTTCTTCGTACGAAAGTCATTTTTGAACCGACGAAAGTTTTTCGCTGCACTAATTCACCCTAATGGCCATCGGAGAGGAGGTAACAAATTTAATTGATGCAGATTTATCATTTGATGAATTATTAAATACTTTCCATGACTTATTTGATGAATGCAAAATAATTAGTAGAAAATATAAATTGCTAAAAAGGGAGCAAGAATTTCTAGTATGCATATCATGAAAAGAGGCAAACTTGCTAGCTTGCTAATCTCAAAAAGGAAGCAAGAAGTGCTATCTTGCGAATCTCAAGAGAATCAATGTTTGCCAAATTACACATTTCAAAAAGAGGCAAAATAGTCCATCTTGCACATCTCAAAAGATAGTAAAATTTTGCTAACTTTTTTATGTGTAAAAGTTGATAGCTTGCATGCTATAAATTTGCATACCAAAAGTGTTATTTTGCCTATACCAAAATGTAAAACATTCTAACTTGCACTTTGCAACGAAAGCAAAATTGCTAGCTCAACATTGCAAAGGAAGCAAAAATTTGCTAGTTTGCAACTTGCATATTTCAAGAAGCAAGAGTTGCTTTCTTGATTATCTCTAATTTGCTAGCTAGCATGATGTAGAACTTGCTATCTTGAACATTATAAAGAAACGCTATCTTGCCTATCACAAAGAAAAGCAAATATGCCAACTTGCACATCTTTAAATTTGCTAGCTTATATGAAGTAGAACATGCTATCTTGCTACCTTGTATATCTACAACTTGATAGTTTGAATGTTTTAAGCATGATATAACACTTGCCAAATTTTCTAGCTTACAAATTGCATGATGATAAAACTTCATGTTTTTCATGCAACAATTTTAATTTTATGTTTAAACACATGAGAATTGTACTTCAACTTTTTGTTGATAACAAAGGGGAGAAGTATGTTAATTGTATGTCATGAATTGATCATGACATGTTGCTTGGATTTTTTAATCCAAGAGTTTCTATCAATAAGGCATATTGATAGGGGAGTTTGGTTAAACTCTCGGAGTTAAGTTTAACTCTGTCATCAATTGGTTATCATCATAAAAAAGGGGGAGATTGTTGAATCTCGTATTTTGATGATGAAACCAATTGATAATTATGTTGATGTTTTAATCTGTGTTTTGAGTAACGCAGGATATTTCAATCAGGATGAGACAATTAAAGCGGAAAAAATCAAGTTGTGTCAGAGGAGAACATGTCAGAAGATTGGGCGTCGGGCTGGTGGATCAATCGACACAGGCCGGTGGATCAGTCGACGTATCGACAGAAGGCTTCGGGCCTTGGATTCGGGCATCGGGCTAAGAAAAGCGGATATTGCGCCAAGGATATCGGAGTTGCGAAGTCAACTGGTCGATTGGGCAATAGGCCACAAGAGAGGACGATGTGCTGAAGAATTAGACGAAGCGTCAAGGGACCAATGATATGCCGGACAACTTGATTAATGCTTAGTATTAATTGTCTAGATCAAAGTTTGTTTTACATGTGTAGGATTAACTACGATGGAAGTAAGATCTGCAGCAGGAGTTGCGTCGAAGTCAAGACCATGATCACGTTGGGGGTTCGAGAGTTCGACGGAAGTTCGAACGGTTATCGGAGGTTCTACAGGAACAAATCCGAGAAGTCCAGGAGCTTGCCAAAGAAGCTTGTCGGAACTCACCAAGTAGATCGTCGCAAGTCCAGGAGTTTACCGGAAGTCCACCGGAGCATTGCCTAGGGTTTATCGGAGGTTTGCCGGAAGTTCATCGGAAGCTCGCTAGAAGAAGCGATTGACGCACCAGAGCAAGTTGCAGTATTAATGTCTTAAATATCATAGTTAGCATGTAAATTAAGTTAGGAATGAGAGGTGATCCCATTAACTTAATCTGGGACAATTGGACCCTTGATAGACCCAAATTGGGCCAAATGGATCAGCCCATTCGGACCCAGAATTCTTGGCCGGCAGTGGCACCGCCTAGGAGCTCAGTCTCCCAGGAATGCTGGACGGTGGTACTGCCTGAGCTCGGTCTCCGAGCAATGCCATGCGATAGTATCGCCCAGTTATGGCGGTAGTATCGCTAGGACCCCAGAAATCAGAGAGATGACATTTTTTAGCTCCAAATTCAAACCAGTTATGGCCTATATAAACCTTACCCTTTCCCGCATGAAAGTGCACCAAAAGCTTACATTTATTCTGAGAATTTAAGAGTTTAAAAGTGTTGTAAAAGGCTAGAAGTTCTTCTCCCTCTTTTCTTCTAAGTTTTGATCATTCAAGAGAGGAGTAAAAATCTATAAGGGTTGTCTCCTAAGCCCATCAAGAGTAAAGATGTAAAAGGGTGGTTGACCTTCGCCTATTGAAGGAAGGCCTCTAGTGGACATCGGTAACCTCGTCGGAGAAGGAAGCCAAAAGTGGATGTAGGTCAAGATTGACCGAACTGTTGAATCTCGTATTTTGATGATGAAACTACTTGATATATGTTTATGATTTAATCTGTGTTTTGAGTGACGCAGGGTGCTTCGATCAGGATGAGACAATTAAAGCAGGAACATCATGTTGTGCCGGAAGAACATGTCAGAAGATTGGACGTCGGGCCGGTGGATCGGTCGACGTGTCGACAGAAGGCTTCGGGCCGTGGACTTGGGCATCGGGCCAAGAAGAGCGGGTATTGTGCCAAGGATATCGGAGTTGCAGAGTCAACTGGCCGATTGGGCAATAGGCTGCAGGAAAGGACGATGCGCCGAAGAATCGGACGAAGCGTCGAGGGACCAATGACATGTCGGACAACTTGGTTAATTGCTTAGGATTAATTGTCTCGATCGAAGTTTTTGTTTTGAGTGTGCAGGATTGATTACGATGAAAGTAAGACATGCAACAGGAGTTGCGCCGGAGTCATGACAATGATCACGTTGGGAGTTCGAGAGCTCGACGGAAGTTCGGACAGTCGTCGGAGGTTCTGCGGGAACAAATCCGAGAAGTCCAGAAGCTTGCCAAAGGAGCTCGTCGGAACTTGCCAAGTGGATCGTCGCAGTCCAGAAGTTTGCCGGAAGTCTGCAGGAGCATCACCGAGGGTTCATCGGATGATCGACGGAAGTTCGCCGGAAACTCGCCGGAAGAAGCGAGTGACGCACCGAAGCAAGCTGCAGAATATGTCTTAGGAAATAATCGTAGTTAGCACTTTGATTAAGTTAGAAATGGGAGGTGATCCCATTAGCTTAATCTTGGGGCAATTGGGCCCCTGAAGAACTCAAATTGGGTCGAATGGTTCAGCCCATTCGGACCCAGGTTGCTGTGGGAAGTGCAACCGCCCAGGCAGGGAGGTAGCACCGCCCAGGCTATGTCTCCCAGCGAGACTGGGCGGTGCAACCTCTTATGTCAAGAGGTAGCACCGCCAGAGCTCAAGTTTCGAGCTCTGCCAAGCAGTGCAACCTCTCCAGTCAGGCGGTGCAACCGCCTGAGCTCGGTCTTCGAGCTCTGGCAGAGAGGTGCAACTACCCCTAACAAAGGTGGCACCGCCCAGAGGCTCAGTCTTCGAGCTCTGCCAGGCAGTGCAACCGCCCCAGTCAGGAGGTGCAACCGCCTGATCCCGGAATTCCGGGATTTGATCGTTTTGAGCTCCAAATTTGAACTGGGTTGGGGCCTATAAATACCCCACTCATTCAGCACTGAAGAGACACAGACCTATACCGAATTCTTGATCTTTTCTGTGATTCTAAGAGCTCAAATTTGTGTAAAGTCCAAAAGTTCTCCTCTTTCTGTTCTTCAAATCTTGAGTTGTAAAGAGAGGAGAGAAAGGTTCTGTAAGGGTTGTCTCCTGAGCCCGTCAAAAGGAGTCAAACTGTAAAAGGGCAGTTGGCCTTCGCCTATTGAAGGAAGGCCTCTAGTTGACGTCGGTGACCTCGTCGGTGGAGGAAGCCAAAAGTGGAGTAGGTCAAGACTGACCGAACCACTCTAAATCTCTGGTTTGCTTTTATTTTGAGCACTTTATCATTACTGCAAACCTCCTACATAGCTACTGCTCTCTGCGCTTTTACGAACAAGTTTCTAAGTTTTGATCTTTCCGAATCTGCATTCAGACATAAATCGGTGTTTTCATACGATCTTTACATTGCAGTTTACATTTACGTTTTGATTCTATTTATAACTGCAAATTGTCTTCTACGCTTTTACGAACGAGTTTCTAAGTTCAGATCTTTTCGAAACTACGTTTAGACGTAAACTGCGTAAACTGTGTTTAGACGTAAAACTACGTTTAGACGCAAACTGCGTCTAGACGTAAAACTGCGTTTAGACGTAAATTGCGCAAACTGTGTTTAGACATAAAACTGTGTTTTAGACGTAAACTACTTTTAAACGTAAAATTACGTTTAGACGTAAAACTGTGTTTAGACGCAAACTGCGTTTAGACGTAAAACTGCGTTTTAGACGTAAACTGAGTTTAGACGCAAACTACGTTTAGACGTAAAACTGCATTTAGACGTAAAACTGCATTTAGACGCAAACTGCGTTTAGACGTAAACTGTATTTAGACATAAACTGCGCTCAATCTTATGTAATATTAGAATCGACTTTTACATCGAAATCATTTTTATCGAACGAACGCAGCTTTCATTTTTAATCGCTGAAAGATTTCCGCTGCACTAATTCACCCCCCCCCCCCCCCTCTTAGTGCTCTCGATCCTAACACGAACCACTCTAAATCTCGATTTGCATTTACATTCTGCTCTTTATATTAATTGTAAACTGCCTCTGTTACTTTACATCAACTATATTTCCGTTTCGATCTTAAGTTAAAGTTCTTTCTAAAACGATTTTCATCGAAAATATATTTCTTCGTATAAAAGTCATTTTTGAACCGATGAAATTTTTTCGTTGCACTAATTCACCAACTCCCCCCACCACCCCAAACCCCCCCCCCCTTCTTAGTGCTCCAAGCAGTGGTACCACCCGTACCCCGAAATCTCGAGAAGGTGGTTGGTCTTCATCTATTGAAGGAAGACCATTAGTAGATATCGATAGCCTCGATAGAAAAGGAATCGGGGGTGGATGTAGGTCACGATGACCAAACCACTATAAAACTCGATTTGCATTTACTTTAAGCTCTTTACTTTCATTGCAAACTGTCTTACTTGCTTTACCTTCTCATTACACTCTTCCATATGCTTTCAAGTTAAACTCACATTTTCAATATCGATTTTCATCGAACATACGAAATATTTTCAAAACAGATATTTTTATCCACTATACTAATTCACCATCCCCACTCCCCCACCCCCACCCCCCTCTTAGTGCCAACTCGATCCTAACAATTGGTATCAAAGCCACATTTTTTTCTCATTTGGTTTAATACCCAAGAAAAATTTCTCTTTTCGGCTTTCAAGAAGGTTTTTCTATCATTCGTCCTCTCATGTTCAATGGGACGGACTATACATATTGGAAAACTCGAATAAGAGTTTTTTTGCTTTCTATATATTTAAATTTATAGAATATTATCGAAAACGGTTTTCAAAAGTCTTCTACTCCAATGAACGAATGGAATAATTTAGAGAAGAAAACTTTTTCTTTAAATGCTAGAGCTATGAACACTCTAATTTATGCTTTGAGAAAAAATGAGTTTAATTGTGGCTCTATTTGTAAAATGACTTTCGATATTTGGCATACACTTGAAATCACACACGAAGGCACTAGTTATAACATCCCCCCATTTAAAAAAAAAAATTAGTAAATGCTTGTTTGTAAATATGAGGATTATTTAATAATTTTTTTATTAAATAATATTATATTAAAGTTTATGGCTAAGGACCTAAGAGTAAATATTAAAAGTTTGAGATGATTTATAGAATATTCAGAATTGAGTAAATAAAAAATAAAATAAAATGGAGGACATGTGTCATTAACAAGGATGAGCCACTTAGCATTTATTCTAAAGTTGACACCTAAACCCCATGCATGCTTACCACCTCACTATTTTAGCATGAGCCAAACCTAAGTAATTTAAGGCACCATTAAAAAGAAACTTTTCAGCCAACGTTAGTTCGAGGAGAAGAAGAAGAAGAGAAGAAGAAGAAGAAGAAGAAGAAGAAGAAGAAGAAGAAGGAGAAGAAGAAGAAGAAGAGGAAACTTTGTTTGAGGTTTTGCATCAACTCCTTATATTTGGGAATCAAACTCATCTAAGGCAAGTGTTCTAACCTCTTCCTACAGAATTCCTAATCTCTGTTTTCCTTTTAATTCTTCATAATTCAAAAGATTTCAGCTTAGTACCAAACCGTTCTTTCCTTTTGATACAAAGCCATAAATCTGAAATTTTTTCGGTAATCTGACTTCTATACATTGTTTTGGATCTAACTTTTAGCACTAAACTCTGATTTAGGCAAAACCTAATCCATTTGAAAGTAGACTCAAATATCTTTATTTTAACACTAAGATTGAATGATTTGAAGTTTAAATGCCTACTAAGACTTCTGTTTCAATTAACCCTACAGATTCTACAAAATAGGGACTGAAATTTCTGACCTTCTGTTACTAAATTGCTCATAACTCTCTAGAGAAAATTCTGAATTATACAAAGCTTAGTTCTTTGGAAACTAGATTCGCATATCTTTCTTTTGACACCTAGTTGAAAATTTTGAAGTATGTTTGCCTTCTGAAACATCTGTTTAAATTGATTATATCAAGTCTGCAAAACAGGGATGATCAATTCTGACCTTCCTTTACTCTATTTATTGTAACTTCCTGTCAAGAACTCAAAAAATTATAAATCTGAGTTCATCGGAAAATAGATTGATACAGATTTCCAATGACACCTATTTTTAGTAATTTGGAGCATATTTGGTCACTCAAACAATTCAGAAAATATACCATTTAAATTCTATCATAATTGAAAACTTTGTTGGGTTTTGCCTATTCAATTTTCATCCTATTAGAAATATGATTTCTGCTAAATTCTTCTTCAATTGAGCTTTATATCAGTCCTTTGAAGTTCTTGTATTGTTCATCCTAAAATTATTGTATAACTGAAATTTATTATGTAATGCTTTGTTTGCATTTCCTTGTTTGATAAAGGCACATGCATATCTTCATTGTTCCGCATGTGCTTCTGATATGTGTCAATGTTATTATTTATACTACCCTTTTGTACTCTGGTGTCTTGTGGGATATTATGAACCTTTGCCAGAAATGGTAAAGGGAGTTATGCTTAGAGCCCGTGATTGCTCTGCCGGCCCCATTGACTTCACTCAGACGTGGGTGGATGGAGCTCCCAGACGTGGGAGACTTATGCTTGGTGGTTATCCAGAAATGGATGAATCACATTATGTATATGGTCCCACAGCGCCCTTTATATTTATTGATATGATATCCAAAGCTTTGTTTATGAGTTCATATTATGCTTTGGATAAAAATGGAATGCATGTTACATTAAAAATGACATACAGCTTGTGTTTATTATTCGGTTCACTTGTTATACTTTGAAGTGTTTCGTTTGTCATTATTATGCCCCTAAACACTCTTATGCCTTTGATATGCGCCTAAATGCTTCTTTTGCCAATGAAATGCTCCAATTTCCTTTCTCCTATTGTTATGTCTAATGCCTGTTTTTGAACGAGGTAAACCTTTGTGATTTTATATCAAATGAGATGACTTCAAATGAACACTTGTATTTCTACTTTTGTAACTTGATACTAAGCCTGCTTGAACTTCTCCTATCGCCATGGATATGTTAGACGCTTGCTGAGCTTTTTATGCTCACCCCGTTGCTATATAAATTTTTCAGGGTAGCTTGTCACGCACTCAAAAGCTAGAATTGGGTTAAAGCAGTGAAAGGCTAGAAGATTTTTTAGCTAATTTTGTTGGAAATTGGTTTTTGTTGTATAGTAAACTTTACTTCTGATGTAATGTTAAGGATCTGTTGATACTTATGTGTTGTAAAAGTTTAAAGGACCGCTCATGTGTATGGAATGATAAGTTTAAGTTGTATAAGGATAAGAACTCATGGTAAATAATTATATTTTTGTGATTGTATATACTTCTATGTTTATGGATTTGTGTTGTGGTTGATGTTTAGTTCAGTTGCCTTTGGATTTTGTGAATCTCTGAGTGAAGTGGATTATGATTTATGTAACGTACATGTTTATGAATTGTGAATATTGATTTTTGAATGATTCTTAGTATCCTCAAATTGTTAGATTGGATCCTGGATTGAATTGATGATGAATTATAATATTATTGATTTTAGACAGGGTCACACTTCCTGAATGTGATAATTCGGGGGGGCGTGACACTAGTAGAGTAAAGGATTCTAAGGTAAATCTTTTGATGCATGATTTTGAACTATTTTGAATGAAGCCATGCGAAACCATTGTTAATATACACACCCATTTTACGGATGTCATCAATGGCTTAAAAGCTCTTAGCAAATATTTTTCGAATCTTAAACTTATTAATAAAGTTTTATGATCTCTTTCTAAAACTTGGGATCCTAAATTAACGGTCATTCAAGAGGCTAAGGATTTGAATACTTTCCCTCTTGAAGAACTTACCGGGTCTTTAATGACCTATGAAATGAGTTGTATGGTACAAAATGAATATGAGAACAACCTTCCAAAGAACATGAAGGATTTGACACTTAGAACAAATGAAGACCACTCGAGCGAAAGCTCAAGTGATTATGAACTTGAACTTCTCACTATAAAAGTTAAAAAGTTCATTAAACAAGAATTATAGAATAAAAATAAACTTAAAAAGAAGTTACCAAAGAAGAAGAGAGCACTTAAAGTGACTTGGGATGAAACGAGTGCATCCGAAGAGCAAAGAGCAAACCGATGAAGACAAAATGACAAACTTCGCTTTGGTGACTCTCGACAATGAGGTAAAAAACTCAAAAGAAACCCCCTTAATTTATTTTAAAATTACTTGATGCATTTCATATATTGCTTTTAAATTAGTTAGTAAAAAATACTAAATAAATGAATAAAAGGGGATCATGCTTTTTTTTTTCTAGTTAATTTTAAAAATGATAATGATGTTGAATCTCGGATTTTGATGATGACGTCAATTGTCGTTTGTTATCTAATCCATATATTGAGATAAGTGTGCAGGATTAACTACGATGAAAGTAAGACATACAGCAGGAGTTGCGCCGGAGTCAAGACTATGATCACGTTGGGGGTTCGAGAATTCGACGAAAGTTCGGACGGTCGTCGGAGGTTCTATGGGAACAAATCTGAGAAGTCCAGGAGCTTGCCAAAGAAGCTCATCGGAACTTGCCAAGTAGACCGACCGTCGCAAGTCCAGGAGTTTGTCGGAAGTCCACAGGAGCATCACCGAGGGTTCATCGGATGATCAACGGAAGCTCGTCGGAAGCTTGCCGGAAGAAGCGATTGACGCACCAGAGCAAGTTGCAGTAAATGTCTTAAGAAATTCATAGTTAGCTTGATGATTAAGTTAGAAATGGGAGGTGATCCCATTAACTTAATCTTGGGGCAATTGGGCCCTTGACAGACCTAAATTGGGTCAAATGGATCAACCCATTCGGACCCAGATTACTTGGCCAGAGGTGGCACCGCCCAGGGCTCAGTCTCCGAGCTCTGGTTGGGTGGTGCAACCGCCTCTGACAGAGGTGCAACCGCTTGAGCTCCATCTCCGAGCTCTGGTTGGGCGGTACAACCGCCCTAGTCAGGCAGTGGCACCACATGAGCTCGGTCTCCGAGCTCTAGCAGGAGGTGCAACCGCCCTTGACAAGAGGTGACACCGCCCAGAGGCTCAGTCTTCGAGCTTTGCCAGGCGATGCAACCGCTAGACCCCGAAATTTCGGGAATTGACAGTTTTAAGCTCGGAATTCAAACTGGGTTGGGGCCTATAAATACCCCACCCTTTCAGCAATGAAAGAGCAACCAAAAACCATCGAAATCCTGATCTTACTCTATGATTTTTAGAGCTCAAAAGTGTTGTATGAGTTAAAAGTTATCCTTCCTCTTTTCTTCCAAATTTTGATCTATCAAGAGAGGAAAGAAAATTCTGTAAGAGTTGTCTCCTAAGCCTGTCAAAAGGAGTGAAACTGTAAAAAGGTGGTTGGCCTTCGCCTATTGAAGGAAGGCCTCTAGTGGACGTCGGTGGTGGAAGCCAAAAGTGGATATAGGTCAAGATTGACTGCACCACTCTAAATCTCGGTTTGCATTTACTTTGAGCATATTATCTTTACTACAAACCTCCTCAATAGCTTACTGCATACTACGCATTTATGATCGTGTTTCAAAGTTCAGTATTTTCCGAATTGGCGTTTAGACGTAAATCAGTTTTATCGTACGAACATCATATTTCAGTTTACGCTTACATTCTAATTTCCATCATAACTGCAAACTGCCTTCATAGACTTGCTTTAACTGCATCTTGCTTGATCACAAGTTAAAGTGATTTACGAATCGGCTTTTCTACCGAAATCGCTCTTATCGTACGAACGTAGTTTTAATTGTCGAAAGTTTTCCGCTGCACTAATTCACCCCCCCTCCCTCCTCTTAGTGCTCTTGATCCTAACAAATGACAATTATATATTTTATGAAAATATAATAAAATATTAGATTTAAATCTAATGATTAATCCTATGTATGTTTTTAAGAAAAAATAATGTGTATCTAAATTGATGATTTTTTATTTTGATTAAAAATATTTTTATGAAATCATGCTTGATGAAATAATGTAATGATAATTTGAAATCATGATTAATGAGTTTATATTTCGAAATTATGCATGATGATTCTTGTAATTTATGGATTATCGATTTTTACCGTAATAAAGGTTCTTTTTCGGTTTTAAACGTTGATGCATGTTTTTATTTAGTATAAATAAAAAAAGAATGCTTCTATGAAATAAATGAACTAAAAAGAGGAAAGCATTTTTCTTGAAATTTTTTTTCTCTATCTTTTCGATTTTTCAATAAGAGATTGATAAAGTTATTTATGTCATTTTGAATCTCTTGAAAGTGATTTTGATGATTTATTGATTTGAATTTGGATTAGTTTCATCTAACTATGATTTTTATCTTGATTTCTCGATATTTATAACTTGAGATTTATCCTATATGAATCGAGATCTTTTATCCTCGATGTTTCTTTTTGCTATCTACTATCTAGATGAATCATGATTTTTCAGAATTACAATTTTTATGATTCATATTGAATTGAGAGATATTATACATGAATCGAGATCCTTTATGTTTTCTCTCATGACACCTTTTGCTTTAGCAATGTCTTTATCGATATCATGAATTTGAATTCTCGATATTGATACTTGAAATTTTTCTATAAATCAAGATCTTATTTTTGAACTCCCATGTTTCTTTTTTGTTATTTACTAAAAGGAATATTTGTCAAGATAAATCATGTCATTTATTATTCATGATTTAATCCTTCGTAATCTTTGATATTTTATCTTTTATTATATGATTTTTATGTACAATTTCTTGTATTCATGAAGTATTTATCTCATCACCCAATTAATTTTTCTTTATATTCTTCATGTGATGATATGAAATTTTGTATGAAATACTCATGATATCATGTTGATGCATACAAATGAGAAGTTATGATCATGCATAGTAGGATGTGATGTAATTTGATATTTTGATACCATCATGATGTGAAATATTTATGATTTGGAATGATGCATGCAATACTTATGATTTTATTATGATGATATATATGATGTATTGCATATGATGTGAATCATGATTAAAAGTGTTTTCACTTGAATTCAAGGTTTATCTCAATTATGACATATTGCAATAAGAATGACACTTTATCTTTGTCATAATTTGTAAATTGATATAAAGGGAAATAAATTACACCATTGTATTATTATTCCCTTCATTTTGCTAATAACAAAGGGAGAGAAAGAATTGCTAATATGCACATCGCAAAAGAGAGATTTATTAGCTTGCACAATTCAAGAAGATTCAAAAACATGCTAGCTTGCTCATCTCAAAAGAAAAGCAAATATTACTAACTTGCATATTTCAAAAAGCAAAAGTTGATTTCTTGAATAACTCAAATTAAGCAAATATTATTAACTTACATATTTCAAAAAGCAAAAGTTACTTTCTCGACAATTTAGACCTAAATAATTGCATCTCCATTTGTCCGTTAGCAAGTGATCCATGTACTTCATCACAAATATCATACAATCATTGTTGCAAAACAAGAATATCAATTAGTATAATAATTACACAACTTGAGTGATGTGAATGCCATGAGTAATTTATGATCTACCTTATTGAGGATATTTTACATCTTTGTCTTTCATTTGTTACTAATATTTTTTTTTGCAATGTAAGGATGGAGACTGTCTAAATCAACAAGTGATGTTTTCTTAAATTTTTGTATCTATCTTTCAATAAATAAATATTTAATATGAGATAAATATTATGATAGCATAACAAGACAAATTAGAACACTTACGATTAATCTTAATATGTTCTAATGTCATTTTATAGGGAGAGAGTTGTAATGAAAATGCATATTCAGATTGGAAAAATATATAATTAGTTATACCAATCTGAAAATGCATATTCAGATTGGAACAATATAGAACACTTACTATTAATCTAAATATGTTCTAATGTCATCCCAAATGAACTATATGCTCTCTACAATCAAAAATCAGTAAAAATATTAGTCAATCCATCATAAAGTAAAATATGGGATGGAACAATATATAATTAGTTATACCAATTTACCTCAAGATCACTCCACACTAACAATGATGACTAAAATTTCTATTCAGATTGTAGAACATTATGATAAATAATAGACTAATAAGCATCTATAACCTCTCCATCAATAAATTCTCTCATATCCAATAAAGACCAAAAAGATATGCATTCACACATCAATGTGTTGTCTTTCTAAAAAAGTAGAACAACTAATATTACAAATAAAAAATGATAATTCAATCAATTATAGCAACCTAATTCAACAATCAATTATTTGTAAGACTTACATAAATTATTCAATTTCAAAGCTAAAATAGTAGCCTCTTCTTTATCATTACTCATCTTCTTATAAATTTTACAAGATGAAAAATATTAGTCAAGACAATCAAATTAATTATGCTATAAATATAATCAAATTTTGATCACATTTGTAAATTTCTCTTTTTCCATCTCTCATACAGCTAAAGAATCATTGACCTTGTCCTTACAAGTTTCCAAAATATAGATTTTTTCTTGCTTATCTCTAATGTCCCAAAATCCTTTAGGCAACTTTCTCTTTCTAAAGACATATAGGTTGTGTTTTAAGGCACCATATATCTTAAACCTATATAGCTTATGAAGTTTCGACAAAGTAGCCCGTTATCAATCCTTTTGGATGATAAGTGTGATAAAATATACTATAGAATGATCATTATGATAGTCCTCGAAGCTTAGAGTCAAAAGATAAAGAAGTTTCATCTTTGTTGTTTTTACAATTGGCATATTCTTATCCCAAATGTGTCCTACAAATAAATTAATATAGTAAATAAGATAATATATTTAAATAAACAAATGAGAAATACTAAACTATTATACCTCAGTATTATAGTGTTTTATTATTATACGATAATAGACAAGACTCGAAAGGAGTCAGAGTGAGTATTTGCATACTTGCATAATAAGCATATATAAATTTATAAAACATATTTATTTCTCCAAATGAATGAATATTTATAAATAAATACTCACCACATCCTCAGTTATTGATTTCAACTTTAAGTCAATAATATTCCAATTACTGAGGCTCACTCGACCCCATCTTCAAAGTCGATGATTAAAATAATGAGATGACATAAACATATCGACATGCTAGCATAGCCATACTTGCAAAAAAAAAAACAACATTAAGAATTAAAATTAATATTATATATATATATATATAATTTATCCTACCAATAATACCGGTATACACCCTCTAAGGTATCCAATCATGTTGGTGCTACTCTCAGGTTTTAACTTTTTTATTCGAGCACCAATAGTTAAAATCTTTACGGAGATATAAGAATGAACAATCATCATCCAATTATAGTTAGTCAATGAATCCAAATCGTCCATGTACGTTAGTAACATTGGGATTGAAGGATAGTTGATTTGATAAAAGAAAAATACAAATAAATATGTATAAAATGTACGACTAACAAAAATTGACAATGTCCATATCATCATCACTAGAAACCAATATACATATCAAATCTTCTATATTTTATCTACTAGAAAGTTGATCTCTAAAGTATTTTTTAAGCATATAATTTGAAGTCATTGTTTCAACATGTATGACTTACCCACGATTGGAAACCCCTAAAATCAAAGCAACATCGCTCGAGCTAAACTTAATTAGGATACAACTAAATGTAAAAGTAGATCCTTCTATCCAATATTTCAAAATACTATACAAATATATCGACATATAGGAACGTTAGGAATATCTACTATATGACAAAAATATTCTCATAAAAACACGAAGATAATATAGCTTAAGACAAATGTATATCATATACTCTCGGTTCTTACCACTCAATTCACAAATAAAACACCTAAAGTAATGGATGTAATAATGACTATTAACTATGTATTATGGAGGGGGTTTATTAGTAGTTGAGGAAGCACAAGATGGTGAACGAGGGGTGACACCGAAAGGGGTGATGTAGTAGGGTTAAAGGAATAGGTGATTCAAGCATCTTTGATGTTGGACTTGAAAAAAAATTAATTAATTTCATATAACAATATTAATTGATATAAATCTTTAAGTTATGATATATATATATATATATATATATAGTAACCACTTTATATGCTTTTTTTCCTGAAGTCAAAGGCATCGTTCTGTTTATATATAAAAATAAATATTATAAATAGGAGATATTATATCCAAAGATTAAGAGATAAAAACATAGACATGTTATAAAATATATCCGAGAATTCAATACCCTTATATTCTAGTTAAGCAATATGCCTTAAAATTATGTTTGATAAAGATATCCTAAAAGCATATTATCAATGAAATGAATGATTTGAACATGGACCTACATAAAAAATAAGTCTATAATGCATGTAGTCCACATTAATCTATAGTGATGTAACCCAAGTGGAACTCCAATGTAAAAAAGAAAATTATCCCCAAACCTATCCAAACAACTCCAAAACTATTATAACATGTTTACAATCATTTTTTTTAATTTGTAACTATTTTTGGGTCATTAACTAATAAAATAGAAGATTTCTACCTTGAATTTACAAGTATAACCCGAGTGTAACTCAAATGTAAATAAGATAATTATCTCCAAATAGATATAAACTTATTCAAAACTATGATAATATAATCTTAATATGTTTAGTATTATTTTTTTTATTTTATAGTTATTAATTATCGAAATAGGAGGTTTCTATATTGAATTTATAATTGAGTATAACATGCATATAAACCGAGTAGTAATTTTACTCTAATCCTATCAAAACTTTCTATAATAATTATAAAAAAAAATCTAATATATTTAGTATTTTTTTTCTATTTTATTTTTATTTTTATATGATTTTAGAAGTTATTTTTAAAAAAAAATGTTCTATAGTTCTAAACGGTACTATCACTTGGAATAGGGCAATACTATCATCGTAGGTCAATAGAGCACTAAGTATAAGTGGTACCATTGTCACTAGATAGTGTTACACTAGCTATGGTTTTAAGCTTCTTTGAAACACAGGCCATGAGGGTGGTTGTCTTACATTTAACAGAGGACCATGGAATCATCATGTAACCCTATATGATTTACACTACTATATAAATTCAATTGGAGTGGCCTAAATTTAATTGATCTACGTCTTAAATCACCTAAATATTTAGGTATTACAGTATTACAATAGTTAAGTATTACAAATTCAATTTTAGGGGGTGGGAAGGAGGGGGGGACATTAGGTAAAGGCTTATTAGAGATCGTAGAGGAGATGTCTAAGAGGAAGTCTGGATTAGTGATGTTAGAGAGGTCACAAAACCTATTGTAGGAGGGAAATTAGCACCGACAAAACAAGAGAGGAAGGAGTCAAAGCTAGTGAGGATAGGCTATGCAGCTGGATGAGATACAAGTTTGTAGCCTACAAGTGCAATCACCAAAGTGTTGAATCTCATATTTTGATAATGAAATCAAACGATAGTGTTTATGATCTGATCTACGTTTTGAGTGACACAGAAAACTTCGATCAAGAAGAAATAATTAAAGCAAGAATAATCATATTGAGCTAGAGTGAAACATGTTAGAAGATTGGACGTCGAGCCGAAGAATTGGTCGACGTATCGACAGAAGGCTTCGGGCCATGGGTTCGGGCATCGAGCCAAGAAGAGCAAAAATTATACCAAGGAAATCAGAGTTGCGGAGGTCAATTGACCGATTTGGCAATAGGTCATAAGAGAGAACGATGCACTAAAGAATCGAACGAGGTATCAATGAACCAATGACATGCCAAACAATATTTAATTTAGCTTTGTAATAATTATCTAGATTGAAGTATGTTTTAGCGTAATTGGGTTGGAATTAGGCCACCTCAATTATGGACCAAATGGGCCCAAGTTTGGGTTGTGTTGCGCCAAGTGAAAGGTCCAAACAGTGACCCAAACTGGTGGAATCGTCGGTGGTACAGTCCCCAAGACTATGTCATGCGGTGGTATCGCTAGTCTGGGCGATAGAATTGCCCAGAATCGATCTCTGAGATAATGTCAGGCGGTAGTACCACTTGGACACAATCTCCCAAGCGATAACATTATCAGACTGGGTGGTGGTACCACCCAGTATTAGTGTTGCAAGCGGTGGTACTGTCCAGCACAAGTGGTGGTACCATTAGGACTCAAAAAAATATGGGATGAAATTTTTTTTGGCTCTAATTTTGAAGTCATTTGGGGTCTATAAATATCCTAGCTATTCGTACATGGAGTAGTAGGAATTGAGCAAAAAATTGAGTTAAAAAATGAGAAAAAATACTTGAGAAAAATTGGTAAATTCTCTTAGGATTTAGGATAACTTCTTCCTAGTATTTAGAAGTTCATCTAAAGAAAGAAGTGAGGTCTAAGAAAAAGAGACTCGTAAAGGTTATCTTCTAAACCCATGAAAAAGAGAAAGAGTCTAAAAGGTTATTTTACCTTCTCACGCTTTCGTATGTTTTCAAATTAAACTCACATTTCAATTTTTATGGAACCTTTATTTTAAGTTAAACTCACATATTAATGGGCGAAGTTTTGAAAAAAAACACCCTTATTTTCCCGAGAATTCGCCCAGTATTAATTAACATATTCTTAAATAAAGCGTTGTTCAAGTTTCCAACCACAATACTTGTTAATCATTGACGTATTTGTGAAGGCCTTGTTCCCCTCTCTGCTTCCTCTCCCTATTACTGCTGCCTGAAATCCCTATTCCTCTCCCGCTCCAGATCCCACCCAATACCCACCGGCGGGTGGCGATCCGATAAGGGCCGCGGAGCGGCGCTGGTCCGATGTCGTACGCCGCCGCAGTGAACGTAATGCTGGCGGTGCACGAGAAGAAGACGACCGCTGTCGATCTCTACCGCCCTCTCCGCAACTACATCGCTTACACTTTCTCCGAACACGACGCTCAGGTCGCCGATGACGACCTCCAGACCATCCGACAGCTTCGTCTCAACCTCGAGAAGCCCTCCCCCTCCCCCCTGGACCTCCGCCGGGACCTCCTCATCTCGTACTTCCGCGCCATCGCCGCCGTCGAACCCCGGTTCCCCATCTCCCCCGACCGATCCCACGTCCACTCCCTCACCTTCACCTGGTTCGACGCCTTCCGGTCCAACAAGAAGGCCGCGCTGCCCTCTATCCACCTCGAGAAGGCCGCCGTGCTATTCAACCTCGGCGCTGTCTACAGCCAGATCGCCCTCGCCGCCGATCCCACCTCTGCCGCGGGGCTCAAGCAGGCCTGCAACGGGTTCCAGAGTGCCGCGGGGGCATTCGCGTTCCTGAAGGATCATGCGGCGCCGAAGGCAGTGGCTGCGGGGGCCACGGTCGATTTGTCGGTCGAGTGTGCCGTGATGCTGGAGAAGCTGATGCTGGCGCAGTCTCAGGAGTGCTTCTTTGAGAAGGTTATCGGGGATGCGAAGCCCCCCGGGCTTTGCTCCAAGGTTGCTCGTCAGGTATATCTTGAACTCTCTCGTAGATTTCTTTTATATATTATGTTGATGTTTCGTTGCACATAAAATTCTTGTCATTTCCAGGAAGTTCCTTTTTGTTTTCTGCTAATCTTAACTATGGGCAATTATGATACTATATGGCATATGCAATTTATATATATCTTCCTTGATAGCGCATATTTGATGAGAATCATTGTTTTAATTATGGCATTGAAGGACGTAGTGATAAGGACGTAGTTATTTGAGTCTTCCATCTTGCATTCCAAGATCCTAAACTTCCGTTTGCAGTTTTATTTAGAACTTTGCTGTTACAAATCATTAGTTGATGCTGTCATGTTCATGATCTGTTACTTATTGTACTTTAATATGTTTTCCTGTTAACTCCAAGCTACTGTTGCATATGCTGTTTATTTTCTTATCCTTAGATTCTTGCTTGTCTAACATGTTTAAGAATTCATAGTCGTGATGCAAACTGACAACATCTTGAGCATGCTTCACAAACCTCATGGCATTTGGTGTATGTTGTAGGTTGGAGTCTACTATGAGGAAGCATATGCAGCGCTAAATGCTTCTCCACTCAACCAACATTTTGATCGGACATGGATCTCTCATGTGCAACTGAAGGCAGCCCAATTTTATGCTGAGGCTTGCTATAGATACTCTTTGGAGCTTCATGAGAAAGAAGAAATTGCAGAGGAAATAGCTAGGCTCAGGATTGGGATAAGTGCTCTTGTCGATGCAAAAAAATCTGCCAAGGGTGTAGCTCAACCTCTACTTGATGCTGCTAACAAACTAGAGACCAATATGAATCATAACCTAGAGAGATCTGTGAAGGAGAATGATCGGGTCTATCTCATGCGGATTCCAGCAGCTAGTTCTTTGGCAGCTCTTCCTGCAGCATCTCTAGCAAAGCCCATTCCTCTGGGAGAAGTTTTAAATGCTAGCAAGGAGAAGTTTTTCTCAAACCTTGTCCCTGACAGTAGCACAAAGGCTCTGTCCAAGTACACTGATATGGTCGACAACATTATCCGGACCCAGCTGGAGAAGCTACAACAAGGGAGTGAGATAACAAGGGTTAAACTCAAGGAGATGGACCTGCCAGATTCTATCCTGGCGTTGGAAGGTAACTTAAGTTTGCCTTTGGATCTCACAGAGGATGTAGAGGCAGCACAAATCAGTGGTGGACCATCTGGACTGGAAACTGAGATACAGCAGCTCAGGGACTTGAGGAGGGTCAATCAGGAGCTGTTGGTCCAGGCAGAAGAGCTACTACAGAAGGAAGCAAATGCAGATGCACAATTCCGAAACCAGTTTGGAACAAGGTGGACTAGACCACAGTCAAGCACCTTAACAAAAAACCTACAGGATAGATTAAACAGGTTTGCTGCAAATCTGAAGCAAGCAGCTGATAGTGATTCAAGGATTGATAGGGAAGTAAGAGGCAATGGGGAGCTCATGGCAATCCTTGATTCTAGACCGGTATGCATGCTGTCAACGGGCATATACCTGTCTATTATGTTCAACCAACTAGCTGCAAGTAGAATGGTTACTATATTGTCCCATTCATACTTTCTTGGTATTCCCTTGCATCATTACTGATTCCTATTAATTTTTATAGCGACTGACAGCATATGATAAGAAAGTGTATCCTCTGTTGACTTGTTTCCTCCTTACATAAGCTTGCTAACAAAATATAAGATTAAACAAAATATGTAGTATATTGATTTATTTGATTGCTATATTCCTGAAATTGTACTAATAATTGAATATTCTCTTTATTTCATATTATTCTTGTATATATACATGTACAACAGTCTGGGATTATATGCAAATCTATGTTTGTATGTGGAGAGGTACATACATAAGGTGCCTTTGAAGGAACACATATACAAATTAAAGCAAGTTTTTTAGTTTTGTGGCATACCCTTGCCCTGGTAAAATGCTAACTTGACGCATCATGCATGCTAGTCGGAAACGTCCATGTGCCAACTCACACATCTTATAGCTCACATGTGTATTTTTCTGATGGTGCTTTGTTAGTGTAGAGACTCATGGCATCCAATATATGCTATCCTTGATATGAAGTTATACAGGAATTAACACAGAAAACTCTGTTCTATCTTTTTTCCTATCTCTTTCATTATAAATTATATTCATGAAATCTAATTATGGTTTCTTCATATAAATTGATAAGGTCTCTCAAGAAATCTGGGATCTAACTAGTTCAACAGTTGTAAACTTCTCATTTCTTACAATATTTTGCAGATTGAATCAGCCCTTCCAAGTCTTGCAAGGCCTATCATGTCTTTAGATGGAAATGAAGATGCTATAGTGGGAGCTCTCAAACAGAGCTTGGTATGTACTGAATTTTGTTGTATTCTGGAAAAAGGAAATATTGCAGTTTTACTCTATTTGTCTCTGAACTGCAAGAAGTCAGTTCTGCTTGACTTTGATATGTGAGATGCACAGCCTCAATTTTGTTTGGCTTCATATGTTTGAATTTCATAATGCATCTGTAGCTTTTCCTTTTAGTTTTTAGTTTAATTTTCTTGAAACTCATGGAGCTCAATGTGTTCTTTGGAGGCTTTTGTTCATTTGACTTGGGAACCTTGGGGCTAGTGCCTAGTAATAAATTTCTGGTAATTGTCGATAAGAGTAGGACTCTCCTTTATATAGTTGACACTTAGATCTGTTACCAGTAACAATTGCACATTTCAGTTAACTGGATAATATATTGGATCTGGCTGTGAATTCTGAAGTTGTTTGATCACATCAGATGCATGCTTTACTTGCTAGTCCATGATAATTGGTAACTCACTAACTCCAGTTAATTCCGTTTTGATGTTAAATCATAATTGTCTAATTTAACACCTTCTGAATGTTCCTTTAGTTATACTTTTGTGTTAGCTTATTTTAAGTAACCAGCATTAGATCAATATCTCATTTAGCATCTATCTTGAAACTCTCATGAGATATTATTCTACTTCTTGTTTTTGGGGAAAAAACAAATTTTTTAGGCTACCAGTGTCAGCAGAAGTAAAAAAACGATATTTGAGACTTCTATTTCTTATGGTGTCTTTTGAACTTCCTTTGTTGTTCCATGCCTTAGTGTCATTCTCCTGACACCTACTTGTGCAATCAGAGGCAATTGGAGAATTTAGGAGAACAAAGGGCAGGCCTTGAAGATATGCTAAAAGAGATGAAGAGGAAGGTGAGGGCTGTTCTCAGAGACATTACCCTACTTCCTAACATTTGTTTCTTATGTCTCCTTTATTATATTCTTGTGTCATGCTCATCTTAAGATTATATCCAGTATGAGTACTTTTACTTTTTAATCTTTATGCAGTATTTATTTTTATGGTTATTTTCACATAACTAACTTGGGTTATCCAATCGTGATCCTGTGACACATGGACTAATAGGAGTAAGCTTTGACTCAAACACTTGAGATGAAGTTTCTATTAACAAATTTAATATGAACTAAACCAAACAAATTTCAAGTTTGAAGAAATTATTTTGCAAAAAACTTTGAAGAATCAGCTGTTTCAACTAGATAAGATTGACCAAGGAGATCGATGCTGTTTTGAATTTTCTTAGGCAGATTTTGCCCCTTAAATTGGTTAAAGCTGCCAGTTTGTCACTTTCTGTTGGTTGTTCCCCGGGAAATGAATTATCTTACCATGCAGGTTTATTGTTCATTACGCACATGATTCTGGTAAAGGGCCACAGTAGGCATGTAACTCTTTACCACAGATACCAGTGCATATCACCTAGTGCATGTGCATGCATGCATTTGTTTGCATTGCTCATTCTTTCCTGGATGAGCCGTGGCATGGTAAGTCACGATGTGTAGTGTGTAACAAACCACAGGGCCATTCTTTGACTTGGTGACAGGTACGTTAAAATTTAATCGTCGCTAATGAGTGATTGAGTTTTAGATCTAAATTATATCTGAATGACATCTACAAAAAAAATTATACTAAAAGTCACATGTAGTTGATTTTTTTTTCTTTTCTATTAGGAATGGTGCAAGTTATGTCCTATTATGGTTTTAGGAAGGCCAGTGTTATTGGGAACTAGTAAGTGGTTGTGCAACTTCAAGGTCATTCTCACAAAGGTTCTAGATTGCTGCTATTTTTAATACACTGTTGTGATATATCTTTTTGTATGTTTATTCTTTTATGGTTTCTTTGGAGAAGACTTATGCTTTTAAAGATATTAATGAAGTAGTACGTATCTTTAGAGATGGATTATGAAATCAAATGGCTATTTTCTGATGATAAAAGCTTTGAGACATTTGGTCCCAGTAAATGCTTCTTAATTTCTCACATTTTAACAAGTACAGTATTTGTTCATTTAGCCAATGTCACTTCTGTTGCAGGATGATATACTGCCAAAGCTGATGGCAAGCACTGGATCACAAGAGGATCTTTTCAAGAAAGAAATTGCTAAGTATGACCAAATATGTGAAGAAATTGCACAAAATATTGAGGCACAGGAGCAAGTATTGCTTCAACTTCAAGTAAGCTATTGTCTTCTTCCTCTTCAGTAACAAAGATTCAACATTATGTGACAGTTTTTAATTTACTATCTTTCAATTGTTTAAGGTTTCACAATCACTACAATCATTATCATTAGATAGAGTGTGATTTGAGTTGATTAACAATGTTTAAGTTGATGTTTTGCAGTGAATAGGCTAATGATTAAGGCATTAAGCATGTTGGTCATTAAATATTTTAATATGTTGATTAAAGATTTAAAGTCTTTAACAAGTATCACTTGTCTTGATGCAAAGCCCATAACTCATGATCTCTCTATTATTTATTTATTTTGGTAGGGCTCTTTGGATAACTAGGATCCTCCACGAGCAATGTGGATTTCTACGGATGTCATAAGCCTACCAAACCATTTCTATGGTTTCATGATACCCTATGCCCCTCACTGGACCAAAAATTCACTGAGATTTCACAAATTGTTGATATTTTGATATTATATTTGTCAAGAACCAACTCAAAGACTATGGATAATATCCCACAAAAGATTGCCTAAGTACTTTCATTATGAGGGGTTTTTTGGTGTGTGGGGATGTTGACTCTAAGCCTTAAATTTAAGCCTTAAATTTAACTGAAGGTCTATGCCTATGATATACCTGTTATCCATTTTACTTTATCTTAATTGTCCTTTTTCTCAGCTCTCTAGGACAAAAGATAATCTAGATTTCACAAATATTACTAGTGGGAGTTTGAATTGATAGTGCAGGCACTTTGTACTTTTCTGGCATCCATATTAAGTCAGAGTCTTTAGTGATATTATTTCTAATATGGCCAGACAACTGACCTGTAAATTAAGGCAAACCCATCAGCTCAAGGACTGCCACACTGCAAATTTCTGCTCCTCTTAGGTCCGGTGATAAATTGCAGCTTTTCCCAAAGGGATAGGGACCATAAGCTGGAATCAAGAAGCTGAGTATATGACTTCTGTATTAATTTATAGTTTTTTTCCTTTATTTCACTCTGAATGATAATTCATTTTATTCTTGTTGCATATTTCTATATTTTGTCTCTTATGTAACATGGCATTGCTTGAATGTAGTATACATTTCTTGTGGTTCACTATGATGATCATGCCTTGATATTGTTTATGATCCATGTTCTTCATTTGTGTTGATTTTAACTCCAGCAATGCACTAACAACGATGTTGCTTAAGATTTTATATTCTTTCTTGTGTTCACCTGCAGTCAAAAAATGATGACTTTGCTGCTATGTTCAATCTGGAAGACTTCAAAGGTTCTGGTCCACCTCCTTTAAGCTGATCTAGATACAGGAATCCATGAATCCTTTCTTTTCTTTAGTTAGTTTTTGAATGAATTTTATCCATCACCTCTTTTTGACTCTCTTTAAGACTTCTAAGTACAGGACTGCTTGAATTCTTGAACTGCAGTAATAGTGTATCAGTGTATCTTTGTATCTTTCATGTGGATATTGTTTTCTCTGGTTCTGCTCACGGTTTAATGCACATTATTGTTCTGTGGTTATTCATTATCTTGTTCATGCTTATCCTTAAGAGTCTAAATTCTTGGGGCATCACAAATATAAACAAAATTATCTGTATTGCTTTTGATGGTGTATGTTCTATATTTTTACAGAATTTTCGGTAAATGTATTCACTTTTTTTATTAATCTTAATAGTTGAACATGGAAAAATGAGCATTGTTACTATGGTTGTAATTTGTAAAGGTTTTTAAACTGTTCTTCTTGCTTCATATTCTGTAACTAGATATATGTTACATGTTTCAAACTAATGTGTTGTTGGAACTTAATGCTGTGTTATGATTGGCAGTACTTTTTGAAAATTTGAATAAATTATGTGCTTATGCAAGATAAGGAATTAAATTGCCAAACTAGCCACAAGTTAGGATAATTGTCGACAACTTCTGATAGTGGGTATCTTTAACCTGCTATCCTTAAGAATTTTTTGTCCGTTAAAGTGGATGTAGATGAGTTGCTAGCACTCTTCTACTGTACATAGGAGTTGCATAATTTGCAGCTCTGGTTAAAGTGCAACAGCTTTGGTATGCATCACCCAAAAATGATATATTAATGATTTAATTCTCGATTGTTGTTATATTGGAGATTTTTGTGCTAAAAGAATTTTGATCTGGCAGAAGAAAATCTAACGAGCAAAATGTAAATGTATGGACTGATATTGATATGCTGACTTTGAGCAAAATGTATGGAAGTTAATGAGATTTATACTGAGAAGGATGAAGCAATATCACAGGATTGAACATAGGGATTATTGTGTTGTATATTGCAAGGGTATCATAGGGCTGTAATTGGATTGCCGTATGTTCCAAGAAGTTCATTTTGACAATGCACCAAGGTCTTCATTCTCTTTTATGCAAATTAATCAAAGATTAGTTTTATAGGGTGCGAGTTAGAGACCGTATGCCGTTTTTGTTCTTTTTTCTCTATAATTTTGTCGTTTGGACAATGATCCAATTCATGGCTATATGAAGTTCCAACAATGGTGTTGCCTTGGCTTTTTTAATAAAGATAATCAAGGTTTAGAATATGGACCTGATCAATATGTAACATCGGGATGTTTACTGACTCATATTATGTGGTATCACCCAAATAATAATAATAATAATACTGACCAGTATTAAACCATGTTGATGCTCACCGTACTGCCTGATATTTGAAACCAGCAAGTTAATTATACTTATTTTACTTCATTCATAGCTTTGCTTTTTAACTCATTTGATTGACTTATGACATCAATTTTTTTTGCTCATTTAAGTTTTAATAGTAAAAATTTCTAAGTTCTTCCATATGTTCTTTTTTTTTAATTGAGCAGTATTTATGTCAGTCTTGATCTGCTTATGTTATGTGGACTGTAAACATTATTACTAGCAAATGTTTATCAGCTAAATTGTACAAAGATCAAACAATGAAGTTTTTTGTGTTGTGAAGTTGATATTTAGTTAATTATTAATCTGTATTGAATGATTTATCTTTTATTTTATGCTTATGATCATTATCTTGACATAAACTGCATTGTCTTTGTAATGTTAAGGTCATGGTCTAAAATCTTCTTTTGTCCTTACTAAATTGAGTACAACAACAACAACAAAGTCATACGAACAAAAATATGATCAACTGAGACCAAAAGCAAAAAAATTTATCGTCCACCAGCTGAATACATGTGATCCAAGACTTTCAGTCAGATTTTTGACATATTTGAGCTAATCCTGCATTTAAGTGAAATTTGATATTACCATAAGCTTCAGTCATTAAATTGTACCTCAATCACTTGGATAAAAGGATATGGCTTTTTGATTTGATATTTGAACTGTGGGAATAAGAATTTAGTTCTCTGTTTCCAGTCAATATTAAATAACTTTTCTTTTTTTCATTAGTATGCTTCCAGAATTTGTACACCTTTTATTGTATTTGAATTTATTTGCCTTAGTTCCTCAAAATTTTATTGCCAGTTGCCCGTGAGAAGAGTTACAAACAGATAGCTGCTGCTGTGGCAAAATATCGGGAAATTAAGGAGAACATCAACGAGGGTTTGAAGTTTTATGTTACTCTTCAGGTATACAAGACCTGCAATTTGTTTGTATGAATATTTTAAACGTTGTTCTCACCATTCTTTTTTCTAAGCGTCGACCAGTCCAGTTTGATTTCATCATCCAGGTCACAGTCTGTGGTGCAGCCACATCTCAAATCCCTTCATATATGGATACTCTTGATTTCATCTCATGTCCCCTGACTCCATGGCCTTCTCTTATATCATTCACATGCCCCAGTCATTGCCTCCATGAATTTCTCTGCTTGCACTATATGCCTTCTTCAACCATCCAACCATAACTGCTACTGTCATCAAGACTGACCACCAACGTTCATCACCAGCAGACCCATGTTTGAATCCAACAACTCTATCACCGGCAGCCTTCTCTGAGACTGCTGCATATCATGCATCAGGATAGCAGGAAAATCCCTGTTATGGCTCAGTTGGGCATAGCAGAGAAACGGTTGCAAATCAGGTTATATGGTCTACGTATGATGTCTTGGACTACCATTATGACATATGACCACACTAGTTGTAGTCCAAATGGCTGCTGGGCATGTTTGTCAAATTACTATATTATGAAATTTTTGGGACCAGAAGTGATTGGAGCAATGAATGATTGTTTGATATGTCCTGGTCGATGATCCTCTCGTTTTACTCGATGCTGCTGATAGCTGCTTGACTATGTTTAGCATGTTACTTGCATTTGCAGGAATATAACTGAACTAAATTTCCAATCTGTTTTACAAACAGGATGCACTTACAAATGTAAAGCAGCAATGCAGTGATTTCATCATGACCAGAAGCATTCAGTGCAGAGAGATGGTCGAGGATGTGCAGAGGCAGATAGCTGGACTCAACTTTGCAACTGATGGGAAAACAGGCTACAACTACCCTTCTGGTGGGCAACTCAACCATTCAAGGACGGATGCTCAACAAGCTGAACCCCAGACCACACCGCCTCCTCATCCTCCACCAACTTATCAGCATATACCTGCGGAGCAGCCGGGGCCAGGATATTTGCAGCCATACCCTTCCACTGGGCAACCTGACCATCAGAGGAATACTCAACAACCTGAACCACAGAGCACTCCACCTCCTCCTCATCCTCAGCCATCCTACCACCGTTTACCTGCAGAGCAGCCAAGGCCTGGATATTTGCAGCCATACCCTTCCACCGGGCAACCCGACCATCAGAGGACTACTCAACAACCTGAACCACAGAGCACTCCACCTCCCTCTCATCCTCAACCACCCTACCACCACTTGCCTGCAGAGCAGCCAAGGCCTGGATATGCTCATCCTTACCCTGCCTATGCTGCACCTCAGCAGACTCCTTACTATGCCCCGGTTGGTCAATATCAGCATCCTCAACAGGCACCAAACCATGACTACGGGCAACCAGCTTATCCCGGATGGCATGGAGCATACTACAATGCATATCAACAGCAAACCGGCCCATATCCTCCTCCCCCATACACAGTGCCAGCTCCTTATCCCCCACCCCAGCAAGGTAGCTACCATAGTCGATGAAGAAGGCAACCCCCCAGATCTCACATTGTCCTTGTAATTCGTTGTAAAGAGATGGTGTGCTAGATTATGCACTTTAGAACAATTTTATATTCTTTGTGGTACCAAATAATGTAAAAAGTAAGCTGGAAGATAGGTGGGTATGATTTTCTCTTGTATATGGCATCCATGTGTGGTAATGTAATAATAATATTTTGGCAACCACAAGTTAGCAGGCAATCCAATATTGTGGCCTTTTGCCTTCTTTTTACCAAAATCTGGCTGACAGTAGTAATTGGATACAGTAAGTTTGTATTGATTTGCAGATGTTTATAATCTCTTTGTTCAGAATGCCCCAGTCAGCAGCAGCAGAAGGATAAAAAAGGGTCTACAATAGCTTCCCTTTATTGATATATGACCGGTCCCGTTTAGGTATTGGATTCATTTTATGCTTTTGCTGTTGTTGTTGATCGTAACGTTGGCGATGGTGGTAATGATAGTGGTAAATCGTCTGTGTATTGTTGAATTATCGATCAATCTAATAGAATAATAACAGTTCCAACCCAAACCAAATCGTTGCCATCCCCAAACTTAATTCAAATTGGATATTGAGAAAAATATGACCCCAGTTACAAACATGAACGCATTGCATGCATACGTTACCCTGTAATGTTCTAAGATACAAAAATGAATTCATAATCTTACTATTAAAAAAACATTCACATTTTTGTTGAGAGTGGGATTTGAACCCACGCCCTTTCGGACCAGAACCTTAATCTGGCGCCTTAGACCAACTCGGCCATCTCAACGTTATGTAACACATTCGTAAACTCATAAATATAAATTTAGATAATCTTAGGTGACTGTACACAACAAGCTAACTTGCGATCATTAAATCAATGGGCCTTGAATCGAAAATCTTATGTTGATTTTGGATATTGATTTGTTCGACCGTAGGGCTTTTCGTTTATCTCTATTTGATTGAACTCATATTTAATATTAACCTCGAGGATAATTATCCTCCAAAAAATTGATTTTGGGCGGTTACTGCTTACGTCCAAAATAATTTTAATTGTTACAATCAGGATTCATATAAAATGAACCATAATGACTGATCTTAAAAATCCGAAAATATCATGGATGATCATATTTTGTTCTTTGATAGACATAAACAGACGATGGAAATCACATAAGAATCTATAGTAATGCGCTATTAAACTTTAATTTGACGAAGGATCACAAAGAGTCATGATCGGTGTCCATATTAGATGGGTAATTGCATTTAATGTCTATTTCAGTTAATTATGTAATCATTAATAAAGCATCGTGTAATTATATGTAACAACGACTTTTAGTAAAGTACTTCCGAATCATGTATTAAATCCATTCATTATACAATATTTAGATCAATAGCTTTTGTAGCCAGTTTAAGACGAATGTAAATAGAAAAATAAGTCGCTATGTTGAGGTTTTCTCGTGTAAGTCTAACTGATTCTCTTAAATTGAATTCCGATATCTTTTAGTCGAGTTTACAATAAATTCGAAGAAAAAAGTAAAAAAAAAAGCTTATTTAAGGTTTTTAGATACAACTTAATTCAAAAGTATATTTGATAAATATATTTGATAAGTATATTTGATAACTGATTTTGTAGAAGATAATAATGGGGTTTACAGGAATGGCCTCTCCATTTTTTTTTTTTTTTTTGTAGTTGTATGAAGATATCTTTTATAAAATCAAATAATGATGAACCATATCTATTAATTGATTTTAGAACTGGTTGATAGTTTAAAATAAATTAATTATTTGATTTGCTCAATTTAGGTCTAGATTGACCCTTATATTTCTCTCAAATTATATTGTCTAATCTTATTTACCATTATTAACCTTTTTGCCACTGGTCATAGCCAATGTCAATAATTGTACAATAACCTTTGTTGATGGGGAAAAAGATTATTGTTACTGTCTTGGTGAGGGTTATTAGTTATGATCATCATTGTTGGGGCAAGAGGTTGGCCTTGCACTCTTGTTGAGCCTCGATGGTCGCGATCAATGTTGTCGAGGCAAGCATCATCAATACTACCGAGCAATGTTATATTTGATCACTATGTAATACTACATAATAGTAGTGGTACTATCTATATCTAGTAGTTTATTGATCATGAATGATGGTATCGCCGCAATAGTATCGCCCAGAACTATGAAACCCTTTTTGAAAAAATTAATACTTAAAATCAGGTAAGAATTTAAAAATAATACCGAAAATATTAGAATAATATTATGATAGTTATAGAGAAGTTTAGATATATTTAATGAAACTTTCTTAAGTTACATTTATGTTATACTTGATAACATATTCAAAACATAAATCGAGATAAAAATCATCTATAAATAAAAAGAAATTAGGAAAAGTGATATTATACATACTATAATTATATTAAATATTTATAGAGGAATTTTGATAGGTTTAGTAAAATTTTTTTAAGTTATACTCGAGTTATACTCAATTACAAAGTCATAACATAAATCCTTTATTTGGATAATTAATTACTCTAAAATCAAAATAAATTAGGAAAAATAGTACTAAATATATTAGAATCATATAAGGATATTTAGAAAGGAGTTTCAATAGGTTTGGTGAAAATTATTAAGTTTACACTCACGTTATACTCGAGCTATACTTATTACAGATTCCACCAAAAATAATATATTTGGACGATTAGTCACTCTAAATTAAAAATAATTAGAAAAAATAACACTAAACCTATATAATCATATTAGGATAGTTATTTGGGTAGTTTGAATTGGTTTGAGAAAAATTACCCGAGTTATACTTGGTTTACACGCATGTTATAGTCAAGTTATACTTTGATCAATAATCAATCCAAAATACAATATTTTCCAAATAAAGTACCTTAAAGTCACGCCGCAAGTATGAATTGACTCTTATCTTATTTGATTCTAGGTTTTTGGTTTGAACTTGTTTATAAATCACACCAGGTTTAAAATAAACTAATTATTTGTTTTGCTCAATTTAGGCTTAGATTGACCCTTATATTTCTCCTTAATTATATTGTCAAACCTTATTTGTCATTGCTAATTTTTTGGTCACTAATCATAGTCGACATTAGTAACAAGAGTGTGATCACTCAACCTAGCAATTGAAGTAGTCGTAGCCATCGCCTTCTCACTAGGCCTCATTGTGCAATGGCCTGAAAAGAGGTTGTTGTCACCATCAAGATGAGTATTATTGGTCATGGTGGATATTGTTAGGGCAAGAAATTGGCCATGCCCTCTTATTGAGCATCGGTGATTATGGCCAATGCCATCGAGGCATGCATCAACGTCACATTTCCACCAAGCAGTGTTACATTCTATCACTATGTAACAGTGCTTAATAGTAGTGGTACTATCTATATACAATGGTTTATTGATCACGAACTATGGTACCACCCTAGACCAAGCCATAGTTTTGCATAGAACTATGAAACCCTTTTTGAAAAATTTAATTTTTGAAATCATATAAATTTTTTTAAAAAAATAATATAAAAAATATTATAATCGTTTATGATAATTAATTACTCTAAAATCAAAAAATAAATTAAAAAATAATAAACATACTAGAATCAGAATATTTAGAAAGTAGTTTCAATAGATTTGATGAAAATTATTAAGTTTATACTCACGTTATACTCGAGTTATACTTCATCATACATTCCACCAAAAATAACATATTTGGATGATTAATTACTCTAAATTAAAAATAATAATTAAAAAATAACACTAAACCAATATAACCATATTAGGAAAGTTATTTGGGTAGTTTGGATTGGTTTGAGAAAAATTACTTCAGCTATACTCATGTTACATTTCACAAATAAAGTACCCTACGATCGATCAATAATCAACCCAAAGCACCTTATTTCCTAAATAAAGTAACCTAAATTCATGCACAAGTAAGAACTGTCACTATCACATATAATAAATCACGATAAAAACACATGTAATGAATCACAATAAAAACACATGTTCAATAATCACAAACCAAACACATGCCAGCAATATATATATACATATACATATATATACATATATACATATATACATATATATATATACATATATACATATATACATATATATATATACATACATATATACATATATATACATTTGTTATTCAACTTAGTCAAAAAGTTTCAAAGAAGATATTAGCAATAGTATACAAAATTAGGTTTTTTTCAATAATTTACTTTTGTTGTTGATATGATGTCGCTACTAACAAAAAATCAAACTATTCATAATCAAAGAGTAGATGACGTTGCTGAAGAGGTGATGAGGTTGCTGCTACTAGAGAGGAGATAAGATGAGATTGCTGCTAATGAAGTTACTGAGGATGTCATTGTCGTTGGCTGTCGGAGAGGATCAAAGGATGCTGTCACTGATAGGAGCACATGTTATACTTGCCATCGTCGTTGGAGGGGTGAGGATCGCATCATTGTTCATCATCGAAGAAGAGAGGACTGCTCATCACCATTGCCTATAATAAGGTTGCATATGTTCATTCTAGCTCTCATTTTTTTTCGTCTCTCTCGATTTAAATCCAACTCGACCCGTAATTTAGTATGATTCTTTTCGAATGATTTGACAAGAATTAATTCATCCTGTATCGAGATCGAAATTAGATTGAATCAACCCTTGAGTTGATCGGGTTTGAATCAGGACAACATGATTAATACAAAGGGCCAAATTGATTAGAAAGATATTTTTTAAAATTTTAAATAAAACAATGGAAACATGACGTTTCATTAGGTAAAACCCTAACATTGGGGTATTTTTTTTATCGCATTAAATACCGGTGTTTTTTGTGTAGGGTGACCTTATATTAAATATCTCTTTTATTTAATTGACTCAAAACCAATATAGCTTACCAACGTTAGTTGATTTTAAATACTGACTTTAATGTAGGTTATAATATTTTTGTTGCGAAGATACAAACAATAATAAAACCCTTTTAATATTGTAATTGGCATAACAATTAGTCGTTTCATCATATGTAATGATTCATATGATTGGCAGAATTTTTTATAAAAAATGTCCTTTCAGGAACATTATGAACACCGTGGAGAAAAAAAGAAAAAAAAAACATCAACCAAAAAAATGTAAAATGAGACGCTTTGCCGAAATATGTTCAATTAGAGTTGGCTACTTTGGACACAGTCACGAAATAGTTCAGGTATGAAAGTGGGTACCCGAATTCTATTCGTGTCGATGTTATATAGGATGAAGTTTACGGCTAATTATTATTATTATTATTATTATTATTATTATTATTATTATTATTATTATTATTATTATTATTATTATTATTATTATTATTATTTTTATAAAAGGTAAGTTGCAAAGGTGGATTCGAACTCCTCACTGTCTATTTGAGAATATATTTATATTTTTTAAATATATATTTGACAAAAAATATTTGAATGAATATATTATTATAGGATGATTTAAGTGTCCTATGAATAATAGATGAAAATTATATTTTAAATACATATTGACATAAGTATTGCTCGGTAAAGTTATATTTCAAAAAGTTCATTTAATATTATGTAATAAAATTATCTTTCTAATATTTTTAAATATTTATTAAAAAAATAAATAAATAAATATATTTATTTAAATTAATAAACTAAATAAACAAATGTGTGTAATTTATAAAAAAATTCATATGAAATAAAAATTATAATCATATAAATAAATGTATAATAATATTTAAAAATAAATAAATACAATTGCACATTATAGAAGACATAAATAATGCTAGTTTCTCGTTAAATCATATTGACAATCTTATCATGATAAATAATATTTATGAGATATTTTAAAAACTTTAAAAATTATATTAATATCCCATAAATAATGAAATGCTTATGGTAGCATGAGGTAATGCTGATACACTTGTAATACAATATCCAAGTCAAATATGATTTGAAAAAAAAATTTATCGAGCATCATTTAATATTTAAAATATGTATTGGACCTCAATTTACATTTCATAAACGTTCTTTTACCATCTAAACCAACGAGCAGCTTAACTAATTGCGTAATTCATTCATCTGTGATGTTAGATGTTAATATTCCCTAGCTCGCATCCTGCTTCCAATCACAAGCCGTGTAGTTTAGTGGGTCGGCAACGAACGAGTGGGAAACAAATACTATTTCTCACGACCGCTGAAACACACATCTCGAAGCATGCGTCCAACGGTCAGCGGAGCTCTAACGTGTCTCTTCTCCAGTAGAAAACCACCTATCGTTTCTGACGGACGGTCCTGATCACTTCGGAGTTCGGACCAAGCCGCCTCTTGGCGCCGTGCGAAAGACGGAATCCAGTAAGCAAAGCATCCACGACGGTGCAAAGCATACGTACAAAAAGAAGTAGTTACACGTGTTGCGCGACCCAAAGGCCAGATTTTGTTCCCGTCACCGTGCACTACATCCCTTTCACCTATTCGGATCCGGATCCCGTCCACGCCTTGAAAGCACACGACTCTTGAGCCGTGATCCCCGGCGCCCATCTGACAAACTGCATCCTTACAAGCCGGTTGGAGCGGATCTCGTTCCCCGACATGCCTCCGATCCCCTCACGGGCGCACTCGCCACGATCTCGATTTCTTGATCCATCCCTAAACCTACACGACCCGCTTACTCTTCACACCTAATCTCTCGCGTCGCCCGTTCGTTCTTGTCTGGATCCTTTTTCTTGTTCGTGGTCTCTTGCTTCCTCTCCCATTCCTTCGAGGTTTTAGGGTTTGGGGGGCGGGCGAATCGGGGTCGCAGGTTGCGACTTCGAGTTCGATCCTAAGGGTTTTTAATCTGGCTGCGGCCGCGTGATTTTACTGGATCCGTGGGCTACGATTCTTACGTCGCTTGTTGCAGCAGGAGGGCTGTTTCTCCGCCCACGAACCACTGATGGTCCCCAGCTTATGGAAGGTTAGCCCTAATCTTGGTTTTATTCCTCTTTTGCGTTTGTAATTGAAATCGTGCTCGTTGAATGGGATGTAATTTCTTCTTTCCTATGAATTTGATCTAAAAAGTGTTTTTCTAGTGCTGTAATTGATTTAATAATCTACTAATTGGTTTATGAAAATGGTACGCGGTGATAATATGTTAGTTGTAGCTATATTCTTCACTAGTCTTTTTCTGGTAATTGACGGTTTCTTGCAGTTTACGAGAATTTATTTTTTTGTGACTAATATTTTCGTGATGTAATGTGAAGTGCTTGAGACATGCATGCTAAATTTGGGCTGTTATGCATTCTTGTGACCTTGTGTTGCATTAAACTCTTAACGTATTGGATTATAATTACTTGTTAGTTCACAGTTTCCGCATACATCACATAAATTACATTTCAAAACAATTTTGTTAAATCTACAGTCCGACCAATTAAAACCCATTCGTCGTACCAGTGACTTTTTAAGGCATGGACAACTCGATCACTGGTTCAGTTTTACTTTCCAATAATGATCTTCAACTCCATTTCCTAATAGGAACCCGAATTAAAGTTGAATCTGTAACTCTTGTGCTGTCTTTTGCTGTTCTTCTCCTCTTTATTATTTGTACTTCCATTGTAACAGTGGTATTTGGATTTGGAGTCTCATAGAAATCAGTTGCAAAAAAAAGTTGACTTTTTTGCTTTGAAATGGTGGACTCCGGCAGCTGCTGATATCTGGCCTTCTCATTTATTCTCAAGTACTGGATCATTATTCTTTTTGCATGTTAGCATGATCCCCTTTCTCTCTGTCTGAAAAGATTGACTTTATTAATTCATACCATACTTAGTTGTAATTAATTGCTTCTGTGCAGGCATAGTTCTTTTAGCATAATCCTGACAACAAATAGTTTTTGTTTATTTTATTTCATTTGATTATATAATTGGTGATTCAACTTTTTAAGCTTTTGGTAATTGTGAGGAGTTTGCTAATAAGTTCTAGTTCTATGAGCCTGCTAGGGTATTAGCAACAAGTAGGTTTTTTGGAGTTCAATCACTAGTTAGCTACATCATTGTACTTTTTTAGATGGTGCACAAATTTCAAAGGTCATTAGTGGGTCTAGTGATTCATTCAACAAAAGGCATGTATGGTATATGAAAATTGAAAAATTGTACCTTGGACAAGGGATGCCATTTCATTGCTATTTTAGAATTAAATTGGTCACCAAAGGAACAACGATTTGTTACTTTAAATTTTGAACTAAAATTTGAAATAATCATTTGACTATTGTATATGAATTAGAACTATGAATATTTTCGTGTCTTTAATAGGCATTTGAGTGCTCGGGGGAGGCGAGGCTCGAGCGCCTCGCATAATGTTCGGGCAACGCGCTTCACTGAAGCGTTGTCTGGGCGCTCACTTGAGCCCAGGTGTCGAGCGCCTCGGGCAAGCACTCGATTCAATGCCATCGAATTGAACCAAAGAATTAAACCCTAGTGAAAGTGAAACTTGACCTCGAACCTGACCTAGTGAACGTGAAACCCTAGACTCTATCGCTTAACCCACCTTCTTCTGTTGCCTTCATGTACAACTCCCTCCACCACTGACGGACAGGTCTGAAGCTTCCTCCACCATTGTTGCTTTTGGGCGCAGCTCCCTTTCCTATCGAGGGATAGGTCTGAAGCTTTCTTTGTTGTTGATGGACACATTTGAACCTTTCTCCGCCCCGATGCTACCATCCGTAGGAAGCTGCAAACTTGCCATTGATGGGCATGTTGATTTTATCTTATATTATGATTCTATTTTTATAATTAGTTGACCTTGCACCAATAGGTCCCTCTAATATATGATAGAATTTAAATTAGCTTTCATAAGAAGTATTGGATGAGATTTTATTTTATAATCATATATATCAATCGTAATATATATTTTATATATTTTAATATTTTAGTGTGCCTCACTTCGCTCATGCGGGTTCCTAGGTGAGCGCCTAGCACCTTGGGTATTTTGGGATCTTGGTGCCTTTTGAGATACAACAGAATAAAGGAAGAGAATTGAGAAGCAACTAGCTAATAGTATGTAGCTTTGTTGATTCAATCGAACCAACTAGTTACTGTTCAATCGAGCTAAACTTAATAGTCTGGTTCGATTGCTTTGTTTGTACCGGGTGTTCGCCCAAGGCGCTTAGTGCCTGGGTTCAGACGAGTGCCCAGGTGACGCTTTATTGAAGCACACCACCTGGTGCCTCGCCTCGCCTCACTCGAGCACCTAGGCGAGCGCTCAAGCACCTATTTAAACCCTTGCTGTAGAACCAAGATGGTGTTGTCTTTATGACATCTTTGCAACTTACATGATCCCTTAATATCTCCATACTAGCATATTAATGCTAGAATCCCAAAAAATGGTGCATGTTAGTCTTCTGGCTATTTAGCCATGCATGGGATAGGCAAACTTGTGCATTCTTTTAGATTTATAGTTTTCTTGTCATCATTTACTTTTCTTGATTTGTTCTTATGTCCACCATTCATCTTCTACAACTATTAAGGTCTTCCAACCAGGGTTTTTAATTTCGATTGATACCACCCATACCGGTCCGCCAGCAGATCGGTACGCGGACCGCCCACTACCAGGTGGTATCGTCGATTGGGGCTGTTTCCGCCCCGTTACCACCAGAAATCGGTCGGTGACGGTCGATTTCGACCGTCGTTGCCCGTTACCGGGCGGTATTAGCCGAGGGAGAAGAAAGAATGGGGAGAAGAAAAGGGGGAACCTGGAGATCTGGCACCGCTCTCCCTCGACGATCCCAATCCGTTGCTGCCATCCCTCGTCGGACGCCGCAAATGAGATGTCGTCTCCTCCTCGTTTGGGGCGACGAGGCCTTGGCGTCGTCAACGACTTCTCTTAATCCGCGCGGGGAGAAGAAGCCTTAGTGTGGCGAGAAGAAACCTTGGCGACATTGCCAAGGCTTCGCAGGGACACATTGGCATCGTCGATGACTTCTCCTAATTTGCGCAGGGAGAAGAAGCCTCGGCGTGGGGAGAAGAAACCTCGGCAACGTCGCCGAGGCTTCGCGGGGAGAAGAAACTTCTCGCGAAGAAACCTCGGCGACGTCGTGGAGGCTTCGAGGTTTTCTTCTCCCCACGTCGGGAGAAGAAACGACGTGACGTCGCACCCTTTTTTATTTTTTTAACTTATATATATATATATATATATATATATATATATATATATATATATATATATATATATATATATATATATATATATATATATATATATATCTGTGTGTGTGTGTGTGTGTGTGCGGAGCGATACATTAGAGTGTACCGCTCGGTATACTCGTACCATACCGTATCGTACCGAATTGAACTCGATACTCTGGTACAGCACGAAATTATGAACCTTGCTTCTAACCATGAAAGTATGCCCCTTTGTGTGCTCTTAAAATCATTTCACTAAAACCTTATTTTGGCTAAAATGACTAAAAGAAATGGAGATAGATTAAAACCTTGTTAATTCTGCTATATACAAAGCCTCACTGAAGGTGAATAGATGACTTTGGGATCAGAATTGAAATAGGAACTCTGAAAGGTAAAGGAGGATTAAATTGATAAGGGTTCTTTTGAACCTTTAGGAAAAGTGGTTCCATGGATGGGAGGGAAATTTGCCAAAAGATTTAGACCATTAAATATTTAACAATGTAAAAGGAATGATCAAATGATCCATATTGTTATAGTTGACGTAAACGATTTTATGCACTATATTTTTGGGGTTTGGTGATTAGTATACAAATACAAACTGTTTGAACCTTTACGAAAAGTGGTTCCATTGGATGGGAGGGAAAATTGCCAAAAGATTTAGACCATTAAATATTTAACAATGTAAAAGGAATGATCAAATGATCCATATTGTTATAGTTGACGTAAACGATTTTATGCACTATATTTTTGGGGTTTGGTGATTAGTATACAAATACAAACTGTTTGAGGGTCTAGTATGCAAATTTGTAAGGTTTTAGGACTAATGTACAGAGGTCCCAAGCACAGTAAGCCGGAACTCAAGTTAGATATTTAGGCTGGTCCATATTTTGTGTCTAAATTGGGCTCTTGGTTACAGCCAAATAAACTTATGAAACTTGAGGGGGTGTAACTCTTATTCCTGTTGGGAACCCAAAAAAATCTGCAATTATACATGAACTAAATTACTCTATGATCACCTCCCGGTAATGAATTCTGAAACATAAATGCTAAAATATGTTAAACCAGAAGCTGCATGTTATTTGTTTTTAGTTTTTTATGGGCTTTAAACACTAAACTGTTTGATCATGGTACTCACTATTGAGCATCAACAATTCTGCTACTGTATTATCTTATTTTATATTCTTCACAACGAGAGTTTTGGTATAAAAATAGAGACCCTTGTGCATGCTCTATTGAGCCTTTGACCTTTTTGTTTAAGGCTTGGTAATAGGAGAACTATGGAACTTGACGGGTGTGTGGAACAGAATGTGATAGCAATGATTGTTGTAACATCCAAAACAGCACGAAATGGATGGTACACATTGGTTTGGGAGTGGGACCTCACCCATTTTGGACAGTCTGATCCAATTCAATATAAAAAAAAGACAGCATGAGCCCTCTTATTGCGATGCTGTTGCCACCGCTACCGTTTGATGTCACCGGCATCAGAGAACAGTTTGCCATGTATCTCCCCAGTACACTCCCTCCCCTTCTCTTCCTCTTCTTCCGCCACCTTCATCGCTTCCTCTTCTTCCTCCTCCATCGCTTCCTCTTCTTCCACCTACTCCATTGCTTCCTCTTCTTCTTCCTCCTCCTCGTCCACACTTCCTCTTCTTCATCCTCCATCGTTTCCTCTTCTTTCTCCTCCTCCATCGCTTTCTCTTCTTCCTATTCCTCTACCTCTTCATCCTCTTTCTCTTTTTCTTCATATTCCTTTTTCTTCCTCTCCCATCCTCTTCCTCCACTGTGCCTTCCTCTTCTTTTTCTTCTTCTTCGACTTTGGTACACGGGTATATACTGGTGTTGTGTATCGGTCCTACCAGATCACTGAATAGTGTTTGATACCCGAAATGGCAGTCTAAATGTGATAGGCATATGTTGGCATCTTTGTAGCTTTTAACTTGATTGGTGAAGGATCATAAACTGAATCCCACTTGGTTGGATACTGTTACTTTGTATATTTCAAGATTATCCTTCATATTTTTTAGTTGGTTGTTTTTTTTGTGATTTTTTCATATCCCTCCAAATTGGAGGAAAAAATAATTCTGTTGTTGATATATATTTGTTTGTCTGGAAAGCTAATCCTGTTAAGTCTTGTGATCACTGTAGATGCCCGATCATGTTTATACTTCAACTTAGAGTTTTCTATCTATCTGTAGTAGATGCAGCACTGTGAACAAATGGATCTGTAGGGTAATATCAATTCTACTTCAATACCCATGAGTAAGTCCAAGGTGCTTCATTTTCCTTTTAACTTGCCATAATGCTGTGAAATGTCGCATGTAGGACTGATGGTAATATTTCTATTTTCTTTGCAGTCTTTCACAAGTTAGAGGATCAGGTAGCCTGTCTTCTTCAAGTTTTGTTGCAGAAGTGACTGCAAATCACACACTTTCTTAGTCTATGGATATCATTGAGATTGATTCCACAGATAGTGAAGATGATTTTGAGATTGGATCTGTATCATCAGAGAAATCCTTTACTGATGGCATTATGGATAAATGGGGACATAATTCACAAGGGATCTCTAATCAGAACAGTGATGCGTCTGCGAAGTTCCCGACTCATTCTAGTGATAATAATGATTGTGGAACATCAATGCCACAATCTACTGCAGGTTCCACATCATTTACTAAAACATCTGGTGCTAGTACGGGAAACCATGTCAGAAGCAATGGGATAGGTGAAGTAAGACTTGCAGATCATGAAAGGCTAGTTGATACTGGAAGAAAGTTAGATGTTATGGACGGACACAATCTTCATGAAAATCTGTACAATGTTGTTCCTAAAAGATCTCTTCCAGCATCTTTTCTTTCATCTGTGAACAGAACTGCACCAAAAGGTTCTTCAGACGTGAAAGACAGAAGTCAGATTTATAATAAAGAAAAAATGCATGCTTCTATAAGACCTGATTATGATGGCATGATGAATGTTGCACTTAAGAGAAATGGTGAGACTGACACAAGTAAAAATGGACATAGGCTTTTACCTTCATCTTTTGCTGGAGGAGATGCAGTTGATGCTTTAGCTAAATTTCAACCACCAACATTTGTGGATGAAAAGTTCCATAACATGCCAAAAGCTTCAGTGGAGAGTAGAGGTGATTGATTCTTGCAAGGGCAGTTTTTCTTTATGTTAGATATGGTGATTTTAAATGCAATACAAACTGATGTACTATGTGTATGATAACATACTTATTTTAAAGTGCAGATGCTTTGCATATTCTTGGAAATGTCATCACAAATAGGATGTTGCCTTCAACATTGTTATATGGAAAATCGGTCAACAATTTGCAGCCGCCTGGCACCAGTGATGGACAAAAGCACTTGGGCCTAGTAGACGATAGGCGCATTGAACATGATGAGAGGCATATATATCAGGAAGCATTGCAGGTAGATCTTTTCGTGTGCTGGTGTATCACTATCACTATACTTGTTGTCTTCTTTTTCTTCCATCGAGAGAGATTTTGTTGGATTTATGATGGAGTTTGACAAGTTTGAAGTATCAAACTGTTCATGTGGAGGGTTTTTTTCCTTGCACACCTGTATTCAAGTATAATCAAACCAATTCTATGGAACACCATGTGACTTAATCCAATATTACAAAATTCCATGAACAATATCTGCAGTCAATTAAGTGCTTACTTTTGTATTTCTCTTCAATTGATGACATAATTTATATTTGGGTCTAATACTTTATGGACAGTATGTGGATTTATACATTCGAAGATTTGATGAGGATCTTCTTAGAGGGGAAGACATTGAACTCCCACAGATCCACCTTTTCATGCTTGTTAGCATGTTGAGTTAGTGAAAAATCACTTGTGCGTGGATCCTTAATTAGGCTGTACAGTCTTTTATATTACCTGAGCGATTGTTTTCTTAAGTAAATTTGAAATATTTTTTAGGAAATTGGGAATTATGAGCTCTCAATGGTTTAAATTAAGTGAAACAGACTGATGTTCAAGAAAATGTTTATATATATTGTTATTTTAATAGATCTTTTGCAAATAAGCATTAAATATGTGAGATCACCATCAATATGCAAAATGAAAAAAAAGCAACAGAACAGAAGCAACATTAAATATGTGAGACCAACTTTATATCTTGAGCAAAAGTTGAATCCTATGTTTCTTTTAACCCTATTTATGACTCTCATTGACAATTCTGGTTTGTAAACAATTTGTAGGGGCATGAAGAACAAAATATTTAGTCCTAACTTTAAATAAGTATGTTTAGACTAAATTGAAGGTCCCCAAGTTAAATTTGAAGTTGATTTTCCTTTAGTTTCTGCATGAGAATATCCTAACCATGCACATTGTCATGTATGACCAATCACTTTCATGTGTCCATCACTGATTTTTGGTTATCTCTGAAGGCATTTAATCATCATCTGGTCCCAAATCGTAAAACCATTCCTCATTCTTTTCTTCAAATCTGCATTGGTTTTTTTACAAATGACTTGTTCTTTCTACCATCACATAAGATTGGTTTGATGCATGTCATTTTCTCATGAGCAACCCCAACTTATTCGTGTGCCACATGCCTGATCCCCATGCAATAAAACCATATGATTTCTCATGTTGACATAGATGCAGATGACACTGTCAGGAACGGGGTCGGCACTAAGAGAAGGGGGGGGGGGGGTGGGTGGGATGAATTAGTGCAGCGGTAAAATTACGTCAGTTAAAAAAACCTTCGTTCGATAAAAATCGATTTCGACGAAAACCGTTTCGGAGAGAGGTTAACTTGAAAGCGTTTTCGTAAAGATAGCTTGAAAGCGTACAGAAGATGCGTAGTGGATGTAAAGCAAGTTAAGAGGTTTGTAGTAAAGTAAATTGCTCAAATATAGAAATGTAAACCAGAGAAGAACACACCGATTTTATAGTGGTTCGGTCATCGTGACCTACATCCACTCCACCGATTCCTCTTCCGTCGAGGCCACCGGCATCCACTATCGATCTTCCTTTAACAGGTGAAGATCAACCTCCTTCTTACACCCCTCTTCTCATTTTCATAGGTTTAGGAGTCAACCTTTATAAGCACTCACTCCTCTCTTACATAATTCTAACACTTAGATTAGAAAAGGATTCTCATAAGAGATTTCTACAGCGTTTTTCTACTTTTAAACTCTCTGTGCTTGTGTCTTTTAATCAGGGATGAGAGGGGTATTTATAGGCTTCAAGTTGATTCAAACTTGGAGCCTAAAAACATCTCATCCCGGGTTTCCCGGGCATGAGCGGTACCACCGCCAGTGTCAGTCTGACACTGGGCGGTACCATCACCTGGGAGGCTGTGCTGGGTGGTACCATCGCCTAGACTGCCGGTACCACCGCCTGTAGCCACTCGGAGGCTGTGTTTGGGCGGTACCACCGCCCAGACCGACGGTACCATCGCCTGACATAGTCTAGGAGACTGTGCCACGACGGTGTCACCTCTTGGGGCACTGTCTGGGCCTTTTCATTGGGCCCAACACAGTTTTTACATGGGCTCAATTGGCCCCTAATTGGGTTTGCCCAAATCCAATCCCAATTAGTGCAGCGGTAAAATTACGTCAGTTAAAAAAACCTTCGTTCGATAAAAATTGATTTCGACGAAAATCGTTTCGGAGAGAGGTTAACTTGAAAGCGTTTTCATAAAGATAGCTTGAAAGCGTACGGAAGATGCATAGTGGATGTAAAGCAAGTTAAGAGGTTTGCAGTAAAGTAAATTACTCAAATATAGAAATGCAAACCAGAGAAGAACACACCGATTTTATAGTGGTTCGGTCATCGTGACCTACATCCACTCCACCGATTCCTCTTCCGTCGAGGCCACCGGCATCCACTATCGATCTTCCTTTAACAGGCGAAGATCAACCTCCTTCTTACACCCCTTTTCTCCTTTTCATAGGTTTAGGAGTCAACCTTTATAAGCACTCACTCCTCTCTTACATAATTCTAAAACTTAGACTAGAGGAGGATTCTCACAAGAGATTTCTACAGCGTTTTTCTACTTTTAAACTCTCTGTTCTTGTGTCTTTTAACCAGGGATGAGGGGGGTATTTATAGGCTTCAAGTTGATTCAAACTTGGAGCCTAAAAACATCTCATCCCGGGTTTCCCGGGCATGGGCGGTACCACTGCCAGTGTCAGTCTGACACTGGGCGGTACCAACGCCTGGGAGGCTGTGCTGGGCGGTACCATCGCCCAGACTGCCGATACCACCGCCTGCAGCCTCTCGGAGGCTGTGTCTGGGCGGTGCCACCGCCCAGACCGGCGGTACCACCGCCTGACACAGTCTCGGAGACTGTGCCACGACGATGTCACCTCTTGGGGCACTGTTTGGGCCTTTTCATTGGGCCCAACACAGTTTTTACATGGGCCAAATTGGCCCCTAATTGGGTTTGCCCAAATCCAATCCCAATTTCGTGCTTACTATGATTCCTAAGACATTTTCTAAGCTAAACAAGTCCGTAAGTTTAGTTTTTTCCGATGAGCTTCTAACGATCTTCTGGCGAACTTCCGATGATCTCTCGGCAATGTTCCGGCGGAGTCCCGGCAAGCTCTTGGACTTCACGACGATCTTCTTGGCGAGTTCCGACGAGCTTCTTTGGCAAGCTCCGAGACTTCTCGGCTGGTTCCGATATAAATTCCGACGAATATCCGGACTTCCGATGAACTCTCGAACTCCCAACGAAATCGCGTCCTTGACTCCATGATTTCATTTTGCCTCATGTCTTGCTATCGTAGATAATCTTGCACATGTAAAACACACTTCGATCTAGACAATTAATACTAAGCATTAATCATGTTGTCCGGCCTGTCATTGGTCTCTCGACGTTTAATCCGATTCTTCGGCGCATTGTCCTCTCTTGCGGCCTATTGCCCAATCGGCCAGTTGACTACGCAACTCCGATATCCTTGGCGCAATATCCGCTCTTCTCGGCTCGATGCCCGAATCCATGGCTCGAAGCCTTCTGTCGATACGTTGATTGATCCACCGGCTCGACGTCCAATCTTCTGACATGTTTTCCCTCGGCCCAACTTGATTTTTCCTGCTTTAATTGTCTCATCTTGATCGAAGCATCATGCGTCACTCAAAAATATAGATTAAAACATAAATACTTATCAATTGATTTCATCATCAAAATCCGAGATTCAATAATCTCCCCCTTTTTGATGGTGACAACTAATCGACGACGGAGTTAACCTTAACTCCCGGAGTTTAAACAAACTCCCCCCATCAATATGCCATATTGAAAGAACCTTGAGCTCAAGTCGAATTCAAGTCATTGCAAATTTCATCATGAATATTTGCAACACGTCATCATGCATAACATGATCATACTTCTCTCCCTTTGTCATCAACAAAAAGGAGAAATGACAAGATTGTAAATTATGCAAGTTTGCATTTTTGTTTCTTAAGATAGACAATCTATCAATTTTTTTTTGTGATGTTCAAGATAACAAGCTCTTTCTTCTTTTTTGAAAAGTGTCATTTTTGCTTCCTTTGCAAAGTGCAAGTTAGCATGTTTTGCATCTTGAGCTAGTAATATTTCTCCCCCTTTGTCATTGTCAAAAAGAAGGGAAGAATACAATTTTATATCTCTTTTTTCCTTTACGTCAATTTCTAAATCATGACAAAGGTATGTAATCATTCTTATTTCAAAATGCCATAATTAACATAATCTTGAATTCAAATCAAAGAAATTTTAATCATGATTCACATCATATGCAATATATTACATACATCATCATAATTAAAAAGCATAAGCATTGTATGCATAATACCAAATCATCATGTATATTTTCAAAATATAAAATCATCATTACATGCATGATTCCAAATTATCATTCATAATTACATCAATATTAGCAACAAATCATAGTATTTCAAATCATGATGGTATTAATTTGTCAAATTACATTGCATCCTATCATGCATGATAATAATTTCTCATTTGTATTTCATGCATAAATTCATATCATCACATGAAGAATATCAAGAAAAATTAATTGGGTGATGAGATAAATATTTCATGAATACAAGGAATTGTACATAAAAATCATATCATGAGAGATAAAATATCAAAGATCGTGAAGATAAATCATGAGTATCAATAGATATATTATGATTCTTTTTGAATAACTCAAATAACGAAAAGAAAGAATCATAGTAGACCATCTTGGTTAATAAAAAGAATTTTCAAGTTAAAATTCCGAGAATTCAAGAGAAGACATGATTCATTTTAACAAATCTCCTCTTAAATAAATAACGAAAAGAATTCTTAGAAGTTCATGATATAGATAGAATTCATTCAATCATGTAGGAGAACAAGATATTAATTCATGCATATAAAATCTCTCAATTCATTATGAATCATAAAAATTATAATTAAAAAAAAAACATGATTCATTTAGAAAAATTTTTTCTTTAGTAAACGACAAGAAGAAACATGGGAGATCAAATAAGAGATCTTGATTCATAAAAGATTTCATGTTATAAATCTCGAAAACTCAAGATAAAGCTTATTCAAATTCAAATCGTCACATCAAAATCATTTTCAAGAGATTTAAAAAATATAGATAGATTTGTTAATCTCTTATTTTTGAAAATCGATAGAGTAGATAAAAATTTTTTTTTCAAGGAGAAAGCTTTCCTCTTTTTAGTGTTTGAAATTCATATGATTAATTTTATATATGCCAAATAAAAACATGTATCATGTTTAAAACCGAAAGTGCAAAATTTATTATGACAAAGTTCAATAAGGTATAAATCACCCAGAAATCATTATTCATAATTTCAAAATATAAAACCTTTAAACATGATTTCAAATTAATATGCTCAAGTTTTTGTATGAAAACCTTCCATCTTATTTAAAACCGAAAAAGTAATATTTCATCATGATAAAAAATCGATAATCCATAAATCGCAAGAGTCATCATGCATAATTTTTAAAATCACATGCATAGAATAAAATCATCAATCATGGTATCAAAACATCATTATGCATCATTAAATCATCAAGCATGATTTTATATTTTCAATCAAAATCATTTTGTTTGTTTATCATAAAATATATATTTTTCATAATTATTTTTAAAATTACTAGCATGATCCCCATTTTTTTAGCATTTTCATTATATAAAACATGTAATTTTAAAAAATAATTATTCTAAACTAAATTAAAAATAACTCATGAAAAGCATCATGTAATTTCGAAATAAACTAAAGGTATTTTGATTACCTCATCGTAGAAAGCCGTTAAGGCGTAGTTTGTCACATCGCCTTTGTTGATTTTTTCCTCGTCTTCGGAGGAGCTTGATTCATCCCAATTTGTGTTCTTCTTCTTGCGTTTAAAGCAAGTAGTTGCGTTCTTTTTGTTTTTTAATTTTTGTTTCATGAACTTTTTAAATTTATTAGTGAGTAGTTCAAGTTCACCATCACTTGAGCTTATGCTCAAGTGGTATTTGATTATTCTTAGTCCGAAATCCTTCATGTCCTTTGGAAGGTAGTTCTCATGTTCGTCAAGTGCCACATTAGTCATTTCATAGGTCATCAAAGACCCAATTAGTTCTTCAAGTGGTAGGTTGTTTAGGTTTTTAGCCTCTTGTATTGCGGTTACTTACCGCCCAGACTGGCAGTACCACCGCCTGCAGCCTCTCGGAGGCTGTGTCTGGGCGGTGCCACTGCCCAGACCGACGGTACCACCGCCTGACAGTCTCGGAGACTGTTCCACGACGGTGTCACCTCTTGGGGCACTGTTTGGGCCTTTTCATTGGGCCCAACACAGTTCTTACATGGGCCCAACTGACTCATAATTGAGTTGGCCCAAATCCAATCCCAATTACGTGCTAACTACGATTCCTAAGACATTTTCTAAGCTAAACAAGTCTGTAAGTCTAGTTTCTTCCGGCGAGCTTCCAACGATCTTCCGACGAACTTCCGACGATCTCTCGGCAATGTTCCGGCGGAGTCCCGTTAAGCTCTTGGACTTCATGACGATCTTCTTGGTGAGTTCCGACGAGCTTCTCTGGCAAGCTCTGAGACTTCTCGGTTGGTTCTGACAGAACTTCTGACGAATGTCTGGACTTCCGACGAACGTCCGGACTTCCGACGAACTCTCGAACTCCCAATGAAATCACGTCCTTGACTCCAGAACTTCATTTTGCTTCATGCTTTGCTATCGTAGTTAATCCTGCACATGTAAAACACACTTCGATCTAGACAATTAATACTAAGCATTAATCATGTTGTCCGGCATGTCATTGGTCCCTCGACGCTTCGTCCGATTCTTCGGCGCATCGTTCTCTCTTGCGGCCTATTGCCCAATCGGCCAGTTGACTCCGCAACTCCGATATCCTTAGCGCAATATCTGCTCTTCTTGGCCGGATACCCGAATCCATGGCTCGAAGCCTTTTGTCGATACATCGACCGATCCACCGGCTCGACGTCCAATCTTTTGACATGTTTTCCCCTGGCCTAACGTGATTTTTCCTGCTTTAATTGTCTCATCCTGATCGAAACATTCTGCGTCACTCAAAAACGCAGATTAAAATATAAACACTTATCAATTGGTTTCATCATCAAAATCTGAGATTCAATAGACACTAGTGGGTGCAATAGAGATTTAGGAATGAACTAGTGCTTACTGCTAATCTTAAAAAAATTCAAAACCATTTAAGCCATTGTGTATTAGTAGTCTGGTGAAAAAGAATGGCGGTCCAGTGAAAGAATAAGATATCAGTTTGTAGTGGTTTGACACAATAGCCTACATCTGTTGGCAGAGATCAAACTAAGAACACTCTTGTTCTTGGGGTTCAAGTGCAACTCCACAACTTTGTTTTTATTCTAGAGTCAAGAACAGAACTCTTTTAGTTCTCCCCACAAGCTGAAGAACCAAATCAAGTCGGTGCATTTTCACAATCTCTGAAATTAAACTATTCACTCTTCCTAGTATACTTTTGTAGTCTAATTTTGTCTCCAAACCATCATGAGATCAATCCTTTACAATCCAATAACAGTGCCTAACATTTTTATTTTGAGTTTCATCCATTATTTCTCGTCTTTTATACAACAACCAGTCAGGTCCTTGTATCAAACATTTCATTTCATTATGAGCTAATGAAACTTCTCTCTCTATGTCAATTGGATTATCCATCATATCCAGTAGGAAGAAATCTATGCTGCATAGAAATGTTCACTGCTTCCCAGTAGAAATTTTTCTGTCTAATTCTTTGTTGTGTTTTTTTGTCTTTGCTTCCTTATTTATGAACCACCTTTTAGTTTGATTTCATGAATCAGCTTTAGCTATCAAACAAACAAGGATTGAAAGCCAGCTACCAGTATAGGAAATATGGAAGTAATTTCTTCCAACTTTTCCAGTTTCACAGATGTGAAAAAACTTCTGCTTCCCACACTACAGTTCTTTATTCTCTGACATAGTAATTGATCCTTATGGCTCCTAACCTTTTGATGTGAGGTTCCCAGGGCTTACTGCAAGGCATCGAGACTAGACTTAGGTTTCCATCTTGCTTATGGATGCTTATACCTTTCATTCAAGCACATAAGAAGATGATATAATTTGTCATTTGCATAGTTAGCTTTATTGTTTTATCTTCTTGCTGATTGATCTGAGACTTAAGCACTATAGTTTCAGCAAGGCTTGAACCTTTGATTTTGATCCAAATTTACTCACCTTCAGCATGGAATATATATATATATATATATATATATATATATATATATATATATATATATACACACACACACACACACACACACATAGAATTTTTATATGTTAAAGGAAAAGACAAACAACTAGAGGAAATCATGATGGTTAGATTTTAGCAGGGTAGTCAAAGGTGCTAAGGTTCCAAAATGCTCAAGCCACTGTCCACTCACCCGTGATACTTGCTAATATTAAAATTATTAAAAATATAATTAAGGATAAATATGATCACTAAAGTAAAAAAAAGAGAATACACGAGTTCTATATCATTCCATACTTTAAATATTACCACTAAAACATCAAATTACAAATATTTAAAGCACCAAAACGCTAGCAATTACAAATTTAATCCTGTAAACAATTCATAAACTATATTAGCAAAAAAATAACTATTTTTAACAATGATATGCATTAAAGGAGAAAGAAATAGAGGTGGGAGAGAAGCCTGGGAAGAACTAGGGGTTGAATGGGAAAGAAGAGGGCTGTCAACTGGGACTTGGATGGGAGCTATCGGGGAGGAGGAGGATGAGGAGGACTAGGAGAGAGGGGGAGGGAAAAGGAGCTGACCAGGAGGTTTGGCGGGGGGCGATGATAGTGGAGAGGAGGAGGAGAAAGAGGGAGGGGAAAACATGAAGGAAGGAGAGGGGGAGAATCAGAGAAAGGAGAAGGTGGCTGTCGGCTGAGAGGCGATGCCCGAGTGAAGCTTTCCGGGAGTAGTAAGAGGGAGCGGGTGTCAGGGTCCGTGGAGGCTATCGAGAGAGGGAGGTGGGGCTGTTGAGGATACTAATTTGATTTTGAGTTGTATTTGTTTACCAGTAAAGAGATATTGCATAGCACAATGCAGCATAGTGCATCTGCTTTTTAAAATCTTAGGTATATCTTACTAAAACTTAGACAATAAGTTCAAGGTTGAACTTTGGGTTAAGGTAGCTACAATTTTTATTTTGTTCTTGAGTTTCAAGATTGTTTTAAGTTTTAACTTCCTATTTTGTGCTTTAGTGATTGTATTATGTTCAGGGGGCCTTGACTGCATTTTGGGTCATTTTAATATGAAAAACTTATGATATAGCGTTGGTTCTGTTTTATTTTTCCCTGCAGAATCTTGGTCAACCAAGATTAGAAGATGACCTGCCTGAGGGGCTTCTGGCTGTTCCTCTCTTAAAGCACCAGGTAGTCTATATACTGGAAGTGTCAATCATATTTGGATTATTTCCCTATAATTTTGAACTTTGGTTCCTAACTATCATGTTTGATAGAAAATAGCCTTAGCTTGGATGGTTCAGAAGGAAAAAAGTACTCATTGTGCTGGTGGAATTCTTGCAGATGATCAGGTTTTTTTTCCTTAGGGATTTAACTGTTCTTCAACAATTTGCTAGTACATGATATTATTACTTTGTTGTTTACACATGCACAGTTTTATAAAGAATGGTGTGCTTTTCTCATCACAGGGACTTGGTAAGACTATATCAATGATTGCTTTAATACAGAAGCAAATGTCTCAGCAGTCCAAATTCATATCTGATGATTCCAACTGTGTAAAATCTGAAGCCTTAAATCTAGATGAAGATGATGATGGGGGTATTGAAGTGGATAAGACAAAGCTGTCATCTGGTGACAATGATTATAAATGTGAGCAAGCGGCTAATTCAATTACGCACACTTCCCATAATGCCAGGCCAGCTGCAGGTACATTGGTTGTATGCCCTGCCAGTGTTCTTCGGCAATGGGCTCGAGAGCTGGAAGAAAAAGTTCCAAAGAGTGCAGAGTTATCTGTTCTTGTATATCATGGAGGTTCACGGACAAAATGTCCTGGTGACCTCACAAGATACAATGTTGTTCTTACCACATACTCAATTGTGACTAATGAAGTGCCAAAACAGCGTATAGCTGATGATGATGAGGGAGAGCAGAAAAACCTTGACAAGTATGGGTTATCTTCAGAGTTCTCATCCAACAAAAAAAGGAAGCAGCCTTCCAGTGGACAGAACAAGGTGAAGAAACGAGGGAAAAAATCGAAAGATTCACATCTCGATGTTGACAGCGGCCCTCTTGCTAGAGTCAGGTGGTTTAGAGTGATATTAGATGAAGCTCAAACCATAAAGAATCACAGAACTCAAGTGGCTAGAGCCTGCTGTGGTCTTCGAGCCAAAAGAAGATGGTGCTTATCAGGAACACCCATGCAGAATGCAATTGATGATCTTTACAGTTATTTCCGCTTCCTGAAGTATGACCCTTATTCTGTCTATAGTTCCTTCTGTGCTTCAATAAAATATCCGATATCTAAAAATACAAGCAGTGGATATAGAAAACTTCAGGCTGTCCTCAAAGCTGTACTTCTTCGACGCACAAAAGGTATTTTAAACATTTAAAATTTGTTTTCCCTGGCTAGCAACAAATTTGTTTGCCCTGTTTAATATTAACTGGAACTGATAGATCAGTAAAGCATGTTAGAAACTTTTTTGAATGCCTTACTATTGATTGCTCTGATTTGTTGGAAACATATTTGAGATATTTTGGGACAATTGAAGGTTTATTGTTTAGCTATTAGAAAATATGGCCATGTCCCATTCCAAATGGAAAAGACTTAGAGATATTAATGTTTTTTGCATTTTCCTGAATATCTGCATGAACAAGTGCCCAGTTGCTGTGCTTAACTGTTTCAGGGTTAGTTTCTTTTATCCTTTCATATCATTTAGCTCTTAGGATGAACAGAGATAATTTGGTTCAATTAAACTTATTCTAAAATATTTGAATTCATCAGACTAATACGATTTAGTTGAAGGATTTAAGTTCCAGTGGCATGGCTGGTGTCAGTCATTGCCTTGCACCAAGAAATCTTCGTAAAAGACCAAAAGAAAAAATGTCTAGTGTTCAGTACTTCCCATGTGTCTTCTTCCGCTAGACAACCCTTGGGCGAAATCAAAGAAAAGGTGGTTGCACTGATGCCCCTCTTTCTGGGTATTGATAGCCAGTTGGTTCATTATGTTTAATTCAGTAGTAATGAAATTTACTGAAATTTCAATTCTTGGTTCAGGTGTTACAAAAGGTTAACCAAGTGGCCTGGGAATATGTGGTAGAAACTTTTAGTGCTGAGTGTGGTCTTGATGAATACGCTGAATTTTACGATGACCCTTAGCATCAATGTTTTTCATGGAATACAATTTGACATGTTCTCCAAGGTTGTGCTACATATCAATTTTGGTGCATTCTAGTCGTAAAATACCTACATGTATTACATTTGTTTATAAGCAGCCAAATGTGTTTGAAGTTCTTGAGTAGGTAATACTCTTTATCTAAGTAGCATTCTGTACTTAGACATTTGAAAATTGCTTTTATATTGTTTTTATCTACTTTCTGGATAGTATGCCATATATATTATATTGCATCAGTGATTTAAAAAGGCGCTCGGGCGAGGCGAGGTCCGAGCGCCTCACTTCACTTCCAGGCGGCGCGCTTCAAAGATGCGCCGCCTGAGCGCTCGCCCGAGCCTAGTTGCTGGGCGCTTCGGGCGAGCGCATGGGTTAAACCAAGCGATCGAACCAGGATTTTAGGTCTGGTTCGATCTCCGGTGCTTTAGTTGGTTCAATCGAACCAATTAAAACCGATATCAGCTGTCGCTGCCCAACCCTAACCTTGCTTGTTGTCGCTCCCGCTCCCGCTGCTACTGCTTGCCGCTGCCGCTGCCGTTGCTCGCTGCCGTTGTCGCAGCTCCCGCTCCCGCTGCTGTCGCTGTCGCCGCTCTTGTTGCCACTGTCGCTGCCGCTCCCGCTGCCTCCTTACACTCCTGCTGCCGCTGCCACTTCCTCTTTTCTCAGTCAACACCCCCTTACACTCCTTTTCCTTCTTCTCCTTCTGTATATTGTTAACAGTATACTAATAATAGTATTTGTATTTATTAGATTAATAATATATTATTTTGATTTTAATACTGTTAATTTTTATTTATTTGAAATTATTGTTAGGTTTCAAGATAAATGGTAAGTGTATAGAGCAACTCAATAGAGTCTCCAATGACATCAAAAAAAGATCCTGCATGGAAGTATAATTATCTGAAGGATCCGAAAGATTTTAATGCAGTGACTTGTATATTCTGCGATAAGACTACTAGAGGTGGTATTTTTGGTGCAAAACAACATCTAGTGGGAATTGAGTGCAAAAACATCAAGCTCGATTCCTGCTATTGTTGAAGACATAGAGAATGAAACATATTTTGATGAAGGAGTCGAAGGACAAGAGGAAGAGGACGAATTCAATGAAGATGATTTGTGCAAAAATGGCAATATTGATTATGATGAATGACTTTGATGTAAAATTTTATTGTTTTGAATTTTGAAACTTTTTGTTAATGTGACATTATGATTTTGTATCTTAGATTTTCTTAATTTAATAGCATATTTTTATTTAAAATTTTAAATAATTATATTTATTAATTATATTATATATTTTTAGATTTTAGCGTCTCGCTTCGCTCGGGTGTTTTTGGACCTTAGCGCCTTTTGGCGCCTAGCACTTTTTAAATCAGTGTATTGTATATTATAACTTTTTTTACACTAGTATGAGTTGAAATTTGTGGTTTACTCCCAAGAAGTGGGTTGCTGATGTTATTGTTTTTTGGTTTGATCCTCATGTATGTTATCTGTGACAATATTTAAATCACGTGACATTATACCTATAGTGAAATGTCAAGTTTGGTTGCCTTCGGTATCCATGGAACCCATGGTTTTGCTCATAACCAAGATGACTTGTATATACATCCAGATGTAGTATATGTGTAGAAGTTGGACACTAGGTCCGATTTTAGACATTAAATCCTGATCTAAGGTTTTTGTACGAGTGAAAAATGTAGGAACAACTTCAAGTGCCAGCTCTTATTTTGCTTTTCTGTTATCAGATGCTGTAAAGTTTTTGATGGTAATGTAATAATTAGATGCATAGTGTAATGATGGAACAGTGACCAATGATGCTAACTTTATGCTCAACACAAGATTCAACCAAGATGATACATTGATGCAAAAATATATTGTCAAAAGACACCTTTTCCTTTATAGGAGCAAATTTGGCTTATTGGGATACTTCACAGAAGTAGTTAACCATAGAGGGTTAAAACGTATATAGGCTTTTTGTGCCATCAAGATTTGTTTACAGAATTCTGTTGTACATGAAATCAAGTTTCGTCCAATTTTTGGGAATGATATTACAATCTTTTTGTGCTAAGTGTTCTTTAAGTTGAACATGTGTGCACAATCAAGTAATCATTCTGTTTTCTGTTATTTTGTGAATCATCTCTTTTATTCTTAGTGTTTATTATATGGTAATTGCCCCACTGGTTGTGTTTTATAGCTTTTCCATTAAATGTAAATCATGTTTTTCTTTGGTCGCCTTTGTTCTGTTTTGCTTATCTTTTTTGTTATAATCCTTTCAATGCAAAATGAGTGTGGATTATATTTTTTGCTATTCTTTGCCCAGAAGAATAAAAATAGTTGATTTAAGTATATTATTTTGTTTTGTACCACTGTGGCTTTTTGATATTGACCTACTGCCTAATGTTTCTGGTAGGAACACTTATTGACGGGGAGCCGATTCTCAAGTTACCTCCAAAATCAATTTGCCTGAAAAAGGTAGATTTTTCTCACGAGGAACGAGAATTTTATTTAAAGCTGGAGGCAGATTCACGCCAACAGTTCAAGGTGCTTACCATATAGAAAGTTGGGTTGTTTACTCAGTAGAAAAAGAGAATATGATTTGCTTTTGATGGTTGGATTATAATGCGAACTTCTAATTTGTAGACAAAAACAATGCTAGCTTTCTGCTGTGTTTGATGTGTTTTGGGAGCGTCTTTTATGCAAGTTAAGATCATATTGTTGAGTTAATTAATAATAAAGAGTGATGGCGTGTTGGTCCCCTTTTCGCGTGGCTGAAAATAAAATCTTTCTGTTCTGCTAAGTTGAGTCTTGAACCTGATAGTGAGAACAGTTAATAGTGAATATATCCCAAAAAACTCAGTTCACACACATAATTGACTTATATCAGTAATGTACTATGAAAATAAACTTGTCCTAATTTAAATCACAAGGACATCGTTAACTTCTATTTGTAAACATTTACAAATGATTGGTAAATTGTACATGCACCTGTTGTGCATGCTTCCATTTTTTTAACAAAGAGTAAAATCCAGATATTCATTCCTGTTTCATTGTAATTTGATTTTGGTTCTTGCCTTCTTGGCTTATTGAATATTATTGCTTAAGCACCTGTATTTTTTCTATATAATTGTATTTTTTCTATATAACTTTTAATGTTGTTTAGACTTTAGAGTGGGATAACAATCCCAAATCATACTAAACTGGTTTTAAATTTAACTGCTACAGATTTTGATTCTTCAACAACCATTAAAGGGGAATCTCCTTCTTGTTTACTTTGTTATGCGGTAAATGCCCTTTGGAATCCAAATTCAAGTAATTTTAAATATAGAATTTTTACATGGTTAAAAAAGTTTTGACCGGTCTTGGTAGTTAATTTGAATACATACAAACTAATGAAACTGGAAGCAAATGATTGTTTGACTGCTTTGGGCCTGTAGATTTTTGAACTTTAAAGAAATTGACTTAGAGTCATTATAAAAATCACAATATAAGAAAGTTGTTTTATAGGTCATATTTTATTTTATTAATTAGAAATGTTTTTTTGGTTAAAATCAAATAATTGGACTTATAATTACTTCTTAAAAAAGATATCTTATGACTCGATCTGATGAGGTAACTATCGTATTAACTTCATTGAGCCTGAACCACTAATCTAAAACACTCAAGCTAAAGTTAACAGTAGTACAACCGTCAAATCTTTGTCTCCCTTACTTAAGGGCTTGTTGTCCTTATCAAAACCCAACATAATTTAGATTCAGACCCTAGCATGGTGTATGTGAGACATAGCTTACTAGCAGCTACACATCCCAACGTGCCCTTTAATCCCAAACCCATAGATGGTACTTTCCTACTCAAACCTCTTGCCATTCCCAAATATTGGATCGGTTCTAATACCAATTTTTATGATCCGATCTGGTGGAATAACTAGCCTATCAGCCTATTAGTTTCATTAGGTTTCACTGACTAAAACTGCTTAAATTGAAGTTAATAGTAGTACCATCATAACCTTACAATATATGTCAAGAAGTACCTAGCTTAGTCTTTTGTTTATCCTAACAACCACCACAAAGTTCATATCTTCCTCCTTTTTGATCTAGATATACAAGTTATAAAACATCATTTTGTACATAGTTTTAACGAAAAACTGTATTCTTCTTGGTGAAAAACTTTTTGTTGCTTTTTAGTATTAATTATTCCTTACATTATAAGGAGTGCAACTTATTAAGTTGAGACTGTTGACAGGCATATGCTGCTGCTGGAACCTTGAAACAAAACTATGCGAGCATTTTGTTGTTGCTTTTGCGACTTCGGCAGGCTTGTGATCATCCCTTTCTTGTCAAAGGATTTAACTCGGACACTATTGGAAAATATTCGTTTGATATGGCAAGGCAACTTCCTAGGGAGATGCTGATCAATCTACTTAATCAGTTGGAAGGTTCTTTAGCCATTTGTGCTGTGTGCAGTGTAAGTGATATCATGTTACAGGCTTCTTTTGCACTTTTTTTCTCTAGTGTGGTGCCAAATAGAACAAGATAATTCTGCCTAAGCTTATGATTTTTGGTGAAAAGACCTGATGCATAAATATTGGTGACTTTAGTTTTTAAGGTTCTTTAGGAGGACAATATCTTCTTTTAAACATATGCATTCCGTAATCATCATATTGTTTGTCCTATGTATCAAACATATGGTAAACATCCTTTTAAAGCAACTTAACACAAATGTTAGGACACCTGCTAATTTTTTGGTTGAATCTTGAATTACCATCCCTTTTTTAATGTATTTAACTTTTTCTTTACAATATTTACCTTCCCTTCTAATAATTAGACTTGATAGCTGAATGGCAAAGTTACATAAAGTTATTGTTATGTGGACTTGGAACTTGATATTCTGCCAAGTCATCTTTCTTACTATTTATCATTTAATAGGATAAATCTGGAATTGGCTTCTTGAATCTCAATAACCTTCTTTTGTGCTGATGATCATGAGCATTAGAGAGTGTGTCAAATTCTTGTAGTTTGAATTATTGGTTTTAGGGATTCAAGTTACAGTGGCATGGTAGTTCGAGCTTTGTCAAGTGACCGGCATAGCGTATCAGTGTACTGCCAGAACAGGAAGGAACCAAGAAACCAGCATGAAAACGAAAGTATTACTTTTCAATGATCTTCAGGCTACTTATATAATTCTTTGGCCTTTCCCTCTGGTGGTACTGCAAGTTGTCATGATCGAATTTTGTCTTTTCACTCATCTGAAACCATGATGTCAGGATGTAATATATAAAGTGGGGCTGAACTGGTTAGTTATGTTTAACTTTTACATATTTGCTCATTCCAAAGGTATAAACTAGTTGTCTTTGATACAACCAGAGACTAGGAATTCCTTGGACTAGGCAAGTGTCAGAATTTGGTGTTTCGCCTAATATAGGTGAAAGGGCATGAGGACTTCTTTGATGACTTTCTGTGAGCAACTTAGGACATTTCTTCTTGTGGGATTGCTAAATTGATTTATATTATGAAGTCTGCTGTGTGTTCATGACACCTGAGATTGCAGAACTTACAATGAAGAAAGATATATGACATTTGAGTTAGAGTATATCATGCATGGAATCATGGAGCACATGTGGACATAAATATGCTTTATTGCCTTCCGATCAGTAGCTCCTTCCTACTAGAGCTGCATAAAGGTTTTTTATTGTCAGTTTGAATCGGTTGCTGAAGTGTTTATATTATAATCTACAATTTATATGCTTGATTTGTTGCATTGTCTTTTCTGACTTTCTGACAGATTTAGTTTTAGTACACTGCCTGTCTTTAGTGCATGAAATATCTTGATATTAGTACCCAGTCAAATTTTTTATGACAATGAATTATGCTTCACAATCAATTTAACAAACACATCTATGCTGCTGGTAATTTGTGTCATAATGTGTTTTCACGATTTCATATTCTGGTGGTAAGTATAAGCATTTAATAATTAAGGACGGCCTGGTGCACAAGGCTACCATTAGGTCAACATATGCAACCTTACCAAAAAAAAGAAAAAGAAAAAAACTGCATCCTCTTTTACATGTTTAATTGATCTTTTTTGTAGTTGTCCTGAAACTTAATCACATTGTACTTATGTAGGACCCACCAGAGGATGCTGTTGTGGCAATGTGTGGGCATGTTTTCTGCTATCAGTGTATATCTGAGCGTTTAACTGGTGATGAGAACTTGTGTCCTGCACCTGGTTGTCGAGATGTACTTGGTACTGAGTCCATTTTCTCCCGAAGTACATTAAAAAGTTGTATATCTGACAATTTTGATGATGAAGCTTCGACTAGTTGTTCATTTGATGATGGATCAATTGTCCATAGTGGTTACATCTCTTCCAAAATCAGAGCAGCTCTAGATATACTAAAGTCAATCTCTTGTCCAAGTTCTGAAGTACATAATCTCATGATATGTGGTTCCAAGTCCGATGCCAATTCTTCTGATCATATTTCCACTCTGTTAAACTCAAATGCTGACATGCCAGCCAAGGCTATTGTTTTCTCCCAGTGGACCAGCATGCTCGACTTACTTGAGCTTTCATTGAATGAGTGTCTTATACAGTATCGAAGGCTAGATGGGACAATGTCTCTCATGTTACGAGACAAGGCTGTGAAAGACTTCAACACTGATCCAGAGGTTCGATAATCAAATAATTTATATAATTTTTCTGTACTTGTGGTTGATTTTAGTTTGTGCTTTAATTTTTTCAAGTTGTTGGTTTCTCTTCTTTTTCATTTTTGGAGAATAAACATCGGTATTGTTCTTCAGGTAACTGTTATGCTCATGTCACTTAAAGCAGGAAGCCTTGGCCTGAATATGGTGGCTGCTTGTCATGTAATTCTTCTTGATCTTTGGTGGAATCCAACTACTGAAGATCAAGCAGTTGACCGAGCGCATAGAATTGGGCAGACTCGTCCTGTGACTGTTTCCCGAATAACTATTAAAGATACAGTCGAAGATCGGATACTAGCTCTTCAGGTAACTTTTTTGTGACGTCGTTTTTTTTGCAGCATTTTATGGTTGGATCATTATGGTATTCTCTTGTGTCATTGTTAATCACAGACTCTTAAATTAAATTATGGAGCATGTGACCTGAAGAATCAAAATTTTGAACTCTGGAAAACAGTTATAGAATTCGTAAGTCGTGTCTTTATCTGATTGTTATTACCTGCTTTAGTTGGTTCACATAGCTAATAAGTTGATTTGCTTACTGAGTGGATGCAAGGTTAATGTGGAACAATAAGATGCCAAATTTAGTTAATCCCAGAAAAATAGGGGAAATTCATTCTTAGTTGACTTAATGCTAATTCAGTCTTCACACTCTGACCCATTGTTCTGTTTGTGTTAATGCTAATAATGCACAGACCTGTTCAATCTAAAATTTCATATTGCTGAAAATGATTGTAAGAGTACTATTTGCTAATATCATAAATTCTGATATTCTGAAATTTTTTTCCATGTATGTAGGGTCTTGGATGAATGTAAATAGACCTTCCCCATAGGGTTCTTGCTTTTCCAATTGGCAATTTATGTTCCTTTACAAGGTTTAAAGGTCCAGTTGCCTGTATGACTAGGCGTAATCATGATGAAGCAACCGCTGACCTTGTAGACATGCTATTTTTAAACAATGGTCAAACCAACATCAAACATGGTATCTTTTGGTAGTACTTTGTATCTAAAGAAGATAATCCAAGCAATGGTTGATAATCATGTGGTAATGTACCATATATCCCATATTTGACTAGGAAGTATTTTTCAGTATATATCCCATATTTGACTAGGAAGTATTTTTCAGTATATTTGAAATCTTAATCATGTTTTGTTCTTTCAACTTCATCTCTATAGTCATATTATTGCTATAGTCATTCAAAGTCATGCATCGTTTATAACGTTAATTGCACCATCTGCATTGGAAATATGTTTTATCCAGGAGGAGAAGAGGAAGATGGTTTCTACTGCTTTCGGAGAAGATCAAACTAGTTCTCATGCAACTCGTCTCACGGTGGAAGATCTTAGGCGGTTGTTTAACTGCTTTGACGACTGAGTTTTGGCATGAATCATAGTAGTAGTTGATTCATATCTTTTTGGATGTGAATGAATAGGATTGTTGGCTAATTTTTTGAGATGTGCTCCATTCCATCAGGACCGACCCTTTTCTTTTTTTCTTTTCTTTTTTTTTTTCTCGCTTCCTTTTGTTTTAAATTATAGGTTGATGCTAACTTGTGTAGTTGTAACAGTAGAGTCCAAGAAATGATGGAGCATAAGGGACTGTAAATATATATATATATATATAAATATTAATATACTTTGCTGCCTTCATGAATGGGACGTTGAGCATATCATCACTTTATCCGCAGAGCACGTGTTCTAAAAAGCTTCTCAGTGGTAATCTCTGCTACCAAGCGGGCCTAATCCACCGCATCCCTGTCGGCAACTGTTCCCCGTGGAAACGAGAAGGCTGTGAATCAAATCAAATAGACTCCCACTTAAAAAGGAGAAGGAAAAAAGTAACAAGATCATTGTTAGAGTCAGCACGGAACTCGGAATCTGCTCTTTTACTTCACCAACATCAATTACTTAGAAATGAATTGTAATGGATCAACCACCTGCGTTTACTTGATTGAACCTTTCGGGTCTCCGTTGATCGTGATTTGCTGTAATGACATGCTGAGTCAGTGCTGCATGTGATGAGAGTACGCCGCTTCATGAAAAAAGATGAGCATCCACTTGCAGAGAGTCGAACCCTGAAATTAATTTGATGTGATGACTCTCTTGATGAGTGAACACAATATGCAAGGATCCTATCCAACAATTACATGAAACATGGTGCTTTTAAGAGCAGGCAAGAAGAAGAGTACGAGAGGCATCATACCAAAATGGAGAGCCTGCACGATGACCATGTCATTTGAAATTCCAATGAGCTCTGTCACTTATGCTGCAGAGGAATCGCCAGGAAAACCTGCTTCTGCTTCTGTTTCTGAGCCTGTTGACCACTTGATGCAACCCAGTTAATGCAGTTCTTCCCACCGCAGAGCAAAGACCAGGTCTTTTTCAGTTTTTCGAAGTCTCAGTTTAGTTCATCGTTGCACAAAATGATAGGTGTTACGTTCGAATTCATTTAATATAATATATATATATATATATTTTAAAAAGAAAAATATAATCTCTATAGCTGTCAGATCTACATATCATGGTGCATCTGATTGCAGAAGAAGACTCGATTTTTTACCGGTCGAACAGGCAGAGGGCATCAAGAACACAGTAATCACCGACCTTCACCTTCATGAACAAAACACTCCTTCCTTGATGAAAATGAGATTAGACCTATGTAATGAATCTGCTGTGATGACTGATCCTTAATACTTGGAATTCGGTGACATTGGGCCCAAAAATCTCTGAAACTATGGAATGGAAAATCGAGCATGGGAACAAGGACACTCCTCAAGCAGGAGGGGTTGAGAGGGTCTTCAAACGATCTTTCTCTGCTGAAGGCCTTCCGATGCTATCTGTCAACCACAACAAGCCCTATCTATCTCAGGGTTACTCTTTCTTTCTTTTTTTCCCATGAGAAGATTGCATTCCACAGTGACAGATCCCTCGAATTAGCCTTTCTCCTAAAGGAGGCTTGGTTAGGGTGTCTTACGAGGTAATCTCAAGGTTCCAAGTGTCCGAGGATTTTGCGTTACTATATTCTGTATAGATTCTTGCAATGTCATAAACCACAAAACGATTTTTTTCCCTAGGGGTTTTGATACAATAGCAGCAATCCATCTTGGAATACTATGTTGAAGTGAGACAGATTCAATTTATGTCCATAAACAAATTGTTCTCAATTGAACCTCTATAACGAGATAGATAAAAAGTGATTCTATAAATTGTCATCAAAATAAATATATTTTTAAAATTATAATAATTATTCGCGGGGTAGCTCAGACGGAAGATCCGAAGGTCGTGTGTTCGATCCACGCTCACTATATTTTTTAATTTTAGACTTTAAAAATTTATAACGATATTTTAAAATACAATTAGCTCAAGTAAATTTGAAAAATAAAACCTTTTTTAGCTAACTAGAAATAAGCTTTTAAACGTGTCAATATCCCTCACTCACTAACTTTTACCTTAAACAGTTTCTTGGTCATATATAATCAATCGTCGGGTAGCTGCTGCTGTGTGTGGTACCTTAACAAGATTTGCTTGAGCTAACAAAACAAGCTGTGCTTCAGCTGTTGAATCCTCCTGAGGCACGCCTCGGCGCGTCTCATGGCCATTTCCCCGCTGCTCTCACTCTTCATACAGCCCCCGCCACCGCCCCTTCGTCCTGATGCCGACAATGGCTTCTGCGCCTGCTTCTTCTGACGCTGCTCCGCCTGCTCATCCTCATCATTGTCACTCCGCCCAGTCTTCCTCTTCCGATTAGACGACACTGCAAAACAAAAATTAACAGACAAACCAATATATATATATATATATATATATATATATATATATATATATATATATATATATATATATCTCTCTCTCTCTCTCTCTGAGAGAAAGGGCAAGAAACCTTGCGTGGGAGCAGGAGAAGTGGTAGGCGGAGGCCTTGAGCTATCCTCGTCAACAGCAACAACGTAGGAGTGGGGTTGGGAGATGAGGGACTTGAGCTCGAGCTTGAGATACTTGAATCGGGTGGGATGCAGGGATTCCAGTTTTTGAAGCTCCTCCCTCGCCCTCTCCACCAACCATGACTCCGACGCCATGAGAGAAGACCAAAAGGCGGATCAAAGTGACGACGACCTTTCCGCGGGGCTTTGCTTCTGCTTTATGTATATGTATATATATAGCGAGAGAGCAAGTTAAATGTGGAGAGACAGAACCAATCGGTCTGGGTTCTTCCGGTTTCTCGACTAGTTTGATTTATTGATTGGGTTTGAGAAGAGAGTGAAAGCAAATGGAGGCTTCACCTGCTTGGAATGCGAGCTCCAGCTTCGACTTCTGCGCTGTGGCAGACACCAGGATTTCCCGGGAACATCCTCCTTTTCCCGCCAATTTTCTTTTTCTCACTTTTAACGGGAGAAATTGTAGAATAGAGAAGCTTAGATCCTTGGCAAACTTGTGTTCGTTCTTATGGTAACGGTGACGTTTAAAGTTTTTGGACGTAAAACAAGTTCACATTACACAGCCAAAGTCCTGTACAGATTACACATCACGAGGGATCTCATAACCGTGGCAGATAAGGATCAGCTAACACGATTCGAGCAAAGAGCAGACGACATGACGACGATTGGTATGAGCAGAAGAGGGCCATCAGCAGAGAGAAGAGACAGCTCCAGGAATACTTTTTTGAGTCAGATCCATAAGATAAGAGAACAAATTTTTGCGGATCCATCGTTCATTTACCGAATGAATCAACGAGAAACATCCAACACCTCATTCATCTGCAGCTAAAAAATATCAGCCGAAAATAAGTTCCACAGAAAGATGGCAGAAAAGCACTAGTTTCATCTATCTGTATCCACGCCAAGTTTCGAAATATCCCATAACAACATAGGTGTTGTATATATCCCCCCCCCAAAAGTAGTCTACACAAAACTCAGAATATTTCAATATACGTAGGAAATTATCAAGTGATATCGGTATGTGTAAATACTAAGGGACCTAAGTTGAACATTTGGTGACCGACATTGTTTTGTAATTTAGAATATAATTAAATTATTATTATTATTATTTTTACTATTTACATTATCATTTAAATTTTTTTAATAATCTAAAATTACCATTATGTAAAATAAACATAAATATTTGTTTTTTTTTTCTTTCACTATTTACAATCTGATGCCACTTCATCGCATCGATTGGTAATTGAGGATTTATCTTTAATAAAATTATATTTTGTTATTATTTAAGGTGATTACCAATAATAAAAAGGATCGCCAATAATAAGCCTGTTAAGATGTTAGATTAGTTGTCAAACGTGTTTATTAGGACACTGGTTAGCGAGGAGGAGAAACATGGAGCGGACAAGGGGAAGAAAGAAGAGGGGTGGGTGGGAAGAATCAGAGAGAGAATGAGAAGATTGCTGTCGGTCGAGAGGCGAGGCCGGAAGTGCCAAAACAGCATATGGCTGACGATGATGAGGGAGAGCAGAAAAGCCTCGACAAGTATGGGTTATCTTCAGAGTTCTCGTCGAACAAGAAAAGGAGGCGGACAACCAGTGGACAGAACAAGGTGAAGAAAGGAGGGAAAAGATCAAAAGATTCACATCTCGATGTTGACAGTGGCCTTCTTGCTAGAGTCAGGTGGTTTAGAGTTATATATTAGATGAATTTCAAACCATAAAGAATCACAGAACTCAAGTGGCCAGAGCCTTCTGTGGTCTTCGAGCCAAATGAAGATGGTGTTTATTGGGAACGCCCATGCAGAATGCAATTGATGATCTTTACAGTTATTTCTGCTTCCTGAAGTATGACCCTTAATCTGTCTATAGTTCCTTCTGTGCTTCTATAAAATATCCAATATCTAGAAATACAAGCAGTGGATATAGGAAACTTCAGGTTGTCCTGAAAGCGCTTTACTTCTTCATCGCACAAAAGGTATTTTAATCATTTAAAATTTGTTTTCCCTGGCTAGCAACAATTTGTTTTCCCTTAACTGGAATTGATAGATCAGTATAGATCAGCAAAAAAGTGCCCAGTTGTTGTGCTTAATAACTGTTTCAGGGTTAGTTTCTTTTATCCGTTTGTACCATTTAGCTCTTAGGATGAACAGAGATAATTTGATTCAATTAAACTTGGTCTAAATTGCTTGACTTCATCAGACTGATAGGATTTAGTTGAAGTATTCAAGTTTCAGTGGCATGGCTGGTGTCAGTCATTGCCTTGCTCCAAGCGATCTATGTCAAAGACCAAAAGAAAACATGTCTAGTGTTCCATTCCTCTTCCCATGTGTTTTCTTCCGCTATACAATCCTTTGGCGAAATCAAAGAAAAGGTGGTTGCACTGATGCCCCTCTTTTTGGGTATTGCTAGCCAGTTGGCTCATTAAGTTTAATTCAGCAGTAATGGAATTTACTGAAATTTCAACTCTTGGTTCAGGTGTTACAAAAGGTTGAGCAAGTGACCTGGGAATATGTGGTATGAACTTTAACTTCTGAGTATAGTCATGATGAATGCTGAATTTTATGATGATCCTTGGAATCAATGTTTTTCATGGAATACAATTTGACATGTACTCCAAAGTTGTACTATATGTCAATTTTGGTGCATTCCAGTAGTAAAATACCTTCATGTGTTACATTTGTTTATAAGCAATCAAACTTGTTTGTAATTCTAGAATAGGTAGTTACTCATCTGTATCTAAGTAGCATTCTGTAATCAGACATTTGAAAATTGTTTTCATCTACTTTCTGGATATTAGTTGAAAATAATGTGGTTTACTCCTAAGAAGAGGGTTGCTGATGTTATTGATTTTTAGTTTGATCTTCATGTATGTTATTTGTGACAATATTTAAATCTTGTGACATTCCCACCTATAGTGAAATGTCAAGTTTGGTTGCCTTCCCTATTCATGGAACCCATGGTTTTGCTCATAACCAAGAAGGCCTATATAGACATCTAGATGTAGCATATGTGTAGAAGTTGGACATTGGGTCCAATTTTGGACACTAAATCCTGATGTAAGGTTTTTGTATGAGTCAAAAATGGAGGAACAACTTCAAGTGCCGGCGCTCCTTTGCTTTTCTGTTATCGGACACTGTATAGTTTTGATGGGAATGTAATAATTAGATTCATAGTGTAAAGATGGAATGGTGACCAATGATGCCAACTTTATGCTCAACACAAGTTTTAACCAAGATGATGCATTGACGCAAAAATATATTGTCAAAAAAACCTTTTCCTTTCCAGGAGCAAATTTGGCTTATTGGGATACTTCACAGAAGCAGTTAACCATAGAGCGTAAAAAAGTATATAGGCTTTTGTACCATCAAGATTTGTTTACATAATTCTGTTGTACTCTAAATCAAGTTTCGTTTAATTTTTGGGAACGATATTACAATATTTTTGTGCTAATTGTTCTTTAAGTTGAACATGTGTGCACAATCAAGTCATCATTCTGTTTTCTGTTATTCTGTGAAGCATCTCTTTTGCCATTTTACAGTGGTAATTGCCTTAATAGTTGTGTTTTGTAGTTTTTCCTTTAATGTAAACCATGTTTTTCTTTCGTAGCCTTCTTTTTCCCTTCTCTTTTTTTTATAAGCCTTTCAATTTTTCAATAAAATGAGTGTGGATGATATTTTGCCTTTTCGTTGCCCTGAAAGAATAAAAATAGGTTATCTAAGTATATTATTTTGTGTTGGACCACTGTGTCTTTTCGATATTGACCTGCTGCCAACTGTTTCTGGCAGGCACACTTATTGACGGGGAGCAGATTCTTAAGTTACCTCCAAAATCAATTTGCCTGAAAAAGGTAGATTTTTCTCAGGAGGAATGAGAATTTTATTTAAATCCGGAGGTGGATTCATGCCAACAGTTCAAGGTGTTTACCATATAGAAAGTTCGGCTATTGTCATGTTTACTCAATAGGAAAAAGTTATTTTCCGGACTATATACTGTTGAGGTTTCAGTAAAAGAGAATATGATTTGCTTTTGATGGTTGGGCTATAATGCCAACTTTAAATTTGTAGACAAACAAGATAGCTTTCTGCTGCGTTTTATATATTTTGAGTGCATTTGCATTAAGTAATGAAAAAAAAATGATGGTGTGTTGGTCCTCTTTTCACGTGTGAGCTGAAAATAAAATGTTTCTGTTCTGCTAAGTTTAGTTTTGAACCTGACAATGAGAAAAGTTAATAGTGAATATATCCCAAAAAACATCAGGTCACACACATAATTGACTTGTATCAGTAATGTACTATGAAAATAAATTTGTCCTAATTTAAATCACAAGGACATCGTTAAGTTCTATTAGTAAACATTTACAAATGCTAGGTAAACTGTACATGCACAAGTTGTGCATGCTTCCATTTTTTAACAAAATGTAAAATCCAGTTATTTGTTCCTGTTTCATTGTAATTTGATTTTGGTTCTTGGCTTATTGAATATTATTTCTCAAGCACCTGTATTTTTCCTATATAATTGTAACATGCTAAATAGCAGAAACTGTCTAGTATCCTATAATTTTTAATGTTGTTTAGACTTTTGAGTGGGATAACAATCCTAAATCATACTAGACTGGTTTAAAATTTAATTATAACATATTTTGATTCTTCAACAACCATGAAAGGGGAATCTCCTTCTTGTTTCCTTGGTCATGCAGCAAATGCCCTTTGGAATCCAAATCCAAGTAATTTTAAGTGTAGAATTTTTACATGGTTAAAAAAGTTTTGACAGGTCTTTGTAGTTAATTTGAATACATACAAACTGATGAAACTGGAAGCAAATGATTGTTTGACTGCTTTGGGCCTGTAGATTGTTGAACTTTTAAGAAATTGACTTAGTTAGAGTCATTATAAAACCACAATTGAAGGATGTTGTTTTATAGGCCATATTTTATTTTCTTAAAATTGGAAAGTTTTTTGGTTGAAATCAAATAATTGGGCTTATAGTTTCTTCTTAAAAAATATATGTCGAGAAGTACTTAGCCTGGTCATATCTTCCTCCTTTTTGATCATATTTTCTCACCTTTCTAATAGATAAAACATCGTTTGAAGCAAACAATTATGTTTTGCTTGGTGAAAAACTTTTTGTTGCTTTTGTTCATCCTAACAACCACCATGAAGTTCATATCTTCCTCCTTTTTGATCTAAAATATACCAATTCACCTTTCTAATAGATAAAACATCATTTCATACATAGATTGTAGCAAAAAACTATATTCCGCTTGGTGAAAATTTTTTTGTTGCCCTTTGGTATTAATTGTTCCTTACATTATAAGTATGTGCAACTTATTAAGTTGAGACTGTTGACAGGCATATGCTGCTGCTGGGACCTTGAAACAAAACTATGCGAGCATTTTGTTATTGCTTTTGCGACTTCAGCAGGCTTGTGATCATCCCCTTCTTGTCAAAGGATTTAACTCGGACCCGCAAAATATTCGTTTGATATGGCAAGGCAACTTCCTAGGGAGATGATGATCAATCTACTTAATCAGTTGGAAGGTTCTTTAGCCATTTGTGCTGTGTGCAGTGTAAGTGATCTCATGTTACAGTCTTCTTTTGCACTTTTCTTCTTAGTAATGAAAAATCATTTATCTTTACAAAGGATTTCAGAAAAAATTATTCTAGACAAAGAAATCAACAAAACGTCATCAATTAGTTAGCTCAGAAATTCTAAGAGTTGTATAAAAAATTGAAAAGTCTTTTGACCTTAGGGACTCTTTTTGTATTAAGTGCACTCATTTATTATTTAGGTATCATAGAAGTCATATTTTGGATTTCTAAATTATATACTAATTTCCTAAAAGATTACCTTTGGGAATCATTGTCTTCATTAATTGTACCATGGTTCCTAAACTTATTAATGGATCAAATACTTTAGATTTGAATGAAAAGAATCGTATCTTCTCTCTTCTAGTCTCTCTCTCCTCTCTAATCTCTAATCCGACTCTTTTCTTTCTCTCCTCTATAATCTCTAATCTTATTCCTCTCTTTCTCTCCTCTTTAAACTCTTATCTTACACTTCTATTTCTTTCTCTTCCCCTCTCTTTCTCTCTACTTCCTTACTTTGTTTTATATCAATTTGGTATTACAGCCCATCAAGAAACTTGCCCTGGAGCCCATTGGGTTCCAACTAGTAGCAAAAGCTTCAACCAACACTAAAAGATCCTTGCACTTCCAATGTCAGCCCTTTGCATATGGAGTTAGACTTTGAAGTGATTGTCCCTATGCAATTGGTGGACCATATAGTTGTCAATGTCAAAAAGAAAAATCATATATTTCATTAGATCATGGTTTTCATTGCTTCTCCCCCCATTTTCTCCTTTTTTTTTTTATTTATCATCCTCTCTCTCCCCTTTAGCTATAACTTCAGTATCACTAAAATTTGAACCCTAAAAAATTATCCAAAAAAATAATAAAAACAAAAAGTGATGAAAAAAAGTAAGAACCATATGAAACATTACATTTCCGCCTTATGCATTCATTACCAAAAGGTAATTTGTCGATAGCATCATGGTATGCAATTTCGAATGGTACCGCCTTGTCACGAACGGTCGTCGCGCACCCACAACAACTCCGTTCAACGATCCGTTCGTCGCTCACACCCGCTTGTACAGCTGCTTGACAGCAGGTTTTCTTATGGTTTTGGGTCATTTTGCTTGTAAATATGTAAGTTCGAACAAGCTGCAGCGCTGCAATGCGATCGCTCACCGAACCGAGCAAAACAGCCCCAAAACAGCCCAAATCAGCCCCGTTTTCGCGTGCCACAGGTTCGCACGGCGAACTGTCTCGTCAAAGCAAAATGTCAGCCATCTCAGACCCCAGGAACCCCCCAGGTGGCACCGGGCTGGATGGGGCTTCGGTTATATACCGGGCGTTGAACACTCTTTCGCAAGTTCGCACGTAACCTTTACGGGAACTTGGTGTTGCGCCTGGGACCAGGTGAGCGGCTGTTTGTGGGCTTGCAGCTGTTCGTTCATCCTTGAAAGCCTTGTTTTCCTCCCTCTCCCTCTTTTCTCTTGTGCACACAAGGTGTTCGACGATTTGCTTGTAAAGCTTCCCTTTTCGCGAGACTTCGGGACTTGTCCGTTGCTCGTTCTTTCGATCTAACTTTCTTTCTCTTTTACAGGTCCTTCGGGACCTGCGAGAGGTTACAAAGTGGCTGATCCTTGCGGAGCAAGATCGCAAGGGTGAAGCGCGACTTAGGCAACGCAAGCTAAGTTCGCGTCTTTGCCGCACGGGTGACCCGCGACTTTGGCAACGCACGCTAGCTTCGAGTCTTTGGCCGCAAGGATGCCTCACGCCTTAGGCAATTCCAGCTAAGGTCGTGACATTGTGGTATCAGAGCGGGCAAGCTCTTCGATCGAACAGCGAACGAACTTCGCAACTTCGCCATGGCAAAGCATCGTGGCGAATCAAGCAAGACGGGGCAAGCCGGAACCTTGCCCCAAGCAGCCGCAGGTGGGCTGCATGTGCACACTCGCTCTCATGCTGTTGGAGCCGCTCACGAGGATCGCGGCAGCGAACAGGATGAGCGAGAAGTTGGCAACTCTCCGCGAGTGGAGGAAGCGCAATCTGGTGCGCTAACGGGGAAAAAGAGTCATAAAGAGAGACTCACGACGGCGGAAACCCGCCTGGATGTTCTGGAAGCGAGCATGGAGGAACTCTACCATGGCCAACAAAGGCTTGTTGGGGTAGAGAGCTCGCAAGAGGAAGCGGAGTCCAGGATCGACAAGGTCGAGGCCCTAGTCGACCGACTGTCTGATGACACCAAGGACTCCGTGCTACACTTACAGGATGTTGTGGCGGAACTCACGGCAAAGGTGGCTATGCTCACAAGGACGCTAAATGCGGGAGGAGGCAACACCCGCGTTGCACCGCCACAAAACTTGAGGGCACCTGAGCCCCATGGATACGGAGGGGCTAGAGATGCCAAAGAACTCGAGAACTTTTTGTTCGACATGGAGCAATACTTCCGAGCTACGAGGCCCGATTCTGAAGATACCAAAGTCTCTATAGCAACAATGTATCTGAATGGAGATGCGAAACTTTGGTGGCGAACTCGTTGGGAGGAGATCCAACAAGGTCGGTGTCGAGTCGACACATGGGAAGACTTGAAGCGGGAGTTGAGAACTCAGTTTCTACCGGAGAACACAGAGTTCGTCGCGAGAAGGAAGTTGAGACAACTCCGCCAAAGTACTACCATCCGAGACTATGTGAAGCAGTTTTCTGCACTGATGCTGGACATACAGGACATGTCCGAGAAGGACAAGTTGTTCAGCTTCCTTGATGGTTTGAAACCATGGGCTCAACAGGAGCTGAATCGAAGGAATGTTACCGACGTGGTCGGGGCAATTGCAGCTGCAGAAAGGCTCACCGACTTCGTTTCCTCTGAAGACCCAACGAGAAGGAAACAATCTTCAAACAATCGCCCTCCAAAACATTCTCGAGGGAAGGAGCTCGGGGGCGAACAGAAGAAGAAGAGCTCCCACAAAGGGCCGAACCCGAAAGGCAAGGTCTCAAAACCTGGAGGATGCTTCTTGTGCGGAGGACCGCACATGGTAAGGGAGTGCCCACAAAAACAGGCACTCAATGCATTAACGGCTTCCATCCACCCTCCCCGATCAGACAAGGGCAAAGCTGTTGCGCTTAGCTCAAGCAGTTCTGAATCCAGCAGCGACGATGAGGAGTCGCAAGGACCCCGAATGGGAGCAATGCGTTTGTTGAACGCTATGCGGGGTCAAGTGGGGGAGAACATGAAGACCAAGGCACAAAAAGCAGGAAGTAGTGAACTGATGTATGTGGACATCAAGCTGAATGGCCAAATGACCCGTGCAATGGTGGACACGGGCGCTACCCACAACTTCATAGCCGATCGCGAAGCACAACGACTTGGGTTGACATTGGAGAAGAGCCCAAGCCGAATGAAGGCGGTGAACTCGGAGGCCAGGCGAATCTCCGGGTTGGCGAAGGGAGTTCCCATCAAGATCGGGACACGGAGCGGGAACACCAACATGATGGCCGTGCCACTGGACGACTTCCAAGTGATTCTTGGAATGGAGTTTATGCACGCGGCGAAGTTGGTGCCGATGCCGTTCTTGAATTCCCTATGTATGATGGGAGGTGAAGACCCCTGCGTGGTTCCCGTCTCTCGGAGAGGAACAAAGGGGCCCCAACACATTTCGGCCTTACAATTGAAGAAAGGGGTACGAAAGGGCGAACTGACATTTGTGGCTGCTATGAAGCTAGAGCCACTCAACGAAGAGGCCATTCAAGAACCTGCTGTGGTGGCGAACGTCCTGAAGGAGTTCAAAGACGTTATGCCACCCGAGTTGCCGAAAACTCTTCCACCACGCAGAGGCGTGGATCACAGTATCGAGCTGGAGCCAGGAGTGAAGCCTCCAGCGAGACCACCCTACCGCATGCCCCCGCCAGAGTTGGCAGAACTCAGGAAGCAGTTAGGTGAACTGCTAAGCGGTGGTCTCATCCGCAGCTCAAAAGCACCTTTCGGAGCTCCAGTTCTCTTCCAGAAGAAACAAGATGAGAGTCTCCGATTATGCGTCGACTACAGAGCCCTCAATAAAGTAACAGTGAAGAACAAGTATCCCATCCCGCTCATTGCGGACTTGTTCGATCAATTGGGCAAGGCGAAGTATTTCTCGAAACTCGACCTTCGGTCGGGATATTGGCAGGTGCGCATTGCTGAAGGCGACGAAGCAAAGACAACTTGCGTGACCAGATATGGAGCGTTTGAGTTCTTGGTGATGCCTTTCGGCTTAACCAACGCTCCGGCCACATTCTGTACTCTCATGAACCAGCTATTCAAGGAGTATTTGGATAAGTTCGTGGTCGTCTACTTGGACGTTATCGTCGTTTACAGCCAAACGCTCGAGGTGTTAGGATCGAGAGCACTAAGAGGGGGGGGGTGAATTAGTGCAGCGGAAATCTTACAGCGATTAAAAAACCAAAAGCTGCGTTCGTTCAAAAACTATTATGATGCAAAAGCAAATTCTCAGTTTGTATCTAAGTGCAGTTTGCGTCTAAGCGCAGATTGCGTCTAAGCGCAGTTTTGCGTCTAAGTGCAGTTTACGTCTAAACTCAGATTTACGTCTAAACGCAGATTTACGTCTAAACGCAGATTTACGTCTAAACGCAGTTTTACGTCTAAACGCAGATTTACGTCTAAACTCAGATTTACGTCTTAAACTCAGATTTACGTCTAAACGCAGATTTACGTCTAAACGCAATTTTACGTCTAGACGCAGATTTACGTCTAAACTTTGAAACTTGTTTGTATACTCGCAGAAGGCATTATGCAGTTGAAATCAAGACGTAAACGTGAACTGAGATCTGATGATTGAGCGAGGAAAGCCGATTTACGTCTGAATGCAGTTTTACGTCTAAATGTTGAAACTCGTTCGTAAAATTGTAGAGGACAGTTTGCAGTTATCAATAGGATCAAAATGTAAGTGTAAACTGCAAAGAAGCTCGTTCGTAAAAGCACGGAAGACAGTTCTGCAGAATCAAACGTAAACGTAAACTGTAATGTATGAAAATACGAATTTACGTCTGAATGCAGATTCGGAAGAACAGCACTTAGAACTTGTTCGTGAAAGCGCAGAGAGCAGTAGTAATGAAGGAGGTTTGCAGTAATGATAAAGTGCTCGAAAATAAACGCAAACCAGAGATTTAGAGTGGTTCGGTCAGCCTTGACCTACTCCACTTTTGGCTTCCTCCACCGACGAGGTTGCCGACGTCAACTAGGGGCCTTCCTTCAATAGGCGAAGGCCAAACTGCCCTTTTACAATTTCTCTCCTTTTGACAGGCTCAGGAGACAACCTTTACAGACCTTTCTCTCCTCACTTTACAACTGAAAACTTGAAGAACAGAAGGAGGAGACTTAAAGGCTTTACAACACTTTTGAGCTCTTAGAATCACAGAAAAGATCAAGATTTCGGTGTAGGTCTGTATCTTTTCAGTGCTGAATGGGTGGGGTATTTATAGGCCCCAACCCAATTCAAAATTCGAGCTCAAAACGATCAAATCGATCAAATCCCAGAATTCTGGGATCAGGCGGTTGCACCTCTTGACTGGAGAGGTGGCACCGCCTTGCAGAGCTCGAAGACTGAGCTCAGGCGATTGCTCCTCTCTGCCAGAGCTCGAAGACTGAGCTCGATGGTTGCATCACCTGGCAGAGCTCGAAGACTGAGCTCGGTGGTTGCACCGCCTGGCAGAGCTCGAAGTCTGAGCTCGGTGGTTGCATCACCTGGCAGAGCTCGAAACTGAGCTCAGGCTGATGTACCTCTCTGCCAGAGCTCGAAGACTGAGCTCGGTGGTTGCATCACCTGGCAGAGCTCGAGACTGAGCTCAGGCTGATGCACCTCTCTGCCTGAGCTCGAAGACTGAGCTCGGTGGTTGCATCGCCTGGCAGAGCTCGAAACTTGAGCTCTGGCGGTGCAACCTCTTGACAGAGGAGGTTGCACCGCCCAGTCTAGCTCGAAGACTGAGCTCTGGGCGGTTGCACCTCTTGGCTGGGGCGGTTGCACCTCCCAGCCTCGCAGCCCTGGCGGTTGCACCTCCTGGCTGGGGCGGTTGCACCTCCCAACCTCACAGCCCTGGCGGTTGCACCTCCTGGCTGGGGCGGTTGCACCTCCTGGTGCAATCAGGGTCCGAATGGTTCGCTCCATTCGGCCCAATTTGAATCTTTTCAGGGGCCCAATTGCCCCAAGATTAAGCTAATGGGATCACCTCCCATTTTCATGCTTAATCATCATGCTAACTACGATTAACTCTAAGACAACTTCTGCAGCTTTGCTCCGATGCGTCAATCGCTTCTTCCGGCGAGTTTCCGGCCAACTTCCGTCGATCATCCGATAAACCCTCGGTGATCCTTCTGCGGACATCCGGCATACTCCTGGACTTTGCGACGATCCACTTGGCGAGTTCCGACGAGCTTCGCTTGGCAAGCTTCTGGACTTCTCGGATCTGTTCTCGCTGAACCTCCGACGACCGTCCGAACTTCCGTCGAACTCTCGAACTCCCAACGTGATCATGATCTTGACTCCGGCGCAACACCTGCTGCTTGTCTTACTCTCATCGTAGTTAATCCTGCACACTTATCTCAACACATAGATCAGATAACAAATGACAATTGACTTCATCATCAAAATCCGAGATTCAACAATCTCCCCCTTTTTGATGATGACAATCAATTGATAAAGGAGTTGTCCTTAACTCCCCCTATCTATATGCCATAGTTGAGATAAGTCAACCTTGAATTCAAGACCAAAGAATTCAAGTGACGTATTGATAAGTTAGATCAGTTAAACTTATCAATGCTCTCATCATGATGCCCATCATGATGTATCTCTTCAAGAATGATGTCAAGGCATGACATACATCATCAAGTTTGTATGATAGTGTTTGTAACTATTCATCATGTAATAATATAAAGCTACGAAGGACTTTTTACATGATGCACACATTTGAGATTTTCTAGCAAGTTTGCATTTTCTATAGAATATCAAATCAAGATATGATGCAAACTATAGCACATGTTCACATATCTCTTGGTGATGCAAGGATGGCATAACATTGTTTATAGCATCACTCATGTATTTGCAACTATGACATAGACATGATTATGGCAGTTCAGCTATGACATAGTGTTTATCAATTCATATGTTTCTCCCCCTTTGTCATCAACAAAAAGCATGATAGCATTATCAAGTACATAAAGGAAGTCATGACACATATATCTCTTTATTGTTTTTGCTTGACGGAGGAAAGTCATTTTTCAAAGAGTTTTCATAAGAGTGTACAGGAACATCCCATTTTTAGCATACAAACCGAAAAATGAACTTCTTACATGCATTTGGTTAAAAATATTTGTCACATAATTTGCAACATGTTATTTGATCAAGCGTTGTCAAGGCATGTAATAGTAATAACATCCGAAAAATAATTTTAACTAGTTTAAGTATTTGGACAAATCAACATTCCTAATTCTTTTCTTATGTAATCAAATTGTTCTTCACATAGGGGTTTTGTGAAGATATCAGCCAGTTGATGTTTGGTATCAATAAACTCTATGGTTACATCATGATTAGAGACATGATCTCGTATAAAGTGATGTCTAATATCAATGTGTTTGATTCTTGAGTGTTAAGCTTTTGATGTAGTAACACAATTATTTCAAGTGCAGCATTCTATCATATTGCATAGCAAGATTTTTATTTCAGCAAGTGTAGCATTGCATCACATGGTAAGATATCAGCTCGTACGATGCAAATTTTTGTTTGATATCTTGATACATAGCAATCATATTAGTAATAGCAACCATATCAATGTCATACTGCTGACTCATCAACTTACATTGGTATGTTGCTTCATATTTTTCAAGGCATAGGCTTTTAAACCCTTTTTAGTTTCAGTGCAAAAACCGAGATAAACAACAAGAGATGTTTGCAAATATGCTTACACAAACAAAGATAACCATATCAGGGTAACATATGTACAGCATATCAGGTAACCATAAAGACAAAGTTCTTCATGAATAACATAGGGAGTTTACAACATGTCATATCAAAAACAGCAGATGTTCATACAAGCTTATTCATGAGGTGGAAGATTAAAGTGCCTAAGTAAAGAGTCAAATTGTCGATGGATTTGCTGCAGCTCGGTTAGGATTTGATCTTGTCGAAGTTCAAGCCGTTCTTGTCTTTGTTCAAATCGGTCCATCCGAATCCCGATATCTTCGATGGATGATGTGTGAGTTTGCTCAACCGGATGTGTTTCCTCAAAGGGACAGATCGGAGGAGATTGGGTACTCCTAAAGACTGGGGTTTCCGGCTCTGGTTCAGGTTCAGGTTCAGGCTGAGGGGGATCAGTTCTTCTAGGCATTCTAACCCAGTTACCGTTTCTATAGTGACATCTTAGTCGGTGAAGTAGATTTTTGTTTATTATGCTGAATCTATCTGCTTTCATTACTTCTTCTTCTAGTGGTATTTGAATGTCGTAAGCTTTCATTATTCTAGTAATTATTCCACCATATGGGAGCATCATATCTTTCGTAGATAATTCTAACATGTTTTGTTGGATCAGATAGCCAAGACAAATGTCACGTCCTTTCATGATTAGGTACATAATTCCTAATTTCAATTGACTCACTTCATCATGATGGTATTGTTTAGGAAGAATTATACTAGTCATGATATGATGAAGTATCTTAGTGTTAAAGGGCAATAGATGTTCACAACTTTTAGGAACAGATTCTATGTTAGGATTGGCAAGGATTGTTCTTAAGGCTTCAACGTAGGATGTTTCAATGGTTTTTTCATCCCATGATCCTTTAAAGTAAAGTCCTATGCTTTTCATGGGAATACCTATCATATCACAAATGAATCTATCAGTGATTGAGATGTGTTGTCCTAAGAGATAGGTTGACATCCTTTCTTCATCATCTATTTGCATGTTGTTGTAAAACAATCTAACTAGTCTAGGATAAATGGGTTCGTTGATCTGCAAAATTGGAAGTAGATTTAGGTTTGCAAACCATTGGATAGTCTCTACATCTCTTAGTTCATTCAGATCTACGTATTTTCCCTTATTGATGCTTCTTAGTTCGAAGGAGAGAAATTTTTCAGCATGGTTTTTTGAATCGAAAAGAGTGAAATCAAACTCTTCTACTAATCTCCTCTTTCCCTTGTCCCTTGAGGATCTTCTAGATCCCATAACTACTGCTGTTTAGAGGGATGATGATAAGCTAAAGTAAATGAAGAACAAAACAGAATTTAAGAGCTTCTTAGAGAGTACCTTTGTGAAATCTTCAAGAGAAGGAAGGATTCTTGATGTTTTGCTCCGAAATGGGAGGTATTTGGAAGGCTTAGAGGAGTGAAATGGGAATGGAGGAGACTTGGAAGAGTAGAGGAGGAAATGGGGGTGAGTTGGGGTCGGTTCCTTAGCTGGCCCTAGTGTGGGTTTAAAGGGCAGAGCTGCTGGCGGTTGCACCTCTGGCTGGAGCGGTGCAACCTCTGGCAACCCGTGATAGCTGGAGGTGCCACCGCCAGCTGGAGAGGTGCCACCGCCTGCAGCCAGTGAGCACCTAAGATGATTTGATTAGGGAGCCTTTGCCTTGAGGAGAGTTTCAGAGCAATTAATGTTTGTTACATGATTTCGTATGAGTTTTTATTTAAGGAAGAAGCTCTTTGTACGATCAAGATAGATCTTTTAACGTGCATACGTATGTTTGTTTGGTATCCCTTTTAAGATCATGACATATTTAGTTTCTACAAGAATTAATTCGTAGATGAACGGGTTTTGAAGATCAGGGGGGTATGTGAATTTGGATATCATATGTTTCTAATAAGGTTGTATCGTATTTGTGATTTCACAACTTCCACTTGTTACTTAAGCGTTGCAAGTTTTTTTTTGATTCTTGGTTTATGACCATTGAGAGTCAAGGAGCAGAATATTATTTCTTGCTCCGGCCTAGACTTTTAATGTTTTTATAGGAAGGGATGATCTTTAGGAACCCATTTGCTTTTGGGTGCCTCATAAATAGATCTACATTTTCTATCATGTTGCATAGAGTTTATCATGGTTCCTTTAGGAACCCAACTTAATTTGTTTGGACTTATTTTCTTGAAGGGACAACAATGTGTCTTGTGTCCAAACTTGCAACAAAAGTTGCACTTGGTTTGGTGTTGAACATGTAAGATGGAGCCTTTTATGAAGGTAGTTGGATTTTGGTGAGGACTCCTCACAAATCCAATCCCACTTCTTTTGGGAGCATGACCCTTGTTTGTAAGGATCATGTTTAATGACTCGCTACCAACCTCGAATTTCTTCAAGGTGTCCTTAAGTAGCAAGTTTTCTTTTTGTATAGTTTCTAAATCATGACATTTGATACATGAATTTAAACTATCATGATGTTCGACTTTTAACTTATCAAACTCACAAGTAAGATTATCATGTACCTTTTTTAGCAACTTGTATTTTCTATTTATAACTTTGCATTCATCAAATAAATCATGGAAGGCATTTAATAATTCATCGAAAGATAAATCAGCATCTAATAAATCCGTTACCTCCTCTTCGATGGCCATAAAGGCGTAATGAGCAACTTGCTCGGTGTTGGACTCTTCTTCTTCAGATGCGCTTGCGTCATCCCATGTTGCTTGAAGAGCCTTCTTCTTTGATGTTCTTCTTTTGACTTGGGGACAATCATTCTTGTAGTGTCCCGGCTTTTTACATTCGTAGCAGATCACTTGGTCCTTCTTGGGTTCAAGTTTATTTTTCACATCGTTTTTAAACTTGTTTCTTTTGAAGAATTTCTTAAACTTTCTTGTCAAAAGTGCCAAGTCATCATCACAGTCCTCATCACTTGAGTTTTCTCTCAAGTGGCATTCAGAAGTTTTAAGTGCCATATCCTTCCTGTTCTTTGGAAGGATGTCTTCTTGCTCTTCATGAGCTTTGCAAGTCATTTCGTAGGTCATTAATGACCCGATTAGTTCTTCAAGAGGGAAGTTGCGCAGATCCTTTGCCTCTTGAATGGCAGTGACTTTAGGATCCCAACTTTTAGGAAGGGATCTTAGTATTTTATTTACGAGTTCAAAATCCGAAAAACTTTTTCCGAGTCCTTTTAGACCGTTGACGACATCCGTGAAACGGGTAAACATGTCGCCAATGGTTTCACTCGGTTTCATTCGGAAAAGTTCAAAAGAATGCAGCAACAGATTGATTTTTGACTCTTTCACTCTACTTGTGCCCTTGTGGGTCACTTCAAGTGTGTGCCAAATATCAAAAGCAGTTTCGCAAGTTGAAACACGATTAAACTCGTTTTTATCAAGTGCGCAAAATAAGGCATTCATAGCCTTTGCATTAAGAGCGAAAGCCTTCTTTTCCAACTCATTCCAATCGATCATTGGAAGAGAAGACTTTGAAAATCCGTTTTCAACAAGGTTCCACAGTTCAAAATCCATAGAAATAAGAAAGATCCTCATTCGGGTCTTCCAGTAAGTGTAGTCCGTTCCACTGAACATGGGTGGACGTGTAATCGAATGCCCCTCTTGGTTTCCGGCGTATGCCATCTCTCTTGGGTTTTAATCCTTTAGAGAGTTAACCTTGCTCTGATACCAATTGTTAGGATCGAGAGCACTAAGAGGGGGGGGGTGAATTAGTGCAGCGGAAATCTTACAGCGATTAAAAAACCAAAAGCTGCGTTCGTTCAAAAACTATTATGATGCAAAAGCAAATTCTCAGTTTGTATCTAAGTGCAGTTTGCGTCTAAGCGCAGATTGCGTCTAAGCGCAGTTTTGCGTCTAAGCGCAGTTTACGTCTAAACTCAGATTTACGTCTAAACGCAGTTTTACGTCTAAACGCAGATTTACGTCTAAACGCAGATTTACGTCTAAATGCAGTTTTACGTCTAAACGCCGATTTACGTCTAAACTCAGATTTACGTCTTAAACTCAGATTTACGTCTAAACGCAGATTTACGTCTAAACGTAGTTTTACGTCTAGACGCAGATTTACGTCTAAACTTTGAAACTTGTTTGTATACTCGCAGAAGGCAGTATGCAGTTGAAATCAAGACGTAAACGTGAACTGAGATCTGATGATTGAGCGAGGAAAGCCGATTTACGTCTGAATGCAGTTTTACGTCTAAATGTTGAAACTCGTTCGTAAAATTGTAGAGGACAGTTTGCAGTTATCAATAGGATCAAAATGTAAGTGTAAACTGCAAAGAAGCTCGTTCGTAAAAGCACGGAAGACAATTCTGCAGAATCAAACGTAAACGTAAACTGTAATGTATGAAAATACGAATTTACGTCTGAATGCAGATTCGGAAGAACAGCACTTAGAACTTGTTCGTGAAAGCGCAGAGAGCAGTAGTAATGAAGGAGGTTTGCAGTAATGATAAAGTGCTCGAAAATAAACGCAAACCAGAGATTTAGAGTGGTTCGGTCAGCCTTGACCTACTCCACTTTTGGCTTCCTCCACCGACGAGGTTGCCGACGTCAACTATGGGCCTTCCTTCAATAGGCGAAGGCCAAACTGCCCTTTTACAATTTCTCTCCTTTTGACAGGCTCAGGAGACAACCTTTACAGACCTTTCTCTCCTCACTTTACAACTGAAAACTTGAAGAACAGAAGGAGGAGACTTAAAGGCTTTACAACACTTTTGAGCTCTTAGAATCACAGAAAAGATCAAGATTTCGGTGTAGGTCTGTATCTTTTCAGTGCTGAATGGGTGGGGTATTTATAGGCCCCAACCCAATTCAAAATTCGAGCTCAAAACGATCAAATCGATCAAATCCCAGAATTCTGGGATCAGGCGGTTGCACCTCTTGACTGGAGAGGTGGCACCGCCTGGCAGAGCTCGAAGACTGAGCTTAGGCGATTGCTCCTCTCTGCCAGAGCTCGAAGACTGAGCTCGATGGTTGCATCACCTGGCAGAGCTCGAAGACTGAGCTCGGTGGTTGCACCGCCTGGCAGAGCTCGAAGTCTGAGCTCGGTGGTTGCATCACCTGGCAGAGCTCGAAACTGAGCTCAGGCTGATGCACCTCTCTGCCAGAGCTCGAAGACTGAGCTCGGTGGTTGCATCACCTGGCAGAGCTCGAGACTGAGCTCAGGCTGATGCACCTCTCTGCCTGAGCTCGAAGACTGAGCTCGGTGGTTGCATCGCCTGGCAGAGCTCGAAACTTGAGCTCTGGCGGTGCAACCTCTTGACAGAGGAGGTTGCACCGCCCAGTCTAGCTCGAAGACTGAGCTCTGGGCGGTTGCACCTCTTGGCTGGGGCGGTTGCACCTCCCAGCCTCGCAGCCCTGGCGGTTGCACCTCCTGGCTGGGGCGGTTGCACCTCCCAACCTCACAGCCCTGGCGGTTGCACCTCCTGGTGCAATCAGGGTCCGAATGGTTCGCTCCATTCGGCCCAATTTGAATCTTTTCAGGGGCCCAATTGCCCCAAGATTAAGCTAATGGGATCACCTCCCATTTTCATGCTTAATCATCATGCTAACTACGATTAACTCTAAGACAACTTCTGCAGCTTTGCTCCGATGCGTCAATCGCTTCTTCCGGCGAGTTTCCGGCCAACTTCCGTCGATCATCCGATAAACCCTCGGTGATCCTTCTGCGGACATCCGGCATACTCCTGGACTTTGCGACGATCCACTTGGCGAGTTCCGACGAGCTTCGCTTAGCAAGCTTCTGGACTTCTCGGATCTGTTCTCGCTGAACCTCCGACGACCGTCCGAACTTCCGTCGAACTCTCGAACTCCCAACGTGATCATGATCTTGACTCCGGCGCAACACCTGCTGCTTGTCTTACTCTCATCGTAGTTAATCCTGCACACTTATCTCAACACATAGATCAGATAACAAATGACAATTGACTTCATCATCAAAATCCGAGATTCAACACGAGGAGCACGTCAAGCACCTTCGGACAATTTTCAAGGTTCTCAGGGAGAACACGTTGTTCGTAAAAAGGGAGAAATGCTACTTTGCTCAAACTGAGATCCTATTCTTGGGGCATCAAATCGGTGATGGCTCCATTCGGATGGATAAGTCGAAGGTGCAAGCAGTGGCGGAATGGCGAACTCCAAAGAAGGTGCCAGAGTTGAGATCCTTCCTTGGTTTCGTCAACTACTACCGACGCTTCATTGCGGGATATTCGAAGCGGGCAACCCCACTGACGGAGTTGCTGAAGAAGGAGCAGCCTTGGAAGTGGTCTGACAAATGTGAGATAGCATTCCAAGATCTGAAGGCTGCTGTTCTAGAAGAACCAGTGCTCAAATTGCCAAACTATGGAGAACCCTTTGAAGTCCATACAGATGCTTCGGACTTTGCTATTGGTGGAGTACTCATGCAAGAAGGTCATCCGGTGGCCTACGAGAGCCGCAAGCTCAACGAGACCGAGAGGCGGTATCCAGTGCATGAGAAGGAGATGACAGCGGTGATCCACTGCCTACGAGTTTGGCGACACTACCTCCTCGGGTCGCGATTTGTGCTGAGGACAGACAACATCGCCCTGAGCTATTTCCAAACTCAGAAGAAGCTCTCCCCAAAGAAAGCACGGTGGCAGGACTTCCTGGCTGAATTTGACATGGCAATGGAGTACAAGCCCGGGAAGGCGAATGTCGTGGCCGATGCGCTGAGTCGGAAAGTGGAACGCGTGAATGCTGCACAACTGGAGGGCAGAGGCCAAGCGAGTCAGTTACACTCCAACTTCCTTTCCCGAATCAGAGATGGACTGTATAGTGATCCCCAGGTAGTTATCCTGATGCAGCTCATCAAAGAAGGCAAGGCACGACGATTCTGGGTCCAGGAGGGACTTGTTTACACAAAAGGAAATAGGGTTTATGTTCCCCGAGTGGACAATTTAAGGCGTGAACTCTTAAAAGAGTGTCACGATTCCCTTTGGGCTGGACACCCCGGCATTCATAGAACGTTGGCTCTCGTGGAGAGGGCCTTCTACTGGCCAAAGATGGGGACTGATGTGGAGGAGTATGTTCGAACGTGCCTTACTTGCCAACAAGACAAGGTGGAGCAGCGGAAGGCCATGGGAGAGCATTTCCTTAGACTTCATATCAAGCTTGCCACCTGTAGGGGGACTCGGATCGATACTCGTGGTAGTCGATCGGTTTTCGAAGTATGCAACTTTCATTGCTGCTCCCCTACACTGTTCAGCAGAAGAGGCGGCCAGACTGATGATGAGAGACGTAGTGAAGTATTGGGGAGTCCCACACAATATCATCAGTGATCGAGACGCTCGGTTTCTGGGACGATTCTGGACCGAGCTATTCAAATTGTTGGGGTCAAAGTTATACTTCTCTACAAGCCTCCACCCCCAAACGGATGGTCAGACTGAAAGAATAAATTCACTCTTGGAGCAGTATCTTCGGCACTACGTGAGTGCCAATCAACGAGATTGGGTGAAGCTGTTGGACATTGCCCAATTCTCCTACAACTTGCAGCGGAGCTCTGCATCCAACAAAAGCCCCTTCGAAATTATCACAGGACAACAACCGTCGACTCCGCACACCATGGCAATTGGGTATACTGGAAGTAGTCCTTCAGCCTATCATTTCGCAAAGGAGTGGCATCGAAATGCAGATATTGCGCGGGCTTACTTGGAGAAGGCGGCAAAGAAGATGAAGAAGTGGGTTGACTTGGGAAGGCGACCGCAAGAGTTCAAAGTTGGCGATGTGGTGTTGGTAAAGCTCCAACCGGCATCCCTCCAATTCTTCAGGAACAGAGTTCACAAAGGATTGGTGCGTAAGTATGAAGGACCCTTCCCAATTATCAGCAGGGTAGGCAATATTTCTTACAGGTTACAGTTGCCGGCGTGGTTCAAAATTCACAACGTTCTTCACGCCAGCAACCTGAAGGCCTACCATTCGGATCCGCAAGATGCTTCTCGAAGTGTTCCAACTCGGCTACCTCCCATCACAGCCTCCTACGAGAAGCGAGTGGAAACCATTCTGGCGGATCGCAAGATAAAGCTACCCAACGGAACGGAGCAGACAGAGTACTTGGTGAAGTGGCGAAAGCTTCCCCAAACTGAAGCCAGTTGGGAGCCCGAAGACGCCCTGCGACATGAAGAAGAAGTCATCAACAACTACCAACAAGCGTCGACGAGGGCGTCGACAGTTTAAGTGGGGGAGAATGTCACGAACGGTCGTCGCGCACCCGCAACAACTCCGTTCAACGATCCGTTCGTCGCTCACACCCGCTTGTACAGCTGCTTGACAGCAGGTTTTCTTATGGTTTTGGGTCATTTTGCTTGTAAATATGTAAGTTCGAACAAGCTGCAGCGCTGCAATGCGACCGCTCACCGAACCGAGCAAAACAGCCCCAAAACAGCCCAAATCAGCCCCGTTTTCGCGTGCCACAGGTTCGCGCGGCGAACTGTCTCGTCAAAGCAAAATGTCAGCCATCTCAGACCCCAGGAACCCCCCAGGTGGCACCGGGCTGGATGGGGCTTCGGTTATATACCGGGCGTTGAACACTCTTTCGCAAGTTCGCACGTGACCTTTACGGGAACTTGGTGTTGCGCCTGGGACCAGGTGAGCGGCTGTTTGTGGGCTTGCAGCTGTTCGTTCATCCTTGAAAGCCTTGTTTTCCTCCCTCTCCCTCTTTTCTCTTGTGCACACAAGGTGTTCGACGATTTGCTTGTAAAGCTTCCCTTTTCGCGAGACTTCGGGACTTGTCCGTTGCTCGTTCTTTCGATCTAACTTTCTTTCTCTTTTACAGGTCCTTCGGGACCTGCGAGAGGTTACAAAGTGGCTGATCCTTGTGGAGCAAGATCGCAAGGGTGAAGCGCGACTTAGGCAACGCAAGCTAAGTTCGCGTCTTTGCCGCACGGGTGACCCGCGACTTTGGCAACGCACGCTAGCTTCGAGTCTTTGGCCGCAAGGATGCCTCACGCCTTAGGCAATTCCAGCTAAGGTCGTGACAGCCTGGTACGGGCGGTACATACCGATTCGACGGCATACCGGTATGCGGACCACCCGCTACCGGACAAACCATGCTACAGTGCTACAGTAAGAGGAAATCGCTCGGTAAGCCCTGGTGTACCGTTCGGTACGTCGGTACTGTACCGAGCCAACCTCGAAACACCAGTACGGTACGGTATTGCATACCTTGATGAATTTCTAAACCAATAGAGTGAGGTAGACACCCTTAGGACCCAGCTAGCAGATCATAACACAATGTTGGACCAGTTATGTGACCAAATTACTCAAGTCCTAAGAGCTCTCTAACATCTTGAAAAACAACCGATGAATGAGAAAGTTGATGAGTTGGTTAGGCAACATGTTCATTCTCCACAATCCATATCTTAAAATCAAGGAATTTTACCTACTCCCCAAGTCCTAGTTTGAACAATTCCTAGATCCACCTATAGGGCACCTGTTCACAATCATGCTCCAACAATTCCTAATAACTAAGCTTTTGACCTTAACAATGAATTCCTAGATCCTACTAGAATTCCACAAACCCAATGAGTTCGGTTTGTTGACAATCTAGCAAAAATGGCTAGAAGAGTCAAAATGGATGTGTCAGACAACATGGAAGACTACTTTGAGTGGTATGGAATGATTGATATTGAACATGTGATTTGCAAAAATGAAACTAGTAGGATCCGCTTAGAATTATTGGCAACATGTCCAATGTAGTCTCGACTCTCGAACACCATTGAGAGCTGCCCGTCACTCAATGGGAAGTCATGAAACAAAAACTTAAGAAAAATATTTACCAACCTACTTTCGAAGCCAACTAGTTGAATAATTGTTAAACCTTAAATAGTTTGAATTCTAGTGTGGCAGAGTATTTAGCCCAATTTGAGGAACTTTTATTTAGGTATAAAATAGAAGAGGACCAAATCATCACTGTTCAAAGATTTGTTGATGGGTTGATGTTTGACATCCAAGGGGAAGTCTCCCTTAGTTCTCCCGGCACTATGGAGGAAGCTTCCTGACAAGCCCTTGAGATTGAGAAGTACATCAAACTTTATCTAATTTGTCGAGCATCTTATTAGTCTCTCGACAATAGAACTATTTCCTAATCTGCTCCAGGTAATGGCTCTGTCAAGTCAAAAATCCCCACTATTAGCAACAATCCTAGCCCAACCATGAATCTTCCAATTCATTCAACTACTGATTCTCAAAATAGTTCATCTTTAATCCAATGTCATTATTGTTATAATAGAAGTCACATTTCCTTTTGTTGTCCTCAATATACGCTTACCTTAAAATAAGAATCAGATAATCAAATTGAGAAAGCAGACCAAGTAGTTGAACTCGAAGCCTATTCAAGTGATGAAAACGAACTAGAAATTGAAGATGCCCATAATAATGTTGTCCGCATTATTCTCTCTACTGCTAGTAATTCTAATGATTAGAAGAGGATAAGTATACTCTATACTTTCATCTGAAGTAGGGAAAGAACTTGTAAATTGATTATAGATGGGGGTAGCACTATGAACATAGTTTCAAAATCTACTATCAAGAGACTAAACCTTAAGGTAGAGTCATATCCGACCCAATTAAAAGTAGCTTGGGTTGACTGAACCACTTTACCCATGATTGAAAGATGCCTAGTACCAATCAAAATGGGCGATTATCAGGATGAGATTTACCGTGACATCTTACCAATGGATGTTGCCCACATTCTTTTAGGTCAACCTTGGTTGTATAACGTTGATGTTACCAATCATGGAAGAGAAAACACTTGTCTTTCAATACAAAGGCAATTATCCCGTGACCAGCAAAACCATCAGAGAAGGATAAATTAGAAACTCCCAAGTCTCTTTCACAAGCCCCAACCACCAAGGGACTTCACTTACAAAGGGTGGCAGCTCACAGTCATGGAAGAGAAATGCTAGTCATAGGTGCCCAGCAAGCCAATCACGTGAGTGATGGCACGTGTGACTTGATACAGAATCTTTTTGCTTATTATATTTTGGCGTATATCACTTTATAACTATTGCATAAATGCATATATATTGTGATGTCCTTGGATTTGTGCAATGGGAATCGGATCGTGATGAGATCACGATAATGAGATCGATTCACCTTTAAACACATATCCTAAATAATCCCGGTCATAGGTTACTCGAGAGGGACATCGTGATAACCGGATAGACTGGTGTGCTGTATACCCGTCCATATGATGGATGCAGCTGGTCTCATAGCTGCTCGTGTAGGGACACTAGGGATACAGTACAGGTGCTCATTGGAGAATGAGTTCACTGATTGATCCGCTTACGGAATGCTGGATGGTTGATGATGCCTTATTGTCAGACAACGATTCCGTAGTCCTAGTGGTGTATCTGGTTCTTAGACTTGAGACACCAAGGATGTCCTGTATGAGTGCTCCACTCTTTGATACCAGACTTATAGGTTTGGCTGTTCCCAGATCTAGTACAGCTGGTCATTGGGAGTGGTAGTCGACCTTACGAGGGCTATTGAGTGTCGATAGAGGATCATCCACTCTCGGTATCATGAGAGGAATATCCCATGTGTTCTTGCTCAGACAAATCCCTGGCCATGGTCATTCGGGTTGAGAGAGAAAGAGTTCTCCGGGAGAATCCGATTAGAGCGAGACTCGAGTAGAAACCGTATGGGTCTGACAGCACCATGCTCGATATACGGTCTCTGGGATATTAGATGGATGAGGGACTATAGGTACATGGTAACTGAGGACAGACAGGTCCAATGGATTGGATTCCCCTGTATCGTCTGGGGACTACGGCGTAGTGGCCTAGTACTTCCGTAGTCGATGAGTCGAGTGAATTATTACAGAGATAATAATTCACTGAGTTAGAAGGAGTTCTGACAGGTATGACTCACGGCCAGCTCGATATTGGGCCTAGAGGGTCACACACATATGGTAGGCATTGCGATGAGTAGAGGTTCGGATATGAGATATCCGACGGAGCCCTTGTCTTATTGGATGTAGATCCAATACCCACTAGGGAAAGGACCCATTAGGGTTTTGACACGGGATCTCTATAAATAGGAGGGATTCACAGCCTCATAGGCTAGAGTCTTTGCTTGCCCTTCCTATTCTCCTCTCCCTCTCCACCTCAGAGTAGGCCTGGAGTTTTGAGGAGCGTCGTCGCAACCCTGCTGTGTGGATCACCGCTAGAGAGGAGGACGCTTGACCTCCTTCACCCTCTCCTAAGGATCTGCAAGGAAACAGGGATATACGATCTCCCTAGGTAACACAATCTCTATACGCAGTTTTGTGTTTTGCGGATTTTTGCGCACCAATCTTCGCATGACGACGAACATCTTTTTGGGAATCGGGGATTTTTGTTTTCTTGTTCTTCCGCTGCGCATATGATGTCGCCCCCCTATGATTTCCCAACAGTGGTATCAGAGCCAGGTTGTTCGTGCGAATGATTGGTTTTTGAACTGCGTGTGTTGTGTTTAGGAAGAATATTGACGTCAAAATCGTTGACGCAAAAGCAAGGAAGGGCAGCAACAGTTGCTGCCCTCGATCTGCATGCCTGTAGCCACCTGCAGCGGCAGCCGCAGCCGCAGCCGCAGCCAGGCAGCACAGCGCCGGCGCATGCGCAAGCGCTGTGCCTGCAGCAGCCGGCCGGCGGCCTGCTTGCAGCAGGCTTGCTGCCGGCGGGGCTGGCAACCCACGGGCAGAGGCGCCGCAGGGCAGCGGCGCCTGCCGCCGCAGGGCAGCGACGCGCGACGCCTGCCGCCGCAGGGCAGCGACGCGCGACGCCTGCCGCCGCTGCTCCCGCGGGCGAAACCCCCCCCACAGGGGCGGCCGCCCGGCGGGACAGCACCGCCTGCGGAGGCAGCGGCGCCCGAAAGGGGAGCCCACCCGCAGCGGCATCGCCGCCAGCGGGCGTGCCGCCTGCAGGCGAGGGCAGTGCCCTCGCCCCGCCGCACAGGCCGCCGCCGGCAGGGTGGCGGCGGCGGCAGCTGCGAAATGGGGAAAGGGCATTAGGGTTTTCTGGGAAAAAGACAGTTTTGCCCCTCGGAATTTGAGAAATTCCAGTTTCTGTCTTTTGTCCAAATTACGAAAATACCCTTAGGAATTGAGAAATTCCCTACATGTCCCTGATTTCAGAAAAATATTAATTAATTAAAAGGTTTAGTTGATTATTATTTTTATTATTATCTAGTAGTCCTACATGATGATGATTATTTATACATGTGATGTATGATGTGTGGACGGATGATCATGGACCGTGTGATGTGTGTACTTGTGATTATTATTATTGAGGTCTGCGAACCTCCATTATATTTCTCGTTTATTGTCGGGCCTGCGTGCCTATGATTAAGTTGTAATCACATGAGGAGGCGCAGCGGAAGCGTGGATGCGACAGCGGGACCCACGAGACGGACGATCGTGATGCATGGAGATGCATCAAGATGTCGACGGAACCGACGAGGACGAGATGGACGATCACAAGGCATGGAGATGCACCGCTGCACACATAGATCTTGATGTGAGTGATTAGGCCTACTGGCTCGGGCCTAATCATATTAGGTTGTGGTCCATGATCATCTGGTGTGATTGCTTATACACCTACTAGATATGTATATATATTTGCATGCGATGTAGATATATATTAAATATGCATATGTATGACATGTCATATTATGAGACCTAATCATAGAAACATCTCTCGATAATATTAAGTCGGTAAACGTGAGGCAATTAGATTGACCCACGTGGCCTTCCATCGTTATGAGTAGGAACCGAATCCCGGTGTAGGTTGAGTTGGTCGAGTCCCTCGAGACTCACCTATATCGCGATTCGCTATCTTGCTTACGACATAGAGATGTCACCGGTGACCTGAGGGCATGATATGCTTGGTCGAGTCCCTCGAGGGTATATCATCAAATCAGACTCATCTTGTAACGAAGGTGTTGACTTAACCGAGCATCATGGTTGGTCGAGTCCCTCGAGGCCATGGTGATTCGGAGGCCGAACAGGACGGGAATCACAAGGAGTTGTGATCGGCAAGAGTTGTCTACCTTTTAGGCTTAGTGTGATTGGTCGAGTCCCTCGAGGTTACACTAAGACGCTGATTGGATCCTGATCCCCACTAGAAGTCTGCCGGAGACTTCCGTTTCACGTGCTGAGGGTGTCGCGTGACTCGTTAGTAAAATAGTGGGAGCATATTAAGATAGAAGTCCATATCTTGATAGTTTATTTCTTGCAAAATCTGCATGTTATTCATTTTTGCTACATCTTTATTTTCAGAAAATGTCGTTTTCAAATCCCTTACGTGGCATACTTGATGTCAACCGCCTCACTGGTCCAAATTATACGGATTGGCTCCGTAACTTGAGAATTGTTCTCACAGCGGAGAAAATCGTGTACGTCCTTGATACAGTGATGCCTACGCCCGAAGAAGGGGCAAGCGAGGATGAGATCGCTCGCTACGTGAAGTACATTGATGACTCCACTCTTGCTCAGTGCTATATGTTGGGCTCTATGACTCCAGAGTTACAGAGACAACATGAAAAGATGGATGCCAGATCCATTCTCCTACATGTCCGTAAATTGTTTGAGGAATAGGGAAGGACTCAACGATATGAGATATCCAAGAGCCTTTTCCGCGCTAGGATGACTGAGGGGACACCGGTTCAGAACCATGTCCTAAAGATGATTGAGTGGATAGAGAAACTCACAGGTCTAGGAATGGTCCTAGAGGATAACTTGTGTGTGGACATTGTGCTTCAGTCCCTACCAGATTCCTTTTCACAAGTTCATAATGAATTTTAATATGAACAAGCTTGAGGTGACTCTCCCAGAGCTCCTCAATATGTTGAGGGAGGCAGAGAGTACTATTAAGAAAGAGAAGCCAGTTCTCTACACTGGTGAGACCAGAAAGAAAAGGAAAGCAGAAAGGTCCCTTAAGAAGGGAAAGGGCAAGGGCAAACAAGGTAAAGCAAAGGTTGCTAAGAAAGACCCAACAAAGGACAAAGGCCAGTGCTTCCACTGTGGTAAAGATGGGCACTGGAAGAGAAACTGCAAAGAGTACCTTGCAGAAAGGGCGAAACAAAAGCTTGATGAAGCTTCAGGTACATTCATGATCAGTCTCCATTTGTCAGACTCTTATGATAACACATGGGTATTAGATACCGGTAGTGCTTATCATATATGTAATTCGTTGCAGGTTCTGGCAAGGCCTAGGAGACTAGAGAGAGGCGAGATGGACCTCTAGATGGGTAATGGAGCAAAAGTTGCTGTATTAGCTGTTGGCGAGGTCGCCCTACATCTGCCTAGTGGAGCTTTTATTGCATTAGATGCATGTTATTTTGTTCCTTCTATTATCAAAAACATTATCTCCATTTCATGTTTAACAGTTAGTGGATATAAATTTGTTTTTGAGAACAATGGTTGTTCGATATTATTAGATGATAAGATCATCACGAAAGGAACATTGCATAATGGTTTATTTATGTTAGACACCACTCCACATATCATGAATATAAATGTGTCCAAAAGGAAACGAGATGAGTTGAACAGTGCATACCTGTGGCATTGTAGGCTAGGTCACATCCATGAAAGAAGGATTCAAAAGTTGCTAAATGATGGATATCTAGATCCATTCGACTATGTGTCATATGCAACTTGTGAGCCTTGCATTCGTGGAAAACTGACCAACTCTCCATTTAGTGGAACTGGAGAGAGAGCCACTGAGTTGTTGGAACTCATACATAGTGATGTATGTGGACCCATGTCAACTCATGCCATTGGAGGTTACTCCTACTTCATTACATTTACTGATGATTTCTCAAGGTATGGATATGTGTACTTAATGAAGTACAAGTCCGAGGCCTTTGAGAAATTCAGAGAGTATAAGAATGAGGTGGAGAACCAGACTGGAAAGAGTATCAAAACTCTTCGATCAGATCGAGGAGGTGAGTACTTAAGTACAGAGTTTACTCACTTCCTCAAGGACCATGGGATATTATCCCAATGGACACCTCCTTATACACCTCAGCTCAATGGTGTCTCTGAAAGGAGAAATCGTACATTATTAGATATGGTACGGTCCATGATGAGTTTCGCTGACCTACCCATCTCATTCTGGGGATATGCCCTAGAAACCGCAGCTTACCTTCTGAACAGAGTTCCAACTAAGTCGGTGGTGTCTACACCATATGAGATATGGAAAGGGAAGAAGCCTGATCTTAAAGTAGTTAAGATTTGGGGCTGCTCTGCCCATGTTAAAAGACACAACCCCGATAAGTTAGAATCAAGGATAGGGCGATGTAAATTTGTGGGATACCCCAAGGAAACTTGTGGGTATTATTTCTATCATCTCGAGGACCAAAAGGTCTTTGTAGCTAAGAGAGCAGTGTTCCTTGAGAAGGAACACATTCTTGGCGGAGACAGTGGGAGAATGATAGAGTTGAGCGAAGTTAGGGAACCAAGCTCAAGCACCACTCTACAGCCCGAGTCTGTTCAGGTATCTAATACACAAGTTTCAACTTTACGCAGGTCTGATAGAGTATCCCATCATCCTGAGAGATATGTGGGACATATTAGAGCAGAGGATGTAGAGGATATTGATCCTCAGACCTACGAGGAGGCTATTATGAGTATAGACTCCGGGAAGTGGCAAGAAGCCATGAATTCTGAGATGGATTCTATGTACTCTAATAAGGTTTGGAACCTAGTTGATGCGCCCGAAGGTATTGTACCCATCGGTTGCAAATAGATCTTTAAGAAAAAGATCGGAGTAGATGGAAAGGTAGAGACCTATAAAGCAAAGGCAAGTGGCTAAAGGGTATCGTCAAAGGCAAGGTGTTGACTACGACGAAACCTTCTCACCCGTAGCAATGCTAAAATCCATCAGAATTCTATTGGCTATTGCAGCACACTATGATTATGAGATCTGGCAGATGGATGTGAAAACCGCATTCCTCAACGGGAACCTGGAGGAGGAGGTGTATATGATGCAACCTGAGGGATTCGTGTCCAAGAACTACCCAGATAAGGTGTGTAGGTTGCTTAGATCCATTTATGGACTAAAGCAAGCTTCCCGAAGTTGGAACATAAGATTTGATGAGGCAATCAGATCTTATGACTTCGTTAAGAACGAAGATGAGCCTTGTGTATACAGAAAGGTAAGTGGGAGCGCTATCACCTTTTTGGTGATATATGTGGATGATATCCTCATCATTGGGAATGACGTAGGAATGCTATCCACTGTAAAGACTTGGTTATCTAGACACTTCTCCATTAAGGACTTAGGGGAAGCATCCTATATCTTGGGGATTAGAATCTATAGAGATAGATCCAAGAGGATGCTTGGCTTGTCCCAGTCCAGGTACATAAAAACCATTGTCAAAAGGTTTGGCATGGAAAATTCCAAAGGGCAAACATGAATATGATACCTTATGCCTCAGCAATAGGGTCTATCATGTATGTCATGCTATGTACTAGGCCTGATATAGCGCATGCTCTGAGTGTCACGAGCAGGTATCAGGCGAATCCAGGCTTGGAGCACTGGAAAGCAGTAAAGTGTATCCTTAAGTACTTAAGAAGGACTAAGGATCTTTTACTAGTATATGGAGGTAATAGCCTTAAGGTTGAAGGCTACACTGACTCAAGTTTTCAGTCTGATGTCGATGATAGCAAGTCGAATTCAAGGTATATGTACATCTTGAATGGAGGAGCAGTGTGCAGGAAGAGTTCCAAGCAAGATACCACTGCTGACTCGACCACAGAGGCGGAGTACATTGCTGCATCAGATGCAGCAAAGGAGGGAGTCTGGGTGAAGAAGTTCATCACAGATTTGAGAGTCGATACAGATAGCGACAAGACGACTTCCTTATATTGCGACAACTATGGGGTGATTACTCAAATAAGGGAACCCGGGTCTTATCAGAAGTGTTCTGAGGAGGTTCCAGCTTATAAGAGAAATCGTAACCCGAGGAGATGTAGTAGTGGAATTGTTCCATCCGAAGATAACATTGCAGATCCACTGATAAAGCCGTTGTCTCAGATTGTCTTTGAGCGTCACAGGAGTCTGATGGGGATCAGACACATAGGTGATTGGCTTTAGGACAAGTGGGAGATTGCTAGTCATAGGTGCCCAGCAAGCCAATCACGTGAGTGATGGCACGTGTGACTTGATACAGAATCTTTTTGCTTATTATATTTTGGCGTATATCACTTTATAACTATTGCATAAATGCATATATATTGTGATGTCCTTGGATTTGTGCAATGGGAATCGGATCGTGATGAGATCACGATAATGAGATCGATTCACCTTTAAACACATATCCTAAATAATCCCGGTCATAGGTTACTCGAGAGGGACATCGTGATAACCGGATAGACTGGTGTGCTGTATACCCGTCCATATGATGGATGCAGCTGGTCTCATAGCTGCTCGTGTAGGGACACTAGGGATACAGTACAGGTGCTCATTGGAGAATGAGTTCACTGATTGATCCGCTTACGGAATGCTGGATGGTTGATGATGCCTTATTGTCAGACAACGATTCCGTAGTCCTAGTGGTGTATCTGGTTCTTAGACTTGAGACACCAAGGATGTCCTGTATGAGTGCTCCACTCTTTGATACCAGACTTATAGGTTTGGCTGTTCCCAGATCTAGTACAGCTGGTCATTGGGAGTGGTAGTCGACCTTACGAGGGCTATTGAGTGTCGATAGAGGATCATCCACTCTCGGTATCATGAGAGGAATATCCCATGTGTTCTTGCTCAGACAAATCCCTGGCCATGGTCATTCGGGTTGAGAGAGAAAGAGTTCTCCGGGAGAATCCGATTAGAGCGAGACTCGAGTAGAAACCGTATGGGTCTGACAGCACCATGCTCGATATACGGTCTCTGGGATATTAGATGGATGAGGGACTATAGGTACATGGTAACTGAGGACAGACAGGTCCAATGGATTGGATTCCCCTGTATCGTCTGGGGACTACGGCGTAGTGGCCTAGTACTTCCGTAGTCGATGAGTCGAGTGAATTATTACAGAGATAATAATTCACTGAGTTAGAAGGAGTTCTGACAGGTATGACTCACGGCCAGCTCGATATTGGGCCTAGAGGGTCACACACATATGGTAGGCATTGCGATGAGTAGAGGTTCGGATATGAGATATCCGACGGAGCCCTTGTCTTATTGGATGTAGATCCAATACCCACTAGGGAAAGGACCCATTAGGGTTTTGACACGGGATCTCTATAAATAGGAGGGATTCACAGCCTCATAGGCTAGAGTCTTTGCTTGCCCTTCCTATTCTCCTCTCCCTCTCCACCTCAGAGTAGGCCTGGAGTTTTGAGGAGCGTCGTCGCAACCCTGCTGTGTGGATCACCGCTAGAGAGGAGGACGCTTGACCTCCTTCACCCTCTCCTAAGGATCTGCAAGGAAACAGGGATATACGATCTCCCTAGGTAACACAATCTCTATACGCAGTTTTGTGTTTTGCGGATTTTTGCGCACCAATCTTCGCATGACGACGAACATCTTTTTGGGAATCGGGGATTTTTGTTTTCTTGTTCTTCCGCTGCGCATATGATGTCGCCCCCCTATGATTTCCCAACAAGAAACACCTATGTCTTTCAATACAAAGGCAAAAACATCATCCTTCGATCGGCAAAACCATTAGAAAAGGATAAATGAGGAACTCTCAAGTCTCCTAAATCTTTTGAAATAGAAAGCCTAGACAACAAATCTTATGTGATCATCATTGCTAGAGAAATTCCTAGCCCTTGCACTATTCTTGACCTAACTCTTGAGGTTAAATCCTTAGTAGATAAATTTTCTAATATCATACTGTCAGAATTACCTAGCGAGCTGCCACCCTTACAAAAAATCTAACATGTCATTGATCTTGCACCCCCTCCATTTGACTATTATGCCTCAGAACCGGTCCACTCCTTTGCTCAACATATTCATGATTTGCATGCTGAGATTCAATGTAAATTTGCCCTAAGTAATGAAAGTTATAAACTTGCTGCTAATGCATATCGTAGAAGTGAAGAGTTTCAAGTAGGCTATTATGTCTTAGTTTGCGTTCACCCTATGATATTCCCTAAAATCACATTCAAAAAGTTACATGCCTGAGCCATTGGTCCTTTCCCCATTATCCAAAAACTGGGATCTAATGTATATATGCTCGATTTGCCTTCCGACTTAAATATTAATCCAGTTTTCAATGTGGAGGATTTAACTCTATATTATGGTACTTTTGAGACTCCACTGTCTACTTGTATTCCTACAGGTGACAATCCTCCAAAAGCATTGATTCTCTCACAACACAGGGATGATGTAGAGGTTATTCTTTATGATTACCTTGTCACGTCTGGTACTAGCATTGCTCAACACTTTCTTATCAAGTGGTGTGATCATCGAGCTTTTTATGCCATTTGAATTACTTAGGAGGAATTTCGTGACTTTGTACCGGACTTATTGGACCAGAACCTTGCATATCACTCTCCAGGGTTGAATTCTTTTCCACCGGGAGAGAATGATGGAGAATCATCTAGCTTTACAAAGGATTTCAGAAAAAAAATATTCTAGATAAAGAAATCAAGTTACAATGGCATGATAGTTCGAGCTTTGTCAAGTGACTGGCATAGCGTACCAATGTACTGCCAGAATAGGAAGGAACCAAGAAACCAGAATGAAAACAAAAGAAATACCTTTCAATCATCTTCGGTCTGGTTTTATTCTTTGGCCTTTCCTTCTCTAGTGGTACTGCAGGTTGTCATGTTTGATTTTTTTATTCACTCTGAAACCATGTCAGGAGGTAATATATAAAGTGGGGCTAAACTAGTCAGTTATGTTTAACTTTTACATATTTGCTCATTCCAAAGGTATAAATTAGTTTGCTTTGAAACAACCAGAGACTAGGAATTCGTTGGACTAGGCAGGTGTCAGAATTTGGTGTTTTGCATAATATAGGTGAAAGGGCATGAGGACTTCTTTGATGGCTTTCTGTGAGTAACTTAGGACATTTCTTGTTGTGGGATTGTTAAATTGATTTATATTGCGAAGTCTTTTGTGTGTTCATGATGCCTGAGATTGCAGAATTTACAATGAACAAAGATATATGACATTTGAGTTGCAGAATATATCATGCATGGAATTGTGGAGCACTTGCGGATATATATATGCTTTATTGCCTTTCGTATCATTAGCTCCTTCCAACTAGACTTGCATAAAGGTTTTTTATTGTGAGTTTGAATTGGTTGCTGAAGAGTGTTTATGGTATCATTAGCTTTGTCTTTTCTGACTTTATGATAGATTCAGTTTATGTATGCTGCCTGTCTTTAGTGCATCAAATATCATGATATTAGTACCAAGTCAAATTTTTAATGACAATGAATTATGTTTCATAATCAATTTAACAAACACATCTATGCTGCTGGTAATTTGTGTCGTATTGTGTTTTCATGATTTCATATCCTGGTGGCAAGTATAAGCATCTAATAAATAAGGATGGCCTAGTGCACAAGGCTCCCATTAGGTCAACATATGCAGCCTTACCAAAAAAGGAAAAGAAAAAAACTGCAGCCT